>NC_133754.1:113253418-113590418 GCF_036562045.2 Rhinolophus sinicus | reverse complement strand
CTATATAGGTTTTCTTCTCATTTTCTTGAGGGTGTCCTTTGTAGCACAAACGTTTTTAATTTTTATGCAGTCCAATTTATTTTTTCATTTGTTGCATTTGCCTTTCGTGTCATATTTAAGAAACCTTCACCAAATCCGAGGTCATGAAAACTTACACCTATATTTTATTCTAAGTTTTTTTCTAATTTTAGCTTTACACTTAGGTCTTTGATCCATTTAGATACTGTGTGAGATAAGGGTCCAACTTTGTTCTTTTGCATGTGGCTATCTCTTTGTCCCGGCACCATTTGTTGAAAAGACTGTTCTTTTTATCATTGGATATTTTTGGCATCCTTTTTGAAAGTCATTTGACTATAGATGAATGGGCTTATTTCTGGACTCTCAGTCATTGATCTCTTTTGGGCTATGTGCTACTGCCATACTGCCTTGATTACTGTTGTTTTGTAGTAAGTTTTGAAATCAGGGTGTGTGAATCCTCCACTCTTTAGTTTTTCGAAATTGTTTTTATCTACTCTAGGTCTCTTGAAATTCCATATGAATTTTAGAATCAGCTTGTCAAATTTTAAAAAGAAGTCAGCTGGGATTCTGATAGGGATTGCATAGAATCTGTAGATCAATTTGTGGAGTAGTGCCATCTTAATTAACAATGTTAAGTCATCTAATCCATGAACATGGGATATTTTCCCAATTATTTAGGTCTTATTTTAATTTCTTTCATCAGTATTTTATACTTTTCAGAGTATAAACCTTGCACTTCTTTTGTTAAATTTATTCCTAAGTTTTAATTCTTTTTTGATTCTATTGTAAATGGAATTGTTTTTCTGATTTCATTTTTAGATTGTTCATTGACTTTTGTATATAGATCTTGTATCCTGCAGCCTTGCTAACTCATTTATTAGTTCTAATAGTTTTTCTTTTGTGGATTGCTTAAGATTTTCTATATGTGAGATCATATCATCTACAAAAAGAGATAGTTTTACTTCTTCCATTTCTATCTGGGTACCTTTTATATATTTTTTTGCCTGTTTGCGCTAGGTAGAAACGCTAGTACAATGTTAAATAGAAGTGGTGAAGGTGAACATCCTTATCTTGTTCCTGATATTAGGAGGAAGCATCCATTTTTTAACCATTAAATATGAGATCAGTTGTGTTTTTGTTTTTGCAAATGTTCTTTATTAGGTTGAAGAAGTTCTTTCTATTCCTAGCTTGTTGAGTGTTTTTATCATGAAAAGGTGTTGGATTTCATCACACAGTTTTTCTGCATCTATTGAGACGATCATGTAATTTTAATTATTCTATTACTATAATGTATTATATTAATTGATTTTCGAATGTCAAACCAATCTTGCATTTCTGGGATAAATCTGTTTGGTTATGGTGTATAATTCTTTTCATATGTTGCTGGATTTAGTTTGCTAGTATTTTGGTGAAAGTTTTTATGTCCATATTCATAAAAGACAATGGTCTGTAGTTTTCTTATGATGTCTGGTTCTTGTTTTGGTATGATGGTAATACTGGCCTCAGAAAATGAGTTGGGAAGTATTCCCTTTACTCATACTTTTTGAAAGAGTTTATGAAGAATTAGTATTAGTTCTTTTTTAAATGTTTGCTAGAGTTCACTGGTAAAGTTATCTGGTCCTGGGCTTTTCTTTGTGGATAGTTTTTTGATTACTTATTTTATCTCTTGTTATAGGTCTTTTCAGTTTGTCTGTGTCTTCTTGAGTTAGTTTTGGTAATTCGTGTCATTCTGGGAATTAGTTCATTTCATCTAAGTTATCTAATTTGCTGGTGTGTTATTCATAGTATTCTTTTTGAATCCTTTTTTATTTCCATAATGTTAATAGTAACGTCCCCTCATTTATTTCTGATTCTCGTAATGTGAGTCTTGTTTTTTTTTGGTTAGTTCATGTAAAAATTTATTCGTTTTGTTGCTATTTCAAAGAACCAACTTTTGAATTTGTTGATTTTATCTATTTTGTTGTTGTTCTCTATTTCTTACAACGTCTCCTCTAGTTATATTATTTCCTTATCTCTGCTTAACTTAGGTTTAGTTTGATCTATTTTTAGTGTCTTAAGCTGGAAGATTATGTTTTTGGTTTGAGATCTTTTATCTTTCTTAATATAAGCAATCACAGCTATAAATTTTCCTCTAAGCTCTGCTTTAGTTCATCCCATAAATTTTGATATGTTGTGTCTTTATTTTCATTTATCTCCAAGCATTGTTTAATTTCCCTCCTTGTTTGACATATTGGTTATTTAGCAGTACCTTGTTTAATTTCCATATATTTGTGAATTTCCCTCAATTTTTCCCACTACTGATTTCTAATTACATTCCTTTGTGTTCAGAGAACATTCCTTATATTATCTATCCATTTAAATGTAAGTATCTATTTAAAAATACATATCCATTCATGTTATTTTTTTAATGGCCTAGCATGTGGTCTAACCTGGAGAATGGAGAATGTTCCCCGTGACCCTGAGAAGAATGTATACATGTATTCTATTGTTGAGTGGAGATAGCTTTCGATGTCTGTTAGGTCTAGTTGGTTTATAGTATTAAGTCTTCTACTTATTTGTTGATCTGTCTAGTTATGCTGTTCATTATTGAAAGCAGAGTTTTGAAGTCTTCAACTATTAACATTAAAGTGACTATTATTTCTCCATTTCTATCAGCTTTTGCTTTATTTTGTTCTGTTTTTTGGTACACGTATGTTTAAAATTGTTATATCTTCCTCATGGATTGACCATTTTATCATTATAAAATAGCCCTCTTTATCTCTAGTAACAGTTTTTTGTAATGTTGGTATAACGATGCCAACTTTCTTGTTTTTGTATGTTTGCATGATACCTCTTTTTTCATTCTTTTACTTTCAAGCTGTTTGTATCTTTGAATATAAAGTATGTCTCTTGTTGAGAGCGTATAATCAGTTATATTTTTTAATATAATATAATATAAGTCACATAATCTCTCTTTTGGTTGGATTATTTATTCCTCTCACATTCAATGATATTGTTGATATACTTGGATTTATGTCTGCCATTTTGTTTTTTGTTTTATCTATATGTCTTGTCTTTTTTTGTTTGTTGCTATTTTATTGTGTTTTTTTTGCAATAAGTGAATATTTTTCTAATGTAGCATCTTAATTTCTTTAATGATGTTTTCACTATACTTTCAGAGTATTGTTTTTTTCAATGGTTGCTCTAGGGATTACCATGTACAGTTTAATTTATCAGAATCAACTTCAGGTTTATACTAGCTTAATTCTAGTGATATATATAGCTAAATGTTTAATCCTGTACAGCTCTGTTCCCTTCTGCCTCACTCTGTGTAGTGACGTTATTGTTACACATATTGCATCTTTTAATGTTATAAAACCAGCAGTATGTTGTTATAAATATTGCTTTACCATATGTAGTTATTTCCTTAGCCTAACACAGCTTTGCTCCCATATACCTCATTTGCATGGGTATTTGAAAATATATCAAATATTTTATAGGCCCAACAGACATTATATACATAATTATATACATACATTCTATCTATTTTAAAATTTGCTTATTCTTTCTTCTGTCAGTTCATACCTACTATTGAGCCACTACTATTCACCTACTCTAGAGAGTTCCCCCATGCCCTGTTATACTTTTCAACTTCAGAATTTCCACTTGTTCCTTTTTTTCATAGTTTCTGTCAGTTTATTGGTACAACATTGTCATCATACCTTTTTTTACTTCTTTAATCATGTTTTTCTTTAGTTCTGAGGACATACTTATAATTGTTACTTTGAAATCTTTTTATGAAAAATCCAATATCTGATTGCTCTCACAGGCAGTTTCTGCTGCCTGCTTTTTTTCTGGTGTATGGGTCATACTTTCCTGTTTGTTTGCCTTCCTCATAATTTTTTTGTTGTTGGAAACTGGACGTTTTAGATAATATAGTGTAGCTCTGGACACTTGTCCTCCACCCACCCACCTTCTGGGGGTTGTTATGTTATTTGCTTGTTTATTTCTTTAAAGGAGCTGGCCTGTTTCACCTCTCAGTGTGAAGCTTCCAATGTTGCTCCTCAGCGGCTTTGGGTATCCCATCGTCACCCTGGAATGATAGTGACACTAGTAGGGCTTTCTTCTCTGACCACACCCAGCTGTGGAGCTCCACTAATTGCTAAAATGAAGTCTTGCTAAGTTGAGAGGACACAGATAGGGAGTGGTCATGGTTCAATACCACAGACTCTGTACTTGCTAAGTTTTCATGAATAGATTTTTTTCTCATGTGCCGTCTGCCCTTGGGATCATTTCCAGAGGCTTTAAATGGTTACTGTTTTAATAATTTTCACCAGTTTCCCTGGGGAGCAGATCAGCTGAGCTCCTCACACTGTCATGCTGGAAGTTCATCCCCTCTTCCTATAGATTTTTAACTATGGTAAGATGATGACATGTTTAGGCTCAAAAAAAGTTTTAGAAATGTCCTTTGATACTCTCATAGTATTCTTTTATAACGCTTTATATTTTATTATCATTTCTAGTGTAATATATTTCTTCTCCTAGAGCAGGATTTTCTAAAATATTTTGAGTATGTTCCACAATAAGAAATCGACTTTATATCCTACTTAGAACACACATATATTGTTTTTCCCAAAAGTTTCACCAAACAGAATCTGCTCTTTCTATGTGTGATAGGCTATGATATTTTCCATTCTGTCTTCATTAAAAAATAATACTTGGTTGCTATCCACTTAATTGATTCCACAACTTGCAATTTAAAAATCACCCTCTCGACTAAGGGACTGTGCCTGGGATTGATGTTTTACTACAATGCTCTGGCACACAGTAGGTACTTGTTGAATATTTGTTGAATGACCGTGTGAATGTTGGACTTCTCAGAGTGTTAAAGAAGTTATAGTTTACTGTGATGCCCTAAGAGACGTTACAGCACAGTTAGAAACCTCTCTTGACTCCTGAACCCTTTGATTGTGGAGTCCCTATAAATACTTCATTACTAGTGCTTGTGAAGTGTTTTTTAGATGAATAAAAGTATGACTTGGTAAACTTCTTTTTTCCAATGAAAATGAAGGGTACAAGCCAGGATATACCATGTAAACATTTTGTACTTTCATAACATCTTTCTTCCCAAATGCTTACAGGAGGAAATCTATACTATAGGGAAGGAGGCATAGAAACAAAGATGAAAACATAAACAAAAGTAATTATGTGTGGACTAGTTTTTTCTCAAAACTTAGCTTTAATTAAAGGTTACAATTATGCTTTTTAAGCTAGTGGAAAAAATTTTCAAGATCTGTACCTACATTGGTAGGCAAAAGGACTCATACTTGTTCTTTGATACATATTTTTTTGAGATCCCACCCCAATGAATATGGTTAAACCTTTTGAGGATTGCCAGACCAAAGATACAATTCTTGGGGTGTGACAAGGAATGAGCAGTAGCACTTTATTAAGACAGCCTAGGAACATACATTCCTAATCTAGTGTTTCTTGAGGTTACCTTGAGTTTTCTTGAGGTTACCTGACAGGAAGAGGAGTATGTGTCAGAGGAAAGGTTTAAGGAAAAGTTGGCCCATGGCATTAATGCCAGAAGCTGTATGGTACTGTTAGAATATCCTGCAGTGTAAGTCGAGATGAAAACTTCTTCAAGAACGAACCCAGCAACAAAAACTTCGTTTATGTAAGAGGAGATTTCCCCTATGAAATTCTTAGTTGACACTGTAAATGAATATTATCTTGGGGGCAGAGTTAGGGGGAGACCCAATAAAAGCTTTGTATTTAATTTCCAGGTGTTGAGGAGTTCACGCACTAGACTGGGAAGCAGATAATACCTCATAGTACAACCAACAGGAATTATCTTTTCTGTCTGGAGAAACCAAGCATCTGGATGTCAGAATTTATGAAATTGTAACTCAGGGAACTGATTAATTTTATTATATAGGGTGTGAGGGTTGCAGCTGCTGCCAGATGTAATTGAGATCCATTCTTGCCTTACTCTGCTCTTGCTGTTTCTGATCTTTATGCTCAGTGTCTAGAGTAGGTTTTAGTTTTGTTAGGCCAAGGTTGCTCCCGTCACCATGGCCTTTTCATTTTAAATAGACTTTTTTTAAAGAGCAGTTTTAGCTTCAGAGCAAAATTGAGTGGAAAGTACGCAGTTCGCATGTGTCCCCTTCCCCCGCACTGACACAATCTCCTCCAATCAGTACCCTGTACCAGGTGAAACATTTGTTACAATTGATGAATCGACAGTGACAAATCATAATCATCCAAAATCCATCATTTACCTCAGGGTTCCTTCTTGATGTGGTACATCAAGGCTTTGGAGAAGTGTATAAAGACATGTATCCACCATAATAGTATCATACAAAATAATGTCACTGCCCTAAACATCCTCTGTGCTCTGCCCAGGGGACCTGGATTCTGTTCTTGCTGGGATTCCAACCAGGTGGATGGCCTGTCTAAGGAGGGTACTTCATCTCTCTGCACCCTCTTCCCTCTTCTGTGAGGTGAAAGTGGGGGGCTGGATCACTGATTTCCAACTATAGCTCCTGTACTCCATAAAGGTAGTATTAACAGGTTCCAGGGATTAGGATATGGACATATATTGGGGGGCGGGGGCGTCACCATTTACCTTACTATTGATAAGATGGCATGTTTGAACCATTTTTAAAAATCTTTTTGTTTCATATGATATTCTTGGCAAGGCATTAACAAAGAGGGTGAAGAAATCAAGCTACTTACCAGGCATTTGCTGTAGATGAAATAAATATACTATTCTTTACTTAATGACTTTAATTCCTATAAAACCTGTCACTAAGTGAAAAGCTAGTAAAGAAAAAATTATTTCTGTTAATTTTAGTGGGAAAAGTTATGATGTGTTCCCAAGATACCCAAGCGTTTTCCAGTAATAGAAAACTATGTCACTGAGCAATGAAGACATTTTTATATAAGTAGTAAACAATAGTTTGAAAATTAATAAATACAGTTTGTACGTAAAATATAATAAAATGTTACTTTGTTGTCTTAATAAAGAAGAAAGAGAAGGGCTGCCAGGATGTGGGGATTGATGGAGATGGGGAGTCAGTGTTTGGAAGATGGTGGAGAGCCAGGTGACGGGCTTTCAGGCGTGCATTCATTATCGGATTCTTAACAATCATTTTTCTTTTCCCTTTGGGAATTTGACAGTAGAAGTAACTCCTGGTATGGAAATCTTTGGTATCTCTGTAGAAGAGAAATCTTTGGGTCAAAAAAGAAAAAAAAAAAGAAAAAAAAAGCAAGATGTAAATTTACTTCCCTTCTTGTGGCCTGCAATTGATATACCTTCTTGAAGGATGCTGTATTAGTTTCCTGAGGTTGCTGTAACAAATTACTACAAACTTAGTGACTTAAATCAACAGAAATGTATTTTCTTACAGTTCTGGAGTTAGAAGTCCAAAATCTGGCAATGCTGAGCTCCCTCGGGGGACTCTGGGGAGAATCTGGTCCTTTCCTCTTCCAGCTTCTTCTGGTGGCCGCCAGCAAGGCATTCCTGGGCTTGTGGCCACATCACTTGTGGCCTGTCTTCCCCTTGCTTCCTCCTCTGTGTGTCTGTCTCCAAACTTCTGCTCCCTTTCCCATCGGGATACATGTGATTGTGTTTCTGGTCTACCCTGATAACCCAGGATAAGTGCCTCTTCCCAAGATCCTAACTTAATCATATGTTTGGCCATACAAGGTGAATATGAATTCACTCCTTGAGGTAGTAGTCACAGGTTCTGGGGATTAGGACATGGACATGTATTTTTTTTTTTTTGGGGGGGGGCACCATTTAGCCTACTACAGATGAGAAGGGATGTTTGAACCATTTTTAAAAATCTTTTTGTTCCATATGCTAGTTTTGACAAGAAACTGCTATTTTGAGTAAATTAGTGAGTCTGTTCTTTATCTGAAACCCTGTTGAAATATATTATAGTGATTTACCTAGTGTGCTGTGTGGTGAAAATGTCATTTAGTGACGGTGAAAAATGAGTCATTGTCCCAAAGGTGGTATATCTTTTTCTTGTGTGGTGGTGGTGGTGGTGGGGGGGGGGAGTATTGGGGGACAGTGTGTTTCTCCAGGGCCCATCAGCTCCTTGTCATTGTCCTTCAATCTAGTTGTGGAGGGTGCAGCTCAGCTCCAAGTCCATTTGCCTTTTTCAATCTTTAGTTGCAGGGGGCACAGCCCACCATCCCATGTGGGAATCGAACCAGCAACCTTGTTGTTGAGCTCGCGCTCTAACCACCTGAGCCATCTGGCCGCCCCGGTATATCTTTTTAAGAGCCCTTATGGCAAGAAGTCATCACCTGAGCTCTGTGTTTGCCTCCCATGCTTCGCCCTCAGGCTGGCTCCTCGTGGTGGGAGGTGGTGTCCAGCAGCTAGAGCTCTTGTTTCTTTCACACTTGGTGAGGAGAGTCTTTTTCCAGTAGCTCCTTGTAGCATGGCTGAGGGAGTGGCACTAAGGGCCAGATACGTTTTCAGTGTGGGATGTTCAGCAGCGTCCCTGCCCTCTGCCTGCCCCGTGGATGCCAGTAGCACCCTCCCCCAGTCATGACAACCAAGTGTTGTCAAACATTGGCAGAGGGACCCTGTGGGTCAGGATTGCCCTTGATGGAGAACCACTGCTTTGACACAATCGGAGCCCATTTTTGTGTCTCCAAAATCTTCTGGCTAGGAAATTTCAGGTCTTGTTAAGCAGAGGAAGGCAGAGAATGTGTGCTGGGCAGGTTACCTGCAGATGTCCGCTTCACTGAAATTCTAATGAGGGCCCAAACTGGGTCAAATCTAGCAGGCTGACTACATTTTTGCTAGATCCCTATTAGTATTTTTTACTATTATAGTCTTTTATATTGGACAACTATAACCCAGTATTATGTACTTTTTAAAAACTATGACCCTATCAATCCCAGGTTGGGTTTTTTTTCTTTTTTTTTTTCCGCTTTACTTATGTCAATCAGTCAGTTGCTCTGTATCTTAGAATTTGCTCTCTATAAGCTCATTCTTTCCCAACAAGTCTATTCCCGGAGGTTTTCACATCCACTTGAACTTCCCCTCCCTGTGACACTGCCCTCTTCCCCTTGCCCTGGGGCATCAGCAGACTGTTCTACAGACTAAGCAATTAGCTAGCTGTTTATGCACTAGAGAACTGGGATTGGAATTTTTTTAAAGTATCGTTTTTCTTTTCCTGTGAAGTAATTGAAATAGAACACAGACACATTTATTGTTTTGAAGTTTTTATGATTTCCAAATTAACAAATTTGTGCTTTTATAGGCATCAGGTGACTGATATTTTGGGGGTACGTGTTATTTCTTCCCTGACTGCGCTGTGGAGAGGATCACCTCTCTATTTTCATGGGAGTGCTCTGGCTGTAATGGAAACCCTGACTGGTCCTGGATGAGAGGGTGTGCAGCATGACTGGGAAGAAACACGAGGCGCTGCTTTTTCCTCACGACTGAGGCACAGGAGAGGTTACACGTACAGTGGCTCACGGAGTGTCCCCATCACACTACTCAAATGTAACTAAGCTAAATGACATACGGGCTAGGATTTATGTGAATTGTTCAAGTGAATCTGTCAGGTTTTTGTAATTGGCAATACCTAGGAGCTTCACGGAAGCCATGGAGGGCTCCAGAAAGAACCCTGGCTTTAGTTGTGTTCTGTGTGTATACAGCATAGCAGAAATAATCACTTCTACCTGGTGTTACTTATAATGCCCATAAATTGTCTTTCCCTGTGTTTTCGTCTTTGTTCTGTTTTACCAGTAGTTCTTTTGGCCTCCAACTTTGCTGGTCTAGAACCTCTGTGTTTATTTTAAGCTCCTGAGGGGAGGGGATGATTGTAATGATCTTGAAATGAGTTTGAAAAAGCACAATTCCCCAATCTTACTACTGTGCCTTGTAAGGCTTAAAATTTGACTACACATATCCTTCCCAGACCCATGAAACTACTCCAGCTCCTCTCCTTGAGTTTTTCTCTGCCCGTTGGAAAACAGGGCGGGATGCGCTCTAGATACAGCAGTATTCACTAAAATGTCTGAAGCTGCGTAGGGAGGGAAGAGGATGTTAGCAGCAGCAAGATTTGTTTTACTGCAGTTATTAAAGCAAAAGTGGGGGATACAAGAAGGAGGCAAGGTGTTCCTTTTTCAGGAGGTCTTGGCAAAGGCCTTAGTTATAAAAGAAAAAGAGGCAGCCAGTTAGATTGAAATGATTTGAAGTCATCCCTCCACAGTTAGATTTTTCTGAAGCCAAGGTGATTAGTTGGGTAGAGGTGGTGGGTATGTAGCCATTTTTCAGTGAATGGGTTAAGTTGTCCCTTGGAAGTATTTCAGTAGGTGGTGCTCTTGTGCCATAGCATAGCAATTTTTAGAAAGGTTTTGAAACTATGGTGGCTTGTTGTAGGGACTCTTTGCCTATCCGTTCCCTTGGGTGTACAATTTTGGTGGCATCACCTGGGTGGGTTTGGTGAGGGAGTTCTCTGTCTGGAAATGAGGTGATTCTGGTCTTAGCCTTCTGTAGCTTGTTTGAGCTCTGCTTTCCAGGGGAACCTAAATGAGAGGTTTACGAACCTTTTTTTTTCCTTGCTTTTTTTAATGTGGCTTTAATCTTTATCTGAACAATTACGATGAGTGTTGTGCATTTCCAGTTTTCTGAGACCATTTTTTTTTCTATTGGAAATCATCTGTGATCCTCCGAGTTCCTTTCCAGATAACTCAATCTATCATTCTTGTTTCTTTATGTTTTCTTTTCCTTTACCTTCAGAGTAGATGCAGTAGAATGAAATAACACGTGGTAGAGAAATTTGTAAGTAATGAGGGAATAGAGATGAAAAACTAGGAGTTCAAATAGCAGTTGCCAGTAACTGGTGCTGACAGCGAACCCTGCCTGCATCAGCCCCTTTCCTCCCTTCTTTACTACGCATTGAGTTTCTGGGTCTGAAGTTGGTTCTGAAGCCATGATGGTGAACACGGCACTCAGCAAAGTCCATATGTGGTGCTGCCAGTAGAAGCTTGCGGGGCAAGGAAGAGAAGTTTAAATCCAGACCTGGGTATCCATTCCAGGGTGGACAAATCTCTTGTTGCCAGAAGTTGCTGTAAACATTTAGGGAACTGCTTTTTCAGGAAATATCTTGGGGTTGTCTCTACTGTGAAAGACAGTTCCTTTACCATGTATCCACCAACTGTTAAGGAAGAGGGGGATGCTTGTGGGACTTGTGCATAGTCTGGGTGACATTTGGAGCTGCTCATTCCCTGTTTTCTCTGCAGGCTGCCAGGTCTCAGTGAGCTCAGCTGGATGGGATCCAGCAAGTCCGTGGGCGTTCAGGGTGCCCTCTGGTAGCTTTTGAAATGGAAAAAAATAAATTAGTGTTTTAGTTTGTGTGGACTTTCAAAATTGAGTGATTTAATGATCTGCTTATTTGTTTATTTAAATTATCTTTCTCCATATTTAGAATGTACTTTTAATCTGAGAGCTTGTCTATTTGTTGGACAGTCTTAGTTTATCTCTTTAAATAGTCTTAGCTCTATCTCTTTAAATATTGCTTTTTTTCCATTCTCTTCACTTTCCTTTGCTGTGATGCCTACTAGATGTTTGTGGAGCTATCCTTCGTGTTTCTTAACTGCTCTTTCATAGTTTTCTTCTTTTCGTTCTGAATTCATTAGTATTCAAATTTACTAGTTCTTTCTTCAGTGCTGTCCAGTCTAAAGTATCTTGTGTACTGAGCTTTTAATTGCAATGACTGTAGTCTTCATTTACATAATTTCCAATTGATTCTTTTTAAAACATCTCGTTTTTATTCTGCCCTTTTGTTTTATAAATTATTATTTTAAAATTATCTAAATATACTTATTTTGTTGGACTTTTTATAATATTAATTTCATATGAAGTAAATTAGTGATGTGATGACTGATTTTGTTAGTTGTCTGTATTGGCATTAGATTTCTTCATCTATTTTAGAACTTGGGTTGATTGGCATGGTTTGAATAAGATATATTTTTTATTATTTTCATTTATTTATTTTCCACCACTCTTTCTCCCTCCCTGCTCCCTTTTCCCTGGTTAGAGTTGTTTCTGCCTGGCTTCACGTGGGACCCTAGTCCAGAACCGCAGTGGTGCCTTAGTTCCTTGGGCAATCACAGGCTGCTTCATTAAGGTCCTGGTCGCTGGCTGGCCTATCTCCCATCCTCCTCCCTAGGCCACCCCTTCATAGGAAACAAAAAGCTGCCAGCCTTCTTTCAGGAATGGGGGAGCCCTCCTCTACCTATCACCTTTGACCCTGCCTCCAAGCAGGGACGCTAACTTAGTCTCATTCTGTCCTTCCTAGGTTATGTTTAGCCTCAAAGCCTTGTAGGATTCATACTTCCAGTTTCGGTGCCTATTTTTGGATCCTGACCTTGGGAAGCTCAAGGCTTTAACTTCGAGGACTTACCTCTTTAAGTTTCTGCCCCGTATCCATTTCACAGAAATGTTTATATTATTTTTGATCTTGCCTGCATCCTTTTAGTTTTATCTTCTTATGTTTCCTCTCTTGTTGCTGTGTGTTTGGAGTAGAGAGGATCCATCAAAGAGTGAAGTTGCTGTGCCATCTTAACTGGAAGTCATGTGGGCTGAGGGTTTAAAGGAAATAAAGGGAGATATTTGGTTTTACATAGTACTAAAAGCTAACCACAAAAATGCTTTTCTGTGTGAGTTCAGTGACCCATAGCGTACAGTTATTTAAACTCCTGCTGCAGAGCCTGGCAGCCCCCAAAAGATGAGTGGGATTAAGCAGGTGGGATTTATTAGTACGCCATGGTTCTCTACAAGGATTTTACCTTTTAGTTTTCGTTTCGATGGTAATTTAAAAAATTCAATTGTTTCCAAACACCTGAATTCTAACTAAATAGTCTTAAGATGTCAGCGTCTGCACTTGTGTTTGTATTGGTGCCAACTAGCACTGCTTTTAGATATTGAGAAACGAACAGAGGTGAAAATGTCAATAACATGTTTGAGCTGAGTGAGAGATTGCCGTTTCACAGTAGTTCAAAAAAAGAAGTGTTGGGCGAATTTAGCCGTCCCCAGCGTTCGACAGGACCCACCAGCTCAGCAGAAGCTGCTAGTAGCAGCCAGTACCAGGTTCACATGAAGCTCAGTAACCTATTTCATGATCACATTGCATTCATTGTGTCAAGTGAAATTTTACTCATTGCGTAGATTTGTTGGTATTTGTGCATTCAAATAATTGTAGTTGTATAGATTATAAGCATAAAACGTAGTTTATTGGTTTCATGTTTGTTAACTATTCCACAGAATAATGATTTTAGATAAGTCTGGGAGCTCTGAAGAGTTTTTTCTTCAAGTTTGAGAAACATGGATCAAAAAGTAACTTGGCTGTTCCTATGAAGTGTAGTAAGTAGCATTCTGTGTTTGATTTTGATGTGTATGCCTGGCTCCCTCCTGCTCATACTTCATGATGTTGCTTAGCTCGGGCAGCGTTTCTGTCTGGAAGTGCCCACACCTCTGTGTCGGGTGACGTGCCCCTTCTTGGTGCCCCCGGCAGCACTCCATGTTTCCTTGTCTCCCAGCCCTCCCCACAAGGGATTATGTTTTATCTGTTCACAAATCCTGATTTCCTCATTAGCCTCAGGTTGCTTTAGAGCAGGGAACACTGCTGTCTTTCTATTTGCAATGTTTTTCAGTGTTCCTGTCATAAAGTAGGTTCCCAATAAGTGTGTGGGATTTTTGTTTGTTTTTGTTGATATAGTAATAAATTACGAGTAGAGCAAACCAATGGTGGAAAGTGGCAGAAATAACTTGGAGCCAAGTCACTAGTGACAGAGACAAGAAGACTACTAATATTTTAATAGCTAATGTGCTCCTCAGCCCATTTTTCTAACTGGTCTCACCAAAAGCTCACAGATCAGTGAACAGAGGACAAGAATGCAAGGAAAGTAAGTAACCACCGTTTCTAACAGAATGTATGTGGGGAAACTGGTATTTCTGGAGTCCCAGTGATAGCTCCTTGGTGCTCTGATGGAGAGAGAACAAGGTCAAGGGTTTCTATCTTGGCAGCTCCGAGGGCAGCAGTGTTGCGAAGGGATGCCTCAAGTTGGAAGCCGGCTCTAGAGAGCAGCTCTTTTCTCCACGTGGCTGGGGAAGTGGGTGGGAGAATGGAGGTAAATCCCCAGACGGTTATCTCTAGGTTCCATTTCCTTAATTCTTTGCAAAGCCATCATTGTGTGTGTTGCAGTTGTCCAGCTGATCCCTTAGACTCAGCTTTTGTTTATGATTAAGGTTTGTTTGAATTATTTGCAAATTTCAGGTCTGTGTTTTTGCTTAGACTCTCTCAGAGGCGAAGCATTGCTGACTCAACAGAGAAAAAGCCAGCTCCTCCTAGTGGAAATTTTCTTAAAACCTCATTGTTTTTAGGGGGGAAAATATCATTTCTTTCATAAATACTTTGTGGGAACAAGAATATGTTATTGTGACTTTTTGAAAAAAGCAATGAACACAGGGACAGATTGACCAATCTTACTTAAAATAGTGAAGCAAAGAAACAATACTTTAAATGAAAAATACTGGTATCAGGCTTTCAGTAAAGAAGAGGAAGAACGTTACCAAGTTAAGCACAGTTGGACATAAATTTCTTAATTTTATATTTAATTATATTTCTGGAGGTTTTAAGTATTTTCTGACAAGGCCATTGGGCCCTTAGTTGCTGACATTGATTTGAGGCTAGGTATTTGATTTGTGTTTTACTTCTTCCATAAACAATGTGTTTTGTAGCATTCTGTCCACAAATCCCTGTTTGGTGCTTATTTAATGGGAGAAGCGACTGCAATTGACTTATGCTTGGGAAATGGCACAAAAATAGTCCTTTTTAACAGGTTGCCACTTTGAGTACGTAGGTTATGGTCTATATTTGGTTTATAGAGACTTCCTTTCATACCTTTGGCTTAAAGATGGTACAGACCAAAGGAAAGCAGTTTTGAATTCTCTTGGACCCCCCAAAATATATGATATAGGACCATTTTTGATACTGGGAGGTTTTTAATGAGCTTTGTTTGAAATGTAGACAGTCTGGGAGCCATGTGGGGTTTTGTCAACCCAAAATCAATTAAAATTTTATCTGTTTTATCTAATCCACTAAGGCATTGTTTGTTTACTTATTCACACATTTGTTCAACAAATATTTATTGAGTTCCTACTATGTGCCAGGTACTGTGTGTAGCAGTGGTTTTCAGAATGTGCTTAGCACACTAGGTTCTGAGCAGATGTGCCAGCTTAGGACATGTTTGACTATAAGTAACACCAAACCCAGTGAAAGGTGGTTTCACCGAAAGGAAAGTTCCCCGCTTGGTTACTTCAGTGCCTCAGCTGTGCTACTACGTAGTTGAGAGCACCCAGGTGCATCTGTCTGCTTTGCTGCCTGCAGCATGTTGGCTGTCCTCTCACGCTTACTTACTCCTGGGTCCCAAGGTGACTACTGCCGTTTTGTCACATGACGACTATAGTGTCTAATATGGAAAAACATGAATTTAGTTAAGATTGAAAAGGACTGTTTCAGAAACCCTCTAGCTGAAGCTCAGTTCCATTTTCCAAGCTGCATCATATTGCTCGTACCTAACTCAGTAGGAGGGCAAATGGATACCATGGCTGGTATACACCAGCCATTCTCAAAATGTGCCTTGGGGATGGTCAGGTCTCCCTAAGGCCTTTTCAGGAGGACCACAGGGCACAAGTGTCCTTATACGAATGCTGAAATCATTATTTGTGTCTCATTCTCTCACTAGTGTACTGTGGAGTTGTCAGGAGGATACATGATGTACGTACAATGATGTCATTGACCTGGCAGCTAATGGAATGTATTCTTGGGTTTTACAATTTTCTCAGTTTTAATTTCTAATGTGATAAATATTGATAAATATTAATATACCCACATAAACAAAACCTCTCAGTAATGTCCTCAGTAATGTTTAAGAGTATAAAGGGGTCCCGAGAAGAACACATTTGAGATTCACTGATCTGCGCTAATCAAGATTTCCCTGTTGCATTGGGGAAGATCCCAGACTTCCCCAAGACTTGTGGCTGTGAGATTCCTGGATAAAACGTTTTCTGTTAACAAAGGAGCCGCAGAGGGGTTAGGGCTGTTGAGTGGGCAATGAGCAGTATGTAGGACTATTCTGAGGAGGGGACTTGGGGGGTCATGGCAGGGATGCAGGGGGATGCTCCAGGCCCGCCTCTGCTTTGACTGGAGCCACGCCAAGTCTGCCTTTTTTTTTTTTTATTGTGGTAAAATATACATACCATAAAATTTACCATTTTAACCCTTTTTTAAACGTACAATTCAGTGGCATTAATTACATTCACATTGTTGTGCAACCATCACCACCATCCATCTTCAGACCTTTCTCATCTTTCTAGACTGAAACTCTGTCCCCATTAAACACTAACTTCCCACCTCCCACTTCCCCTAGCCCCTGACAACTACCATTCTATTTTCTGCCTCTCTGAGTTTAACTACTGTAGGTATCTTCTCTAAGTGGAATCCTGTATTTGTCCTTTTATGTCTGGCTTATTTCTCTTAGCATGTTGTTTTCAAGGTTTATCCATGTATATATCAGAATTTCCTTCCTTTTTAAAGCTCAGTAATACTCCATTGTATGTATACGACGGTCTGGCAATTAAGTTCGCGAAACCTTGCCACCAAGGTTTCTTCGTGAACTTGAAACCTTACAAACAGCTCGGTAAGGTTTCATAACCTTGGTGTATCAGTGTCTCACAGCTGTGTTTGTGTTGACTTGTGGCGGTGTCTTGCTGAGTGGCGTTCATTAACGTTGTTACCTATTTTTGTGTGCCGTCGCAAGAATGTGTGAGCTTGAATTAGAGCAACGAACAAACATTAAATTTCTTGTTAAACTTGGCAAGAGTGGAAGTGAAATCAGGGACATGTCAGTCCAAGTTTATGGGGATAACGCCATGAAGAAAACGGCAGTGTACAAATGGATTAAACGTTTTTCTGAGGGGAGAGAACACGTCACTGATGAAGAGAGGTCAGGACGGCCAGTAACGAGCAGAACTGAAGAAAACATTACAAAAATTCATCGAATTATGCATCAGAATTGTCAGCTGATTGTGAGAAGCATAGCAGACCAAGTAAACATCAATAGAGGAGCATTTAGGAAAATCTTAACTGAAAATCTTGGTATGAGAAAGCTGTGGGCAAAAATGGTCCTGAAGCAGCTCACCGATGAACAAAAGCAAAGGAGAGTCGAAGTTTGCCAAGACCTTTTGGAGAGGTGAGACGATGTTTTGGGCGGTGTTATCACTGGTGATGAAACATGGGTGTACCAATATGACCCTGAAACAAAGTGTCAAAGTGCACAATGGAAATCAGCCAATTCTCCACGACCAAAAACGTTCCGTCAGTCCAAATCAAGAGTCAAAACGATATTGCTAATCTTTTTTGATATCAGAGGAATTATTCATTATGAATTTGTACCAACTGGACAATTAACGAAGTTTACCATTTGGAAGTGCTGAAAAGGCTTTGTGAAAAAGGTAGACGAAAATGACCTGAACTTTTTGCCAACAATTCATGGCTCTTGCATCACGACAATGCACCAGCTCACATGGCACTGTCTATGAGGAAATTTTTAGCCAGTAAACAAATAACTGTATTGGAGCACCCTCCCTATTCACCTGATCTGGCCCCCAACGACTTCTTTCTTTACCCGAAGATAAAGGAAATATTGAAAGGAACACATTTTGATGAAATTCAGGACATCAAGGGTAATATGATGACAGCTCTGATAGCCATTCCAGGGAGTTCCAAAATTGCTTTGAAGGGTGGACTAGGCGCTGGCATCAGTGCATAGATTCCCAAGGGGAGTACTTCAAAGGTGACAATAGTAACATTCAGCAGTGAGGTATGAAGCACTTTTTCTAGGATGAGTTCGTGAACTTAATTGTCAAACCTTGTGTATTAATCTTGTTTATCCATTCATCCGTTGATGGACATTTGAGTTGTTTTGACCTTTGGCTATTGTGAATAAGGTTGCTGTGGACATGGGTATACAAATATTTGCTTCAGCCTCTACACTCTTTGCATTCCCACCAGCAATGCACAGCAATTCCAGTTTTTTCACATCCTTACCAACATTTACTGTTTTCTGTGATTATTGGTAGTGGCTATCCTAATGGGTATAAAGTGGCACCTCACTGTAGTTTTGATTTTCATTTCCCTAATGACTAGTGATGTTGAGCATCTTTCTCATGTGTTTATTGGCCATTTGTATATCTTTGCAGAGATGTCTGTTCAAGTCCTTTCCTCATTCCCTTATCAGATACATGATTTGCACAGGTCTGTCCATTTTGTATGTTGAACTTTTATGCAAAGTTTCATTTTACTAAATGATTTTTTTTTAAAAAGCTTTAAAGCTCTGTATCATTGTTGCCAATTTTGTCACTTTTGTCGTCCTAGATATTTACCTATTTACCCACTGCCCTGGTTTAGAAGGTATGGATGGTAGGACCTTAGTAATTACTTCAGTGCCCATGGTAATTTATAGTAACTACTTTCAAATTTCTCACACTATTCAAAATGTAGCCCTGGATATACTTATTTGCATACATGGCTTTATAGATTACCACCTATTTGCCATGGAAGAAAACAATGATGATTAAGAGTAAATGATTTTTAAAATATTTCCCCTTCACATCTGTGCCAATTGTAGCCTTTGACAGGCCCATGACGGTACCAGATTCCTCAGCATATCAGCTGAGTAGGGATTCTTGTTAGACTTCCCAGAAAATCTAAAAGGGTTGCATTCTAAGGTGTCCCTAGATGGGACAGCCATTTGAGATATGAAAGTGTCTTTCAACAACAGCAGTGCTGATGGAGGACCAGAAAATTGCAGGTTAAATTATAGAATGGATTTTTTCCATCCTGAAACTTAGTACATTAGGATAGGGAAATAATGTCACATAATGCTAAATGAGAGGCCAGAATTGCTGGCTCATGCCATTACTCGTCACTGGTCCCAGCGCTGTGATAGACTGGACACCCTACACAGCCCTGCCTGTGCCTGTGGCATCTGCTCTTTGAAGTTGGGGCTACTTGAATGCTCAGGTGTTAACATGGAACTTGGGAAACCCACCTTGCTATTTGAAAGATAATTTGAGAACCACTAGTGTAGGGCTGTCCCTTGCACTTCTTGATTTCTAGATTAAGGGAAATAATTTTGTTTTTTAATTAATTAGGATACTTTGACACAGTCTGTTACCCAATCGTTTTTTCCCTCTTCATCATCTTTCTTCAGATACTGCTCAAGTGTTTTGATGCTTTTATTTCCTTTTTGCTCTCTAATGAATTGTACTTGCTGAACTTCTGTATTTCTTGTGATGAACATTACCATGAAGTTTTTGAATGTATTTTTTCCCTGAAGAACAAAAATCACCAAAATGGGAACCTTCTACACTTGAAGAATACCTCTTTCTCACCTGCTCTGCTTTGAATCTGAGTCATGTGATTTTGGCAACTCAGACATTTATGCTTATGGGCAGCAGGTGGACTGTGGTGTATCTTGGTACCATGGTGATTCGAGTTCATAAAATGGCACTTTGCGAGCAACAAAATAATTTCCGAGCAATATATAAATGAGGGAAGAAGGGTAAGTGCAGTGACCCTATGCTGACACCGTTTTGAACCAGTCCTTTTTCAGTATTTCTGATGTTTGCTGGCCTCCATGACCAGTTTCCCTTGGCACTTTATCCCTCTCCCTCCCACTTCCTGCTTTCCTCTGCTCAGCAGGAACTAGGCACATGAACGGCATGTGGAAATCTTTAACTGGACAGTCATTTCCATTTGGGTGCCTAGGTCTCTCTGCTCATAGGACTTTCCTTTAGTCCCTGCTACACAGAAATTTCTGAAGGTCATTTTATTGTCTCCTGGAAATATATATTGGGACTAATAACCTCTGTTGTTTTTAGTCTGTATATGTAAAGAAGGTGAAATGGTTTGGGTTCCTTAGGGCTGGGTACATGTGCTAAAAGAGAAATAAGAAATGGAAAATGGGGATTTCCTTCTAACTTTCCATGCCATTTGCTTTTGCTACTTTAGTATATATGTGGTATGATAAAAAATACGGTGAATGTTTAAATTAAAAAATTAATATACAGTAAAAGATACATTGCTATTAATTCCCCTCAAAATACTCCCCCTCATTTCAAACACACTTATCCCATCATTCTTTCCACTTTCTGAAGCAGTTCTGGAAGTCCTCTTTAATGAGTGTCTTTAGTTGTGCTGTCGTGACTGCCTCTATGTCCTGAATCCACTCAAAACTTTTGCCTTTCGTGGTCATTTTGACTTTGGGGAAGAGCCAGAAGTCGCATGGTGCCAGATGTGATCAATAAGGTGGACAAGGACACACCGTAATATTTCTATTTGACAGAAATTGCCATATACCAGAAGCAATGTGTGACAGGGAGCCTTTCCGTTGTGATCACAAAATACGGTGAATGTTGCTAACGAGTGCCATCCAACTGAAAGGCAATGATCTTCAATACAGGAAGTGATGCGTTGAACCTTAGTAACAGTGTGTGACAAGTTTCAACTTGATTGGTGCAGTCAGCAGGTGTGAGGTATGGTTGAGAGAAGGTGTGTTTTAAAGTGTCACATATCGCTTCTGGTACGGCAGTTTCTATCAATAAAAACATTACAGTGTGTCCTCATCCACCTTATTCACTGGACCTGGCACCATGCGACTTCCGGCTCTTCCCCAAAGTCAAAATGACCATGAAAGGTAAAAGTTTTGAGTGGATTCAGGACATCGAGGCAGCCACAACTGCGCAACTGAAGACACTCACAGAAGAGGACTTCCAGAACTGCTTCAGAAAGTGGCAAGAACGATGGGCTAAGTGTGTTTGAAGCGAGGGGAAGTATTTTGAGGGAGATTAAAGACAATGTGTCTTTTACTGTAATACATTTTTATTTTTATTCAAACATTCACCGTATTGTTTGATGACACATTGTATATAGTGTGTATGCAAAATACTTGTTAAAGTTCTGAGTTTTAAGGAAATGTGTCATTGAACATCCACCTTTCTTTTATTTTCTTAAATAAAAGATACTAAACGGTATTTCTCTAATTGTTTATATTAAATGAAAATAGTCATACACATCCATGTGAGGATATACACACTAAACAGAATCATAAGAGACTCAAGAATTTACATTCGGGACAATATCAAGGATTTTGGTATCATTCAAAAGATGTGTAGTCAGCTCTAAATTGTCTAATAAGCATTCAGATCAACTGCAATAAAAAATTAGTGCATTTGTAAAAAATGTTGAAATCACTGTGAATCTGAAGAACCATCCCCGTTTTACAAGGCATGCATTTTTTTTTCCTTTTTGAGCTGCATGGCTGCTGCCCCGTTGTCCACTTGCTCACAGACCGTCTCATCCTCTTATTCTCCCCCGAGTGGTGAATTGTATGTCTCTCCCTCCTTGTGACAGTAGCCCTCTCTGGGCAAGCAGTAGCCACATAGTTAAGGGGAAAGCGGATGGGGAGTGAGAGAGGAGAAGATTGTCAGTTTTCTCCTCAGAGCCAAGACTGGGAAAATAGAACCATTATTTGAGGAGAGGAAGCAAGCACAGGGACTCCGTCTCTGGCCAGTTCTGGTGGCTTTAACATTTTCAGAGAATTCATCTAAAAAAATTGAAAACACAGACTATTTCAACAATTTAAAACCTTTGATTGTATCAATCAAGTACTTTGTCTTGATTGACATTTATAAATTATACTTTTTCCTTACTTTGGGATAATGTGTATATGGTAAATGCATATCTAGAAATTATTTTTAATTGTGGAGAGTAACATATAGAAAAGCACACAAACATGATTTACACTTTAATCAATTATTAAAATATTAATACAGATATTGTTGCCATCAAGGTCAAGAAATAGAATCTTCAGAGCCCTTCATGCATACCCTCCAATAGTACTTCTTCCCTTCCTCTAAAAAAAGGTAACAGGTTTTCTGACTTTTTTTAGGGTAATCATTGAAGTTTAGTTTTACCTGTTTCTGAACTTTATGTAAATAGATCATGTCTTACGGGTTGGTTTTTCTCAACATTAGGATTATCAGTTCCTCCTTCTTCCTATAGTGGTTGTTTCTGATTTTCATTGCTGCATTGTAGTTCCTTGTATGAATATATCACATTTTATTTTTTCGTTCTACTCTTGATTGGCATGCGGTTTGTTTTCAATTTGGGTCTATTATGAATAATGCTCTTATGAACATTCTGCTAGTATAAATAAACAGTAAGCTTGCCTTTTTTTATTATTATTAGTTGCTTGCAGTTTTCTTTGAGAGAAATTTTGCAATTTGGATTTTTTGTATGACTCTATGACTTACTGTGTTAAAATTTCCCACTATGATTGGAGTTGATTATTTCTCTTTGTAGTTATGTCAAGCTCTGTGTTATATTTTGAGCTTTATATTTTATTTTACATGTTCATATTATTAGGTGCATACAAATTTAGAATTATTACATCTTCTTGGTGAATTGAACATTTTATCATTACGAAGTGACCCTCTTACCTCAAGTAATGCTTTTTGCCCTAATTTGTGTTTACATTAATACTGTTTGATTCCTTCGGTTAGGTTTGTACAGTGGTTTTTTCCACTGTTTTCTTAACAGTGGAAATTTCTGTATCCTTATGTTTTAGATTGTCTTTTGTAAGAGCATGTTTGTTTGTTTTTTAAATTCAAAACTGAATAACCTTTGATTTTAACTTGGAGAACTTAATCTGTTTTAATATTGTGTATGTACTGGTATTTTTGAGTTGAAATCTACCATCTTGCTGTGTGCTTTTTATTTATCTTGCCTATTCTGTATTATTTTTTTCTGTCAAATCTTGCTCTTTGGGGATTAAGTGTTTTTTTATTATAAATTTTTCTCCTCTGATAACTTGGAAATTATATACTGCCTTTTAATCTATTAATGGTACCATAGAAGTTCTAGTATGCAGTCTTGAATTATTAAAGTCTAATGCTAACTCTTTTATTCTCCTTTTCCTGGAAAATTCAGTGACCTTAGAACTCTTAACTCTATTATTCTCTTAGCTTATTTACTACAGTTTTTATATATTTAAATTTCTGTATTATCTAAAACCCCCAATGACACTATTCTTATTTTATATCATTAATGATAATTTACATTTTCCTATGTATCTACCATTTTTGTTGTTTTTCATTACTTCTTACATTTCCAGACTTATATCTGGGATCATTTTTCATCTGCCTAAGAGCATCCTTTAAAGTAGTTTTTTGGTGTCAAATTCTTTCAACTTTAGTGTGTCAGAAAGGCTTTATTTCACCTTTATTGTCGGATAGTATTTTAGCCGGGTATAGTATTCTATGTTGGTCCTTTTTTCTTTTCATGGCATTGAAGATATGTTTTCTGGCCTTCTCCTGTGTTTCTGTGTATCTCATTCATTCTTCTGTATTTTTCCATTGTTTTTAGTTTCTGTGTTTTATTCTGGATAATTTCTTTTGATATATCTTCCAAGTTCACTAATTTTTCTTTTCAACTGGGTCTAATTAGTTGCTAAACCCACCCGTTGAATTCTTAATTTCAGTTATTTTGTTTCTCAGTTCTAGAATTTCTACTGTATTCTTCACCTACAGGGTCATTTTTTAGAGTTTTCAGTTTCTTGATGAAAGTTGGGTTTTATCTTCACAGGGGACTCTCTTAATTACTGTATAATTTTGTCTAGTTTTTGAACGATCTGGAGTATGGCTTTTTCAGTTTTTGTCCATTGTTGTGGGGTTCTTGTTCATGTGTTCTTTTCTTCCTGTGTACTTGATTCTCTTTAATTTTTCCTCTGATAACTTGGAAATTATTACTGCCTTTTAATATAATTTTTATTGTACTTGAAAAATTATTTTTAGAAATAACTAGAAACTTATGATGATGTTATCTTCCTCCAGGGAGGATTTTTGTTTGCATCTTCCAGGCATCTGGCAGCACTAGCAACCTGGTACCACCTTAATTCATTTTCAGTTTCACACTTAGGTTGTAGTTTCTATGTGGGCTGGTTCACTTCTGGGTTACCCATACTCAGAGTGCATGCTAATGGGCCCCAACCCTAAGGGTAGGGTGGTTTACCAGGAACTCACTTTGGCAGGCCTGGCCTACTTTTACTCTCTAGCAAGGCTTTCAAAAGAGCTGCTTTGCCTTTTAACTACCTCTTCAGCATCAGAAATGCCTGCCTAGGCCTGTGCAACCATATGTACCAAGATTTTTCTCTGATGATTCTACACTCTCCTTTTGATTCTTTGATGATTTTGAATTATGTTTTTATATTTCATGTAGCCTTTTAGAATAACTTGGAGCAGGAAGGTTGGTTTCCATTATCTGAAGTAGGATTGATATTCAATGGAATTTTAACTAAGTATGTTTACATTATATATATGTTCTGTACCATACTTTTGTTTACCTATCCTGGTCAATCAAGATAACTTATTATAGACTTTCACTACCAGCTATTTTAGAGTGGCTAGGAGAGCCAGGTAAAAAACATCTTTTGAAGATACTAGAGAACTGCAAAAGTACTTAGGACTCAAGGGATTAAGATCCTGGAATGAAGGGAAGAATACTGAGCAGACATTCTATAGCAGCTTCCGGGCATTTGCCATTTCTTGAGAGCTGGGAGAGACCTAGAACCTGGAAGAGGTCCTGTGCTGAACAATTTCATGGGACAGTTCCATGGGTTTGGAGAGACAACTGGAGTTCCAAAAGCAAAGATTATTAATCTGACTCCCTAAAAACATAAAACTTTTATACACTAAGAAATAGAAAAGTAGAAGAAAGCATAAAATTAGAAAATCAGTATTTTTCAACCCCTAGTGGATCTCAAATTACCACCAGTAGATCCTAAAACCATAAGGGAAAGAGTTAATGGTGAACTTTATGATGGCTGAATTAGGTTGACAATACATGAGACCACTGGCCAGTTTCAACATTATGATACATGAGACAACCCATTATGTGCCTTCAGATTTGATTCAAAGTGCATAACACCACAAAGGGAGGATTCTTGCAAAAGAATTCCCCCTGAATCTAATGAAACTTGTAGATCTAGCTGTCAGTTTGTAAGCAATATAGGAGTTAGCAAGACATGTTAACACCAAAGGAAAGCAATCAGCCAAATATCTCACAAGTGTGAGATAAATTAAAGGAGAAACATGAATATGATCATATGGAATGTGTAGATCTCATTTGGATCTAAATATAAACAACCCAAATGTAAAGGGTAAATTTTAAGAAATTTGAACATAGATGGGCTATTAGATGATATAGTTGGCTTTATTGGGTGTGAAAGAGCTATTGTAGTTAAGTTTCTTTTTTAAAAAAATCCTTATAAAAAGAGATACAAATCAAAGTATTTTGGGTAACATGATATGATGTCTGTAATTTGCTTTAAATATGGAAAATTTTAATAATTGAACTGGTTAATGGATACATAGGTGTCGTGCGGGGAGGCCTGCAGGGTCTCTGGTCCCGCTCCCCACATAACGCAGGATATGGTGAGGCCAAAAAGGAACACCCACGGAGCCATAGGTAGGGGAGTCATACCACTACGGTCTCACTGGAGGCTGGGTTCACTGGACGTGCGACCTGCTGTCCGTTTTGTCTGCAACCCACCGACGACTCTCTTTCACTCTCCTCCACTCTCCTCGGCTCTCCTTCGTAGCCGCAGCAGTTATATTAGCGGCTAATTGGCTAACTGGCTACAGCTGACGGCCAATCAGCCCCAGCTGACGGCCATCTACTACCCGAGCCAGCACTCCTCCACGTGAGGCCGAGAGCCTGTAAACTACTTTCTGGGGCTCTGTCCCCACAATAGGGATTCATTTAGCTGTTTTCTCTACTTTCTGTATATTTAAAAATACTCATTAAACAGATACTGAAAAAAAAAGGAAACATCATAAACAAAATTTCACTTGTACCACATAGCCTGTGTCTTAAGTAAGAATGTCATAAGCCACTCTCCTTGGGTGAATGTCGGCTGTTTATGAGTGGTGTCAAAGGGGTATAAACCTCATTGTATTTGTATAGTGTATTTCCCAGCTGTTAGTTTCACCTGTCAGACATGTGTAACTCTCCCATTTCTAAGGAGGCACACCTTGATCTATAGTCTTACTAAAACTATATGGTAAGGAAGAAGGGCAGCAAAACTGGGGTGCATGTAGTTTAAAAGAACAGGAAAAGGGTACTAGGTGGGTAAAACCCACTGATATCCCCCATCTTTCTCTTGTTAGTTACTCAGGACATTCAAACCTACTGCTTTCCATACACATACTTTTTAAAATACTTCCAACTGACATAATTTAACTCTCTCTTCCGTAAGAAAGGGAGTGTCGTGCGGGGGACCCGGCGGGGTCTCTGCTCCCGCTCCCCATACAAGAACGCAGGATATGGTGAGGCCAAAAAGGAACACCCACAGAGCCATAGGTAGGGGAGTCATACCACTACGGTCTCACTGGAGGCTGGGTTCACTGGACATGTGACCTGCTGTCCGTTTTCTCTGCCAACTGACTGACGACTCTCCTCCACTCTCTTCCACTCTCCTTGGCTCTCCTTCGTAGCTGCAGCAGTTATATTAGTGGCCAACGGCTCAATGGCCACAGCTGACGGCCAATCAGCCACAGCTGATGGCCA
This sequence comes from Rhinolophus sinicus, assembly GCF_036562045.2. NCBI lineage: Eukaryota > Metazoa > Chordata > Mammalia > Chiroptera > Rhinolophidae > Rhinolophus > Rhinolophus sinicus. The sequence continues at coordinate 113,563,695 of NC_133754.1, read as the reverse complement.
TCTACTACCCGAGCCAGCACCCCTCCACGTGAGGCCGAGAGTCTGTAAACTACTTTCTGGGGCTCTGCCCCCACAGGGAGATAACTCAAAGTACTGCTACTAGCTTCAAGTGCAGAGTTGTGGATAATGTTAGTTCCTCTTCCCATCTCCATTTTATTCTGTGAATTATAGACTTCAGAAAATTTATCTACTAATAATATATTCCCTATGTGCAGTAGTAGCAGAGGAAAAAATGAAAGAGAAGGGAATTAAAAAAACATTATATGACATAGCAAACAAGGCATATACAGATAGCGTCCAGAAACCTCACTCACGTAGTTTGACCAAGCAAGCGTAATTTGCACATGATGACAGAGCACTGCTGGGTGCGCCCAGCCTTGTGGCTTGGAAGATCAGCCCAGTCCACAGCCTGCCGTAGGCTCTTCCCAGAATCCAAATTGCCCACACATGCTTTGGACACTGGGTATGCTGGGTCAGATGAGCTGAGTAGCAGAGTGCTTCAGCGCAGGCCAGCTGTGCAGTGATGCTTGCTCTGGGCCCTACACGCACGTTCTCACTATAAGGCAGATGGGTAGAAGCAGATAAAAGGTCTAAAACCCGTGCAGTATATGTTGCCTTCAGAATCCCCGAGATATCAGCCAAACATTTGCCTCTTAGCAGGTGTAAGGCACAGACAGCAGTTAGCATTCACTTTATTTTTCATTTGTTTATTACTACTATTTTTGAGTAATTCGTGTATGTGGTATTAAATTGAAAAGGTGCAAAAAGTGTACAGTAAAACCCAAGTTCTTTCCCTGCACTTACTCAGCTACCTTGGTCTCCACACTTGGAGGCTCTACTGTTTCTTGTGTATCCGCATTTGAAAGGGCATATCCTGACTTGGCACAGACCGTTAGATCACAAGAATCTTCCTAAAGGGGCAGGCCCTGTGTGTTCTGAAATGTAAGCAAGGCACCTGTGTCTTCCTCCTCTCCAGGTTCTGTCATCCTGATATCTTCCATATGGTAGACCAGTGTAAGGGGTTGTTTCCTGAGTTGATACCCCTGAGGCAGGTGAAAGTAAACTGCTCTCTCATGTCCTCAGTTTATCTCAACGGAGAAATGCTTCATAACTGCAGTCTGGGTGCCAAGGGTGGTAATAATTAGTTCCAGTCAGACCTCACATCTGAAAGTGCAGTTTGAGTAGGGGACACCATTTGATTATGTTTGTGACAGCCTAATGTCATTGACTGAGACCCTTTGGCCCCTCATTTGGGCAGGTGGGGATTCTCTGTAAATCACCAGGTGAGATGTGCCGTGCTGTTGTTCTTTGATAGTCCAGCGACTTTCACCTGCCCATTCCTACTACAAGGGTATGATGACTGCAGGTGGTACCTTCTTGTTCATGGACTTCTGGGATCCTATTCCCTGACACAAACAGGAGTTTCACTGCCGTTGTCCCTGATTTGGGCCAGTAACCAGGTCTAAATTCCCTTCCTTTCTCAAAAGGTCTGTAGACTGTAGCCCACTATCTGGTACCAGTTTATACCAGATACTCTTATCAGTTTCAGACCATACTCACATCAGTTTTTTGTGTTCTTTGATTGAAAATCAGAGAAACCAGCAGTGGTTAATTTAAAGGAAAAAAAGGAGGGAAAAGAATTTTGTGGAACGCCCCCAGGCTGCTGACAGAATTAAAGAGAGAGCTGAAAATCCAGGACTTGATAGGGACATAACATAGGGCAGCTCCAGGGCTCTAGACAAAGAAGTCTTTGAATGACTTAGTTCCACCCTTAGGTAAGTCTACTCAAGAGTCAAGTTCCCAGCAGAGTCTGGTTTGCCTGACTTGAATCATCACCACCCCCCCCCCCCCCCTTGGCTGATGGCACAAGGTGCCTTGATTAATAGACCCTCCAAGACTTGGGGAACAGAGGAGAGATAACTTTCCTAAATGAACAGTAAGGTGCTGTAACCAAGAGAAGGGAGGAGAAATGCTCAACAGGCAAAACCAACAGATAGATGCCCATTCTGGAGTGTTCATGGTAGTTCAGTGTTGCTCAGTAGGAGCATCGTTGGGGCAGCCGTTTTTCTTTGTGAGCTGCTGTCCCAGTGCATTGTAGTACGTTCACCATCCTTGGCTACTGTCACGAATGCCAGCAGCACTCCCACTGACTGCTGCCGTCACAACCAGGGTACCACTGCTTCCTGACCACTACCATCGCCTCCTCCCCACTCCTGCCCTTTCAGACAGGCTGTGGACTAGAATATCTGGAGCGCTGCACTGCATGATCCCTAAAGCTGTTTCCATTTAACACAATCAGACGCATTTCCATTGCTAAGCAAAAGGTTGTTTGTAATTTTGTCATAGAATAGTATTTCCTTTCTCTTCTATAAAAAAGTTCTTCAGTTTATTCCAGTTATAAAATAAATAAGCGATGGTGATGTAATGTACAGCATGGTGACTATAGTTAATAATACTGTATTGCATATTTGGAAGTTGTTCAGAGAGATCTTAAAAGTTTTGTTTTGTTTTGTTTTTTGTGTTTTTTAGTTTTTCCAGGACCCATCAGCTCCAAGTCAAGTAGTTGTTTCAATCTAGTTGTGGAGGGTGCAGCTCACAGTGGCCCATGTGGGGATCGAACCAGCAACCTTGTTGTTAAGAGCACTGCTCTCTAATCAACTGAGCTAACCGGCAGCCCCCATCTTAAAAGTTTTAATCACAAGAAAAAATTTTGTAACTGTGGTGACAGATGTTAACTGGACTTATTATGGTGATCATTTCACAATATATACTGGTATCAAATCATTATGTTTTACACCTGAAACTAATGTTACTTGTCAATTATATCTTAATTAAAAAATGAGAAAAAGAGTTCAATTCAGTGCCTCCAAATATCTAAACTGATCCACACCTAGAGCCATATGAAATATATAAGAAATTTATCAATTTGTTTCTTCAGTTTATTTCTTTATTTAAGGGCACTCACTTTAGAGCCAGACTGTGAATTCAAATCCAACGGTTGTAGTACTAGCACTTACTTGTGTTGGGTTTTTACGTAATCTCACTTTGGGCAATTACATACTCCCTTGGTGCTTCTGTAAAATGATGATAATAATAATTGTACCCGTTTCAGAGGATTGCTGTGGGGATTAAATTAGCTAGATGCATAAAGTATTTACTGTATTCCCAAGACATAGTGTGCTTATGTATAAGCTACTATATTTCTAAAATGGGATATTAATAATTTTTATATAGGTAACATAAAAATACCTCAAAAATTTTTTTGGTGGGGAGCTACCTTTTAAAAATTAAAATGCTTTATCTGGAAAAGTATTTTGTTATGGCATTTAGCTTAGAACTATACTTTGAAAAATATCAGTGAATTTTTCATTCCTTCAGTTAATATTCATTGAGTGCTTGCCAGGCATGTGGCAATTCTAGGAAGACAGGAGATTTACATAACAGTGCAGGAAGCAGTAACGAAGTGAGCAAATAAATACCCAGGGTAATTACCACTGTGATAGGAGCTGTGGAGGAATCTGCAGAAAGGCCTGGAAGCAGGAAGGTTTTGGTTTGTTGGTGGAACAGATGAGAAGCCTGGATCAGACTGTGGTCAGCTGGGGAGAGGCGACATGGGAGGTGGGAGGTGTGCTGGGGGTTTGCAGGGCCTTAGAGACTCTGGTAAGGAGCTGGGATTTCTTTCCAAGAAGCTATTGGGGGTGGGGTAGTTTAAGCACAAATGTGCTGGCTCAGCTTTACATTTGGGAAAGTTGTTTTTGTCAATTGTTTTAACTGAGTTGTTTTTTCTCATTGAGAATGAATTGGAGAGGGGCAGGTGGGACCAAGTAGAAAACCCTAGGGAAGACATGGATGAGATGGGATGCCGGCAGTAGAGGTGAAAAGAAGTGGATGAAATCTAATCCAATCACATAGTAGGCATACCTGGGAGATACTGCGAGTTTGGTTCCAGGGCACTGCAATAGAGCAAATGTCTCACGCAAGCGAGTCACATGGCTTTCTTTTGCTTCCCAGTGTATATATAGAAGTTATTTTGATACTACTGTAGCCTGTTAAGTATGCAGTGGCATTATGTCTAAAAAAACAATGCACATACTGTGGGGGCAGAGCCCCAGAAAGTAGTTTCCAGGCTCTCGGCCTCACATAGACAGGTGCTGGCTCAGGTAGTAAATGGCCATCAACTGTGATTGCATGGCCATCAGCTGTGGCTAGTTGGCTGTCAGCTGTAACCAGTGAGCCATTGGCCACTAATATAACTGCTGTAGCCACGCTAGCAAAAAGAAAGAGAGGAGAGAGAAGAAGAATGGGGGCTAGCAAGAAGATGGCGGCTGGGCTGGCAAGCGTGGATGGCGGTTTGCGGACAGTGTGGATCCAGCCTCCAGTGAGAGTATAGTGCCGCCAGAGAGAATATAGTGGTATGACTCCCCTACCTATGGCTCCGTGGGTGTTCCTTTTTGGCCTCACCATATCCTACGTTATGTGGGGAGCAGGAGCAGAGACCCCTCTGGATGCCCTGCAGGCCTCCCCGCACGACACATACCTTAATTAAAAGGTACTTTATTGTTAAAAATGCTAAACACCGTCTTAGTCTTCAGCGAGTTGTAATCTTCTTGCTGTTGGAGGTCTTGTCTCGATGCTGATGAAAATGCAACATCTAGAAGCGCCACAAAGTGAAGTGCACTAAAGTGAGGTGTGCTGGTATTTATCTTGGAGGTAGAATTGACAGGTATTGGTGATGACTTGGACGAGGAGGGCTGTGAGGAAAAGGGAAGAATCATTTCTGGCTATTACGTGCCATTTGACAGGTTGCGTATATTCCCTCTATTATTAAGCCTTTTTTTTTTTTTTTTCATTTTAACATAAACCTTTTCAAAACTAAACTTTTTAGTACCATTTTAAAACTTTGCTCTTCTTGGTCTAGATTTTTTTTTTTGCACTACAGCCAAATTGTACAGTCTTTTAAAATTATTTTCTTGTTTTCCTGTTGAGTAATGAGAACCTCCTTTCTTGATGTTTTTGGCGCTTAATTGGAAGCATTTTATCTGTTAATTATTGCTGCTGAGGATTTAAAGTCACTTACCACTTTCAGAGTAGTCTTTTGAAATTAGACAGCTGAGTGTCATCCCTGCCCCAGGAAAGTATGAGTGTTTAAAGGTCAGCACCTGTTGAAGCAACCCTCCCTTCTCTGCCAGGTGTGCTTCCCATGGTGACGAGGGCAGGGCCCGGAGCTGGGATGGTGGTGGTGGGGAGGCCCCTAGCTCTGCCAGAGGCCCACACTCACTGCAGAACTCCATTATTCTGTTTAATATGTGCTTCACGTGTGCTAAGTGAAGTTTCAGTTTTTGTTTTCTGTCACTTAGGACTAGTATTCCTCCTCAGTAATTGGAGTTTATCATATTTTACTAAAATATGACTTCTTGTGAATCAATTGATATCAAGCATATATACAGCATTCTTTAAATTAAGCAGATTGTTCACATCGATGCATGTGGAATGAATTATTTTACTCTTTTCTAAGAAATGAAAAAAAACTGGGAAGAAAATTCATTAGACAGTAATGCAGAGATTTTTTTTGCACCTAAATGGGAAGCCAGAAATGCATATAAAACGCAAGAACTTCAGAAACATTTCTTAGACATGGATGTTTTATTAAATGCCCATGGATGTTTTTGATTTCCCATTACATTAAAAGACTCAAAAGAACTTCACATTCTGAACATTTAAAAATAGCTCAATCTTAAAAAAGATATAAAGTATTATCAGCTGTGCTTTTTGTACATAATTAGCGGGTGCCTGTGGAGGTATAATGACTTTTAGTGTAATGATGTTACTCATGATAAAAAGTTCAGATGGTAATGATTGGGGCTACAGCTGGATGACACATTTTAAAATAATTCAAAGATGACTCTACAGAAAGCATGCTATTTTAGTTCCTTGTAATCCCCTTTCACTCATCAGTGAATTGTGAAGGTATCAATAAAAGATCCTTCTTAAAATGAAACATTTTCCCCCTTTGTTACAGATTGGCTGTGTGCTTACTGTTTCCTCCCGTGCTTGGCGGGCCCCTGGGAAGGTACATCACCATCCGCCTTCGCTGAAATGGCTCAAGATGCAGTGGGCCTGTCTTCTGACTATCAGTTTTGGATATGGAAGCTTTCGGTTTGGGGCCAGGCCTCCACTTCAGAAACTCAGCAAGACACCTGCCGTCACCTGCCTCAGTTTCAGGAGTTCCTGCGGCAGATGTACGAAGCTCTGAAAGAGATGGTAAGTGGTGGAGCAAAATTAATGCAGTTATTTCGAGACATCAGGGACTCTTTACCAGATTTCGCCAAGCCTGAATTCGATCAGGGTCAGGGATTTGTGGTATTGGCCTAATATTTTGAAGGAGTAGAAAGACAAATTACCTGTAGGTAATACAGACAGGAAGTGGTTTCCTTGTTTCTGACTTATTATAACTTCAGTCTTTTTTCTTGATTAGTTGTGTTGTCACATGAGACTTCCTGACCAATCAAGTTGTTTTTAAATATACAAGACTTGGACACTTGTTGTCAGATAATAATTGGGATTCTTTTAAGGGCCTTTGCATTTATTAAATATTGAAGAGTTTGCTGAAATGCTTACCCTTTCCTCAACCCTGTTTTAAAGTGGGCTTTACAAGAGGTGATAAATATTAAGATCTCTTATAAATATTTTAAGTGATCTTCTCTGGTGAATAGTAAGATTTTGAATGTTTTTACAATTGTTATTTAATTTATTGTGTTAAAACTTTGATATATAGGGCCAGCCTGGTGGCTCAGGTGGTCAGAGCTCCATGCTCCTAACTCCGAAGGCTGCCGGTTCGATTCCCACATGGGCCAGTGGGCTCTCAACCACAAGGTTGCCGGTTCAACTCCTTGAGTCCTGCAAGGGATGGTGGGCTCCGCCCCCTGCAACTAAGATTGAACACGGCACCTTGAGCTGAGCTGCCACTGAGCTCCCCGATGGCTCAGTTGGTTGGAGCGCATCCTCTCAACCACAAGGTTGCCGGGTTCGACTCCCGCAAGTGATGGTGGGCTGTGCCCCCTGCAACTATAAATGACAACTGGACCTGGAGCGAAGCTGCACCCTTCCACAACTAAGACTGAAAGACAACTTGAAGCTGAATGGCACTCTCCACAACTATGATTGAAAGGACAACTTGACTTGGGGAAAAAAAAAAAAGGCCTGGAAGTACAGACTGTTCCCCAATAAAGTCCTGTTCCCCTTCCCCAATAATAAAACAAACAAACAAACAAACAAACAAACTTTGATATATATTTAATTGGGCATAAGATTTACTTTTATTGTAATATTTTTATGAATTAACATGTGTGGGGGCAGAGCCCCAGAAAGTAGTTTCCAGGCTCTCGGCCTCACATAGACAGGTGCTGGCTCAGGTAGTAAATGGCCATCAACTGTGATTGGATAGCCATCAGCTGTGGCTAGTTGGCCGTCAGCTGTAACCAGTGAGCCATTGGCCACTAATATAACTGCTGTGGCTATGCTAGCAGAGAGAGAGAGAGAGAGAGAATGGGGGCTAGCAAGAAGATGGCGGCTGGGCTGGCAAGCGTGGATGGCGGTTTGCGGACAGTGTGGATCCAGCCTCCAGTGAGAGTATAGTGCCGCCAGAGGGAATATAGTGGTATGACTCCCCTACCTATGGCTCCGTGGGTGTTCCTTTTTGGCCTCACCATATCCTGCGTTCTTGTATGGGGAGCGGGAGCAGAGACCCCGCAGGCCGCCCCGCATGACAAATGGTGCAGCGAGCAGGGTCTCCCGCACGACAAATGGCGCAGCGAGCAGGGTATGGTGCCGGCCAAAGCTCTCCGAAATGTGGTGGAGCAGTTTGTGTGTATGAACACTGAGTCTGAGGAAGACCAGGAGGAGCAGCTACCGGAGAGCTGGACCCCCGTGGAGGGGTGGGAGGACGTGGACGGTTCTCCCACCAGCACAGGAAAAGCCATGCAGCTGCTGCAGAGATGGAGCCCTATGGAGAGGTGGAAAGATGTGGACGGTTCCCCAACCAGCACAGGCCGGAGAAAGCGAAGGTCGTTGCAGCCCTGTGGGCCGGGAGGTTCCTGCTCGTGCAGCCCGGATGCAGGACTTGTAGTCCCAGGAGGTAACGCTTGCTGAGTCCTCCGTGGGAGATGAGGGGGAGGTCAAGGTCGTCCCTCACCCCCAGGACTGCCCTGGTGAATGACTATGGACTATGGGGAATTGCCTTCCATCCCTAATTTAATGGACCGCTTGACTGTTTGTTTGGGAACTGTTGTTACTGGAACTGGGGGATATTTGCTTTTGTCTCTTGACTGGCCGCCATTGAGAATATGTAAGCACCTTGATTGTGAGTCGCTGTTGTTCCAGCAGGGTACCCTGAGAGGCACAGAGAGAGTGGCAGTGCCCTGAGAGCCCTGGCTGTGTCCAGGAAGTGTGGCTGTGCCCACAGAGAGTGGCAGTGCCCTGAGAGCCCTGGCTGTGTCCAGGAAGTGTGGCTGTGCCCACAGAAAGTGGCAGTGCCCTGAGAGCCCTGGCTGAGTCCAGGAAGTCTGGCTGTGCCCTGAAGATGCCCTGGCTGTGCCCAGGAAGTCGGGCTGTATCCCAGAGAGAGTGGCAGTGCCCTGAGAGCCCTGGCTGTGCCCAGGAAGTCGGGCTGTTCCCAGAGAGAGTGGCAGTGCCCTGAGAAATCCTAGCTGTGCCCGGGGAAACTAGTGGTACCCTAAGAAGTCCAGGAAGTCTGGCCGTGCCCAGAATCACTGGTGGTGCCCTGAGAAACCCTGGCTGTGCCCAGAGAGCCTGGCTATGTCCAGGATATTGCATTCACCCCCAGGCTCCTCGCACAGGTCCCTCATGAAGACGCTTGTCGCGTAGATTGTGAGGCGAGAGCCTGTAGGGGTGGAGTGTGGGGGCAGAGCCCCAGAAAGTAGTTTCCAGGCTCTCGGCCTCACATAGACAGGTGCTGGCTCAGGTAGTAAATGGCCATCAACTGTGATTGCATGGCCATCAGCTGTGGCTAGTTGGCCGTCAGCTGTAACCAGTGAGCCATTGGCCACTAATATAACTGCTGTGGCTACGCTAGCAGAGAGAGGGAGGAAAAGAGAGAAGAATGGGAGCTAGCAAGAAGATGGCGGCTGGGCTGGCAAGTGTGGATGGCGGTTTGTGGACAGTGTGGATCCAGCCTCCAGTGAGAGTATAGTGCCGCCAGGGAGAATATAGTGGTATGACTCCCCTACCTATGGCTCCGTGGGTATTCCTTTTTGGCCTCACCATATCCTGCGTTCTTGTATGGGGAGCGGGAGCAGAGACCCCACAGGCCGCCCCGCATGACAAATGGCGCAGCGAGCAGGGTCTCCCGCACGACAACATGTTTTCATATTGTAAAAATATTATTTGTTTTATACTTACTGTCTAACTTCAAAATGAAAAGCAAAATTCTCATTTAACATAGGTCTTCTTTTGTTATGTTTTTATTCCCTTAATCAAAGAAGCAAGTGGGAAATTTGAGTAATAATTCATGTTGATGATTGAGTTCATGTCTTTAGAAACTATAAGGAAAGACGCAGTCTATATGAACAACCAATGCTAACTTCTACAATTGTTTTTTGTAATAAGATTTTGTAACTTGATCTTAAAATGGTCCCAGAAAGTCTAAGACCGGCTTTGATGCTGAGACAAATGTAGGAATTTATTGCTGCAATAGTAGGAAATGCTTATCGTTGCAGTTTATGTGCACTTTATCTGAGTTTGGTCTTATTTTTGAACTTTCTGAAAGGTAAAGAAGTGGGAAAAGGGCCAGCATGCGTATTTTTAAATCTTAAGCTGTTTCCTATTTGGTTGATCTTTTTTGTCTCAGGTTTTAGGTTGTTGTAGACTAAGTATGATGTCATTTAGCATGTAGTAATCAAAATAGTAATAAACACAGATCTATATCTTTATGCTTTGGCTGCTTTTATTTCTTTTTACAAGTTCCAGAGTTCTTGTCCTCCTAAACCTTCTTTGAAATAGCCCTACTGGAGCTGAGTTAGGAACTTCTCTTATTACTTTAGAATAAAACTCTAGGAGGAAGATGAGATTGTAAAGATATTAATCATCCATAATGTTTTTTTCACTATTATGCAGTCTGTTATTTTTAAATAAAGTGGCCTTTGCTGGCTGTTAAGTATGAGTAAAATGAAGTTAATTTTACAACAAAATTGATTTTACCTAAATATGTTGTATATATTAGTTTTGGTGATTTGGTTTAAGGATGAAGGAATGTGGATTCGAGCTACCTAATCTATAGTGTCAGTTCAGTCTTTCTGAGTTGCATGGTGCCCTTTTACTAACCAAAACATAATTTTCTTTTGTAGGATTCAAGTACAGTCATTGAAAGATTCCCCACAATTGGTCAACTGTTGGCAAAAACTTGCCAGAATCCTTTTATCTTAGCATATGGTAAGAATCCAAAGCATGTCCTCTCAAAACACAAACTTCTAACAATTAAATTATAAACTTGTCTTCTATTTTTCATGAAGCAACTTATTAGATGTATTCATTGCTCCATTACAAAGATGGCATCCTTTATTGTTGTCCATATATGTTTGTGATGTTTGTATAGATAAACACACACATGCAGATCTGTAGGAAAATAGAGTTCCTTGTATTAGAGGGCAGAAACTCCCCCAATGAGTGTCATAACCTCATTTTTAATTCATTGTAAGGTGGTTATAATAATGAAATAATTTCTTTGTTTCAGTTTCATATTCACTCACATACTGTTTTCCATGTGTAAACTCATTCTCCAGAGTCTAAATCCTGCATGGCTCTGCCATTATGTAGAGATGACATTTTGGTTTTACACAAGGTTAAGAGGAATTTGGGGAAACTTTGGGGGAGGTATTCCTTTACTGACCTCCTGCCTACCTGTCCAGCCTCATTTCCTGTTTAATTCTCCACGACTATACCGCATGCACTGTAGCCAGGTCAAATTACTAACCATGCCTGAAGGCGCATGATATTAGGGCTTGGGACATGCAATTGCTTTTGCCTGGAACTCTGTTCTCGTCCCTCATCCTCTTAAACCTTCGAAACCTCCCTGCTGGAGCTGAGTTAGGACCCTCTCTTAGTGTCTCCAGAGCCACCAGCATTTCCCTTAATTATAACACTTACTGCAGTGTTTTATAATTGTTGGTTTGCCTGTCTGATGGCCTGGAAAACTGATGCCTTTCCAGAGCAGGTTTTATTTTGTTGTCATCCTAGGGCCCACCATAGGGTGGAGAAGGCCCCCCCCCCAGAGGTGCACAGTAGACGTTTATTTCCTTGATTTAACTATATTGTTATCTAATGTAACATTAACTTGTCATATTTTTTAGTCAAAGACTGATTGCATAATACATTGATATCAGAATAAAATATAAAATGAATATTCCTCTTTGATGTTTTAAAGAATTGTAAAATTTCTGTCTCCTAGCCAGCCGTAGGTCATTATGAGAAAGATGAACTAGGTGGGGACGGGACAACACCCACACTGGGTCCTGTGAGCACACACGCATGGGTGCACTAAACACACACAGGCTCACTTGCTCTGCCCCCACCCCCAGTCTATTCCTCTTCCTCTCTACTTATGCCGCTTGCATCTTCTTCCCAGTTGAGTTGATTCTTCCTCTCCCCATCCACTCAGTTTGTTCAAGTTCTTAATCTGAAATAGCAAAGCTATCACTGTACTTGGCCACACTTACCAGGGCCACACTTATCTGCCCGGTATTTATACATTTCAGCTATGCCAGTGTTTCTCCAACATCTTTGACCAGAAATTCATTTTCTGTACATGTATGTATGTATGTATGTATGCATTGTACACATGCACACACACATTTCATTACAGAATGCTTATTTTTATTATATGCAATCCATCTTCATTATACTATTTTTAAAAATGGTCTTCATGACTCAAAACTGATTTCACAACCCACTGATGGGTCATGACCAAAGGTCTGAAAAACACTGAAGCTAGGCTGATGATGGTGATGGAAAGAAAAAGGAAAAGAATTTCCTCCATTTAAAGGCACCACCCATGGTTAGGTACTTCATGAACTGGATAACCACTTTTTAGAAAAAAGAAATACTATACCCGTTAAGTGTACATGGTGCATGTAAGACACATCCCTAATTCAGAACGTTAAAATGTGGGAAAGTTTGTTGCAGAATCGAAGTGGAATGAGAGGCATCGCTCACTTTGTGCTCGGCTGTTGTCTGTGGATTGCATAGTGGATCTCAGTTCTTGGTGATAGCCTTGCAGGATAGGTAATTATGGATTGGAGAAAACAATTCCCTTTCTCCAGAATACAAAGCTAATAAGAACCAGGATCCCAGCCCCCTAAAGCCCTCATTGTTGTAATGATCTAACCCACCCCCACCCCACCATGGAGCATACCATTGTGGTTGAAGTACGAGTATTCCAGTCCTGGCTTTACCACGGGCTAGATTCACCTGGGTGCATATGTTCCCTGGACAGATATTTACCAAGATTTTTTTTTTTGTATGTCAGGGCCTAGGAAAACATGGCTCACAGTTTTTGACCATTTTCCAATTAGGGAGAAAAGAGACCTAAGCAGATCAGCTAGATTTGGGGTGATGGTTGGTATCTTGGAAGTCTGAACAAGGAGCTGAGGGGAAGGAGAATTTTATAGGGGAGCTCATGCTAGAGCTGACTCTTGGAGGACAGTAGATGAGATGGGATTTTCTAAAACAAGCCATAGAACTCCCTGAGTTTCAGATTCCTTATTTGTAAAAGTGGAGGCGGGACTGATTTATCCCTATGGCCTTAAACTTGTTATCAGTCTGTGATCTTTCCTTAGCACCTTATCTTCATTACTTTGGCCCCCTCTGACAACCAGAAACAAATTCTCCAGCTCTCTCTGTTTCAATGCTTGTGTTACCTTTTGAACTGCCCATTAAATTTTAGTTTCCTGTTTGAGGTATGCCTTTGATTCTAAGCTCGCAGAGACTGACAGGCACAGGAGAATTCCACGCGTAAGCAGATCTGGTCTACATGCTGTTGTTTCCCTAGCTGGGCACCTTCTTTTCTTACAGTTACATAATATCAAAATTACTTTTTAAGTATGGTAAAAGTAAATAATTTCCATCAAGGAAAGAAAGAAGTCTCTCACAATATGAAGTGAGAACAGTATCAGAAATAAGGATACTAAGGAAGGAGGAAGGATTTGGAAATGAAAAGACACAGCAAAGAGAAGAGAAAAGTAGATAATAATAGAAAGAGAGAGAATACCTTTTATTCAGTGATGTTTTCTACTTCAAATTACTGCCTTCACGTCCTTGGAATCCTTGGTTTTAGCTCTGCCTTCATCACTGAGCATAACTCTCTTCCTCACTATTTGCTGTCTATGGCTGTGGAACAGTTGGCCCCCATATTTAGCAGCTTTAAACACTATTAATTGTCTCAAAAGAAAAATGCTCCCTTCACACTTTTGAACTAGAATTAAAGTTTAAAATATTAATTTAGTTTTATTTGAACTCACAGTTCAGAGTATATATAAAAAAAATAAAATACTAGATGGCAAATGTATGTTGGTGTATTCCTTTCCCTTCCACGCTTTTTTAGAATCCAAACTGGCAGTAAGACTTGCCGTCAGTGCCTGCCCCCATGGTGGATGCCAGGCAGGATGCTCCAGTCCCAAAGCCAGGGCCTCCCAGGGGACCCTGACAGCTCTGTCCCCTGTAGGGAGTTTGGTGGCCCTCATAATGGCTTGCCTCTGTGAATTCCTAAAGCGGAGTGAGCGCATTAACAGCCCATTTCAGTGCGTTGACTCTGAGCAAAGGAAGACACCTCCTAACGACTGGGTGCACGTTTCTCTGGCTCTTCTTTTTGTTTTTGAGAGAAAAATAAATACACTTCCTAAATGTGCGGAATCACTCAGCACCTGGGAGAAAACTCCCATCTTTTGGGTTCTTTTAGATGTAAGCTCCATAAATTAACTTTTTTCTTTTTTTGGTGTTGAGCAGCTGATTTCTGGAAATGCTTCCCATCAGGTTGTATTCCTTTTCACATGGGAAGCTGCTTGTGTAAGCATATCATTGGCTATGTCTCACACTTGCAACATGAAGACAGAATTTCTTATAATATTTAAAGCATAGGACATACAACATTCACATTTCTAATCAGTGGCATTGGTTCAACCTGAAGATCCCTAGGATTGTTAGAGGTTAAATTATATGATTCTTGAAATGAATTGATCTCAGGCAAGTCAATGCTGTATTTGAACTCATAAAAACGGGTGACAAATGAATGTCCCTCAGAATAACTCCTGATAAAATTTGTTCAGAGATACTAGTTATTAGGAGACCATAAGCCTATGGATGTTTATGGGGGAAAATGGGTTTAAAAAATTACTGTACATCTGTCAGGTTCCTTTCCTAGAGCAGGTTCTCCATATAAATTCTTTCAGGTGAGGTTTTTTTCCCCCTGAGTCTTTTGTTAATAACCAGCTAAAAATAATCAGTATCCCAAAAGGCATATTTTGGGGCAGCAAACTCTGTTTTCCCTCACCCTTTACCTTCTTTTCTTCTGCAATCTCATAGACACAGCATTTCTAAGAGTTTCATTAACCGGAAATAAGTATTAATAAAATACAAATGTGGATGGAAAAGGGGCCACATACTAACCCTGACAAGCTCAGAGGAGGCCCGCATGGCAGGCCCTACAAATTCAGAGACTAAAATTAACCACACAGGATGGTCTGAACATAAAAATTCCTAACTAAAAGCAGGACATGGCCGGTAGTCACATCCTTGGCCTGTAGCTTCCTTGACAAAGGTCAGTCTTCACCTTAAGTGAGCCTGTCTGTCATCTTTTGGCATCTGAGATAACATGCCTTTGGAATGTCAGAGTAATCCCTTTTTCTGGACTCCTCAGGGCACAAGCCATGGCACTAGAGCGAGAGACTACAGAACCCCTCATTGTTAACCTTGTTTGCTGAATACCATCTCTATGTGCTGTAAAATGTTAATTGTTAACTACCCTGGGCCTGCCAATGTAAAATAAGTATGTATCTCTCCATTTTACTTTTTGTCCAATCACAAAGCCACCCCTTTGCTTTTTCCCGCCCCCTTAATCTGCCACCAATGGATTTCATGTAACCCTCCTTACGTCTTCTCCTTTGATTCTAATGAATAAAATAAGCTGCAAAACTGCCATTCTCTGGAGCATTTTCTTAATCCATTGTGATTTTGCTTCCGGGCAACTGTCATTAGTTTGGCTCAAGTAAAAATTAAAGTTCTCTACAGGTTTGGACATTTCTTATATCGACACAAACTACAGTAAGCTACTTCTGCATTTTCAACCACACACCTGAACTGTAGTTTAATATGAACTAAGTGTGATAGGTGGGGAAGAATCTACCAAGGCCTGTTTGATCGAAGTCCACTTTATATCCCATAGTTAGAGATAGCCCAGCAAACATTTATTTACCAAACGTTTGCTTTTCCATCTCCATGTGAATTGTCTTCCTGCTCTTTGAAGTCCCAAACCACAATCCCCACCCACTTCTTCTTAGCTCAAGGTGGCATATAAGCCTTAATTGACTGACCTCTGCTCCTGCTGTGGTCCCACATTCTTACGGAACCCCCATATGTACATACGTAATAAGTTTGGTCATTTTCTCCTGTTAATCTGTCTCATGTTTATTTGATTATTAGTCCAGCCAGAAGAATTTAGAAAGGACAATTATTTTTCCGCTCTCAGAAGGGCATCAGGTGATTCTGCAGAGATTAATTCCAGGCGCTGGGTTTCCTCAGCCTCACCTCTATGGCCTTGTGACAAAGTCCATAGTTGCTTGGCTCTAATTCAAGTAATACCATCTTCAGTTTTTACGCCTCACTTTTGCTTTCCAATCCTGCTATAAAATTTCCAGCTGGAGTGGACTCAGTTTCCAAAAGAGGAAAAGAAAATGGCTCACTAAATAGATATTCCCACCAAATGGAAGATTTCATAGTTCATCATTTTCATCACATATTTGTTAAAGTTTTAAATTTGAGAGTAAAGAATTAGGAGCATGTTAAGAGGCTTCCATGTTATCTAAACCATTTGGTACCAAACAATCCTTTTGTTGAATTTGTTTGTAATAAGTGAGGGTGTTTTGGCAAATTAGAAAATTAAAAGATTAAGTCATAAGTATTGACTACTGTCTGTAACAATTGTGTTGCCTTAAAGAGGTTGAAATTACTATTGGTTTGAAATGTGAAATAAAGAACTGATCTTGAGAAAAGCCCAGTTCTTTTAGTTCTTTCCATCCTCTTTTGGCTTTAAAAATTGCTGCTGTAACAGAATGGGAATTGACCACACAAGGGCTAAGCATAAGTGATCCCAAACCCACAAGAAGAAAAAAACCCCACAAAGTTTCACACGTGGTCCTGGATGCTTGTTCTGTGAACTTAGTAGTTTGAGATTTTCCTAAAATATAATAAATATATTTCCTATAAATATAATGTTTACATTTTTTATACTGGTTATCTTCCCTTTTTATTTGATAAAAACCTCATTTTAATTTTTCTTTTTTGCAGATGAAAGCCAAAAATTTTTAATATGGTGCTTATGTTGTCTGATTAACAAAGAACCACAGAATTCTGGAGAATCGAAACTTAACTCCTGGATACGGGTAAGAGAGTAAATCTTGCCCTGCACTGCTTTGAATTAAGTTGATTGTTTAAAGGTGCTGCTGCTTTAACAGTCCAGTACTAGGATGTTTTAGAAACTTTTTCAATACTTTATCTGGCTGGGTGTAAAGTTATTCAAGAGATTTCGTTTTTGATAGTGAATTTTATAAGACCTTAGGCTTTAGGGTGAACTTGCCCAAGCCTAATAGTGAGTGATTTTGAAAAGTTACTTTCACGTAATTAAAAGAATGTACTCTGTTTCCTTCTAGCAGTTGCTGTCCTTCAAAAAAATGGTTTCTCCCTACCAACCTAGTTTAGATACTGTAATTATGTAATTCCTCTCCAGGTACTTCTCTGCCTCTTCAGAATCTATTCTGTAGTAAAATGAACGTTCAGAAGTTCCCTGGGAGCAGCAGTCTTTGCTTTGTGTCCCCAAGTTGGTACCCGGGCCAGTGTGCTCAGCCTCGCACCTGGTGCCCGTGGGCTACTGCTGCTCACACCGTCACGTCAGTTACCCAGCAAGACTAGTCCACATAGCTAGCTGACAGCTCCCTGCACCCCCTGTCTGTTTCTGCTTCCTGAAGGGCAGACACAAGTTGGAGAATCTTGTGAGGCTGGGCTGTGGCTGCGCTCACCCCCAGCGAGCTGGCTCTTCTTTTCTCCTACCTCCCACTTTCCTGCTGCAACAACCTCAAGGACGCGCTGGTGCCTGTCAGACTCCACGTAGCTTGCGGATGATTCAGATTAGCTGCTTAGCGTTATGAAATCAGCCACCCAGATTAATGCACCTGGTATTGTCTGTCAACCTGAGCCGTGATATCATTTCATTCACTGCTTGTTTCCCATTCCTTTGTTTTCTACAGAATTGCCAGTAGAGATGACAAAGACAATATTTGTAGTTTTCCGTTAGATTGAAAGAATAGAAGGGATGGTAGAAGTGAAAAGAATTTGATGAGGGAAGGAAAGAATGCAGAATTTAATTGGAAGGAAAATTAATGTAAAGAGCTAAAGAAAGGAACTGAGAAGTAGAATTAGAGTTGAAAAGGTATGATATAGAAATACAATAACATATTTCATCTTTAATGTTTTAAATTGTTGCTTTTGTTGATTATTTGACATTTTAATGATTATTTAGGATATATTTTTATATTGCCTACCTCAATAAGTCCTGACATAGGCCATCTAATTAACATGTTTTTAGGGTGATTGGGGTTTACTTTATTTTGCTCATGACTCTATTAGCCCGTTATAAGATTTCTAGCCTTGCATTTTATTCTGTGCATTTCCCTTATTTAATATGTATCTGTTCACCAATAGGTACTTACTGAGTGTATAGCATAGGGAGATAAAGTAAAAACACTTAATTCCTACCTTCAGGGAATTCACAGACTGGTAACCAGGTCATCCATGGGCAGTGTGATTGGGTTATTGGCAGAGCCATATATAGGTGTCCTGGTAACACAGTGGAAGGACACTTGCTCAGACTTGGGGGTTTGGAGACATTTCCTGGGGAAGGTGATATGTTAGCTGATTTTGAAGGATGGCTAGGAGCAGGGATAGAGTTTTAAGAGCAATATTCCGGTGAGCAGAAAGAGCATGTGCGAAGCATGGTGGTGAGAAGGAATGTGTTGCATTCAGAGAACTGCAGTGCTTAGATATACCTGAGCTCAGGGTTTTTTGGGTTGGTGAGGAAGCATAAAGCCGGAGACATAGGCAAGTGCCCAGTGCTATGTATGGTTATAAGAAGTGTTTTAAACAGAGAAATCACGTGGCCAAGTGTGAGTTTTAGAAAATGAACAGCAAAAGGAAGTTGATTTAGAAGGGGACAAGAAGAGTACTTTGGAAGCTATTGTAATGATAAAGGTGAGAAACCCTGAAGACCTGACTGAAATGGAAAAGAGGGGCCAGATTTGTGATGTTAATAAATACCCAAAAGATGTAATGGCAGATTAAGTGCAGATGTACTTAGATGTCAGCAGAGTTGAACATACCATTCTCAGGAGAGCGAGCTGATACCCAAATGGAGGATTGACAGTCATCAGAGCAACGGAATGAATAGTGGAAGCCTTGGGCGAGGATGAGATCACACAGGGGAGCACCTCGCATGGGGAGGGGAAAGAACCTTGGGACAACTGTGGGAGATACTGGTTTTTAAGGAGTGAATGGAAGAATAAGCTACACTGCATACTAAAATGGGGAGTCAAAGGAGTAGAAGGAGATACCTATGAGTGGTTATTCATATCTAATGCTGTAGTGCAGTGCTGTCCAATAGAAATAAAATAAAACATAGATAATTTACAATTTTCCTGTAGCTGCTTTAAGAAACATAAAAAGAAATAGGTGAAATTAATTTTACTAAGATTCTATTTAATATATCCAGAAATACTATCATTTCAACATAAAATTATTAATGAGATTTTTTAATAATCTTTTTTCATACTGTCATTGAAATCCAGTGTGTATGTTACACTTATGTTTGCATCTTTGTGTTACATCTTAATTCATATGCTAAATTTTCATTGGAAATTTTTGATCTGTATTTAGATTTCATAAAATTTATAGTTGAAAAAGTCAGTTCACATACTCAAATTATACCAAAGAAATCTATAACTGAATCAACTGTCAGTTTTTAAATTTAATTAAAATTTAAAAAAATCAAAAATTCCCTTTCTTCATTATACTTAATATATTTCATATGACTAGTGGCCACTGTATGGACAGGGCAGCTGTAGAGCATAAAGCAAGTTAAGGATTGAAAAGCACTAACTGGATTCAGCCACTAGGAGGAATGGCCTTGGTGAGATTAGGTGAATGGGAGGTTGAGGGAAGTAGTCAGATTACTGCAGAATCAGGAATGGCGGGGAGATGAGGATGTGGAGAGGGTAAACTCGGTTAGTTACTCTTTCAAAGAAAATTGGCAGGCCAGACCAGAGAATAGAATTGAGTTGATTGAAATTGGCTGAGTCCTGAACAGGACTCTTGAGAAGAAAGCACTAGTAGGAAGGGGTTGAGAACATACGTAGGAAATTAGGAAAACAGTTTCCCTCCTCATTGTACCAGGCAAGGCTGTAATATTAACTGATAAAAAATATGTCTAGAATAACATTAGTTATTTAAATATTAGCAATCTAAAGCTAATTACATATACCTATCACAAATCGATACCTATATAATCATATAAATAATGTTGACCATAAATGCAGCAAGACTGAAGATACTTGTTGGTTAGTGAATCAGTTTTACATGTCTTGGGTATACTTTTTATCTTAGAAGGGGTCCTTTCTCCATATAAGTTTTAGAGTGACATTATACATTAAGGATTTATACTATGTGCTTCTGAAAATTATATAACAAGCCATATTTTAATATTCGTAGGTTTTATTCAGCGAGCATTTATTTAGTGCCTGGTATGTGCTGTGCTGTTCTAATTGTGGTAATCAAATCTTGGGTTGTTCTGTGTTCCTAGAGCACCATAACTGTGACTGAAACAGCCTGAATGAAACACCAAGACTTTCTTCCGTAAATTCTAAAATTCGTTAAAAAATTCAGATTATTTATTAAATTTGAAAATGTTGGACTGAGTTGTACTTTTAGAGCAGAGATGAAATAAAAATTCTGTTTGATGTTTGCCATGTGTTAGCTTATGTTAGTACCTTATGTTGGAAATACATTCATACAATGGTTTTTGGGGGGACTTTTACTGGTAACCTCAACTGTACTGTCAATAACATCACCTCAATGACTACTCTTACAGTTTAGAGACTGGTTGAATTCACAGGACTGTTGCACATCTTTTTGAAAACTTGGTTTTTGAAAAACTTAGTTTTAATGGTGAATCTATTCAACAAATACTTTTGAGCATCTACTGTTTGCCAGGCACTATGAAAGAGGCTGAGGGTACAGACAGCGGTGTTTACAGCAGCCAAGATACGGAAGCCACCTAGGTGTCCATCAGTGGGTGATGATTAGATAAAGGAAATGTGAGATACATATGCAATGAACAGTATTCAGCCATAAAAAAGAATGAAATCTTGCCATTTGCAACAAAACGGATGGACCCTAGAGGGCATTATGCTAAATGAAAAAAATCATATGATCTCATTTATGTGTGGAATTAAAAAAACAAACAAACAACAAGCTTATAGATACAGAGAACAGATTGGTGGTTGCCAGAGGTGGGGGTGGGGAATGGGGGAAATGGGTGAAGGGGGTCAAAGGGTACAAATTTCCAGTTATAAAAGAAATAAGTCCTGGAGTTGTAATGTACAGCAAGGTGGCTATAGTTAATAATACTATATTACATATTTGAAAGTTGCTAAGAGAGTAGATCTTAAAAGCCCTTATCATAAGAACAAAATGTTTTTACCTATGGTGATGAATGTTAATTAGACTTATTTTGGTAGTCATCTTGCAATATATATAAATATCAAATCATGTTATGCATCTGAAACTGTTATATATCATTTATACCTCTATAATTTAGAAAAGTCACACATGCCAACATGTACTTATATAACAAGTCATTGCTTAGTGCTAGAGAGGAAAGTAAAGGTGGATAAGGGTAAGAGATGATGGAAATTCTCTATTAGAAAGGATAATGAGAAATGTCCTCCAAGGAGCTGACTTGTAGGAGAGATTTGAATTAGTTGATGAATAAGCCATGTTTGCTTGGTTTTTAATTCTGCTGGTTGTTTTACTGATTTATAGAAATTCTTTATTTGTGTTGAATATAGGCACCTTTTTTATTTTACGTATTGTAGCTGTTTTTTCCCCACTTTGTGGTTTATGTTTTTGTGTTTACATTTCCTTATATTCTTTTATGGAACATAGTTTTAATTTTATTGTACTCAGATTTACAGTCTTTCTCTTTGTGGTTAATAACTTTGTATCTTATTTAATAAAATTTTCTCTACTCCAAGGTCATGAAGGTCTTCCATATTACCCTCTAAAACTATATTGGTTTGCCTTTCCAGTTTAGGTCTGTGGTCCACCTGTAATTGTTTTATTGTATGGTCTAAGGTGGGAGCCCATTTTTGTTTTGCTTCCACATGGATTCCCCAATGTCCCAACATTACTGAAAAGTTCTTTCCTCACTGACCTACGTATGTTGCTTTCTTCATCAAAAGTCAAGTGTCTTTGTATGTGCAGGTATGATCCTAAATCTCTCCGTGGGTCTCGTTGTCTATCTATGATGGTTAATTTTGTGTCAACTTGACTGGTGCATGGGGTGCCAGCCATTTGGTCAAGCATTATCCTTGGTGTTTCCTGTGAGGGTGTTTTGGGATGTAATTAACATGGAAACTGATAGACTGAGTAAAGCAGATCACCCTTCCTAATGTGTGTGGGCCTATCCAATTAGTTGAGGGCCTGAATAGAACAAAAGGGCTGAACCCTTCCATGAGGGTTTTTTTCTGTATTGGAATCTAATAAACAATGGTTCTTGAGTGAACTCCAAATTGTATGTTTTGTTATCTTTAGTGTAACACAGCATTGTCAGGCTACTCTATAGAGAGCATCTTACATGTTTAGAAAACCATTCGTCTCAGAGATGATGGTGTTTGTTAGTTTTTTGTATAGGGAGATGCAAAACAGGCAGGGGACTCAGAAGAAACAGGCAGTCGGTTTGGTGCTGGCACAACAGCACTATGGATTGGTCAGCCACGAGGCAGACACTGATGCTATAATTATGGCTATGCTGGTAGTAATTCTGTTGTTGCAGGAGTCCCCCTTATTCACGGGGGACTTAATTCACTTTCTGCAGATTCAATTAACCACGGTCAGCTGCCATCCCAAAATATTAAATGGAAAATTCCAGAAGTAAACAATACCTAAGTTTTAAATTGCACGCTGTTCCGAGTAGCGTGATGAAATCTCCCATCATCCTGTTCCATCCCACCAGAATGTGAGTCACCCCTCTGTCCAGGATCTCCACCTCCCTTCTCATCAGCTGGGCATCGTATCATCTCCTATCATCACAAGGAGAAAAATGATGAGTTAAATACAATGATATATTTTGAGAGAGCGCGCGAGAGAGATGACATTCACAAAGCTTTTATTATAGTATATCGAACGATCCTTTAAAAGGGGAAATAGCGCATTTCCTGGGAGCGATTAGTGAAAGACAGCAGAAGCAAGGTGAAAGTCAGGGAAAAGGCAAGGGGATGCTGGAGACCACAGCTCCACTCTGGTGAAACATTGGCAGTTGTGATGAATGCTGTCTCTTTTGTTTTTATTCATTTATTTATTTTTAATTTATTTATTTGTGTGTGTGTGTGTGTGTGTGTGTGTGTGTGTCGGTATTTGTTTGTTTTTCCCATCCTTCCGTTTGGCAGCCATCAGCTTGTGCGCTATATCTATGGGTCTGTTTCTATTTTGTTTTGTTTAGTCGTTTGTTTGTTTTTTTGATTCCTCATATAAGTGAAGTCAACGGTATTTGTCTTTCTCTTTCGGCCTCTAGGTCCATCCATATTGCAAATTTTTGTAAGGTTTCATTCTTTTTTATGGCAGAATAATATTCTATTGTATAATATTCTATTATGTATGTATATACATGTATATATACATAGACCCACACATATCACTTTTTTTTTATCCATTTGTCTGTGGATGGACATCTAGGTTGTTTCCAAATCTTGGCTATTACTAGGAATGGTGCAGTTAACATAGGGGTGCATCTATTTTTTTTTTTGAATTAGTGTTTTTATTTTCATTAGATAAATACTTAGAAGTGGAATTGCTGGATTGTGTTACAGCTCTATTTTCAATTTTTTGAGGAATCTCTGTACTGTTTTCCATAGTGACTGGAGTAATTTACATCTCACTGGCAGTGTACCCATCCTCTCCAGCACTTGTTATTTCTTGATTGTTTGAATTTTTATTGGGGAAAATTGGGGAACAGTGTGTTTCTCCAGGGCCCATCAGCTCCAAGTTGTTGTCCTTCAATCTAGTTGTGGAGGGCGCAGCTCAGCTCCAAGTCCATTTGCCATTTTCAATCTTTAGTTACAGGGGGTGCAGCCCACCATTCCATGCAGGAATTGAACTGGCAACCTTGTTGAGAGCTCGCACTCTGACCAACCGAGCCATCTGGCAGCTCATTGTTTTCAATCTAGTTGTGGAGGGTGCAGCTCACTGGCTCATGTGGGAATCAAACCGGAAATCTTGATGTTCAGAGCTCATGCTCTAAGCAACTGAGCCATCTGGCCGCAGCATTTCTTGATTTATTGATGATACCCAGCCTGATAGATGTGGGGTGTGATATCTCATTGTTGTTTTAATTTGCATTTCCCTGATGGTTATTGATGATAAGCATCTTTCCATATGTCTATTGGCCATCTGTGTCTTCTGAGAAATGTCTATTCAGGTCCCTTTCCCATTTTTCAATTAGATTATTTGTGTGTGTGTGTGTGTGTGTGTGTGTGTGTGTGTGTGTGTCTTAAGTTGTATCAGTTTCATATATTTTGGACATTAACCCCTTATTGGCTGTACCATTTGCAAATATCTTCTCACATTCAGTAGGTTTTCTTTTTGTTCTGTTGATGGTTTCCTTTGCAAAAACTTTTTATTATTTTAATATAGTTCCATTTGTTTATTTTCTCTTTTGTTGCCCTTTCCTAAGAAAACATATCTAAAATATATTGATGAAAGTGATGTCATAGAGTTGACTGCCTATGTTTTATTCTAGGAGTTTTATGGTTTCAGGTCTTACATTTAAATCTTTAATCTATTTTGAATTTATTTTTGTATATGGTGTAAGAAAGTGGTCTAGTTGCATATTTTTTGCATGTATCTGTCCAGTTTTTCCAATACAACTTATTGAAGAGAGTCATTACCACATTGTATATCTTTGCCTCCTTTGTCATAGATTGATTGACTGTATAGGTGAGGATTTATTTCTGGGCTCTGTATTCTGTTCCATTGCTCTGTATATTTGTTCTTTGGCTATTTGGGGTATTTTGTGGTTCTATGTAAATTTAGGATTAGTTGTTCTAATTTTGAGAACAATGCCATTGGTATTTTAATAGGGATTGCATTGAATCTGTATATTGTTTTAGGTAGTATGGACATTTTAACAATATTCATCCTTCCAATCCAAAAACGTGAAATAGTTTTCTATTTATTTGTATCTTATTCAATTCCTTTCTTCAGTGTCTTATAGTTTTTAGAGTATAGGTCTTTCACCTCTTTCATTGAGTTTATTCCTAGGTATTTTATGCCTTTT
Source organism: Rhinolophus sinicus (assembly GCF_036562045.2). Taxonomy (NCBI): domain Eukaryota; kingdom Metazoa; phylum Chordata; class Mammalia; order Chiroptera; family Rhinolophidae; genus Rhinolophus; species Rhinolophus sinicus. The sequence goes on along the minus strand of NC_133754.1, from coordinate 113,538,815 downwards.
GATACAATTGTAAATGGGATTATTTTATTAATTTTTCCTTCGGATTCTTTGTTATTGGTGTATAGAAACACAATTGATATCTGCATATTAATTCTTTATCCTGCAACCTTATTGAATTCATTTATTAGTTCTAATAGGTTTTTGGTGGAGTCTTTAGGGTTTTCTGTGTATGGTATCATGTCATCTGCAAATAACGAGAGTTTTTTTCTTCCTTTCTGATTTGAATGCCTTTTATTTCTTTTTCTTGTCTGATTGCACTGGCTGGGACTTCCAATACTATGTTGAATAGTGGTGGTATTGGTCATCCTTGTCTTGTTCCTGATCTAGAGGAAAAGCTTTTAGCATTTCACCATTGGGTATGATATTAGCTGTGGGTGTGTCATATATGGCCTTTATTATGTTAAGATTTGTTCGTTTTGTACCTGCTTTGTTGAGAGTTTTTGTCATAAAATGATATTGAATTTTGTCAAATGCTTTTTTTTGCATCTTAGGAGATGGTCATATGGTTTTTATCCTTTATTTGTTAATGTGATATGTCACATTAATTGATTTACAGATATTGAACTATCTTTGTATCCCTGGGATGACTCTCACTTGATTTTGGTGCATAATCCTTGTATTGTTGAATTAGGCTTGCTAATATTTTGTTGAGAGTTTTTACATTTATGTTTATCAAGGACATCGGCCTGTAATTTTCTTTTTTTTTTTGTAATGCCTATGTCTGGTTTTGATGTAAGGGGAATGCTGGCTTCATAGAATGAGTTTGGAAGTGTTCCTTTCTCATTAATTTTTTGAAATAATTTAAGAAGGATAGGTATTAATTCTTCTTTCAGTGTTTGGTAGAATTCATCTATGAAGCCGTCTGGTCCTGGACTTCATTTGTTGGACGTTTTCTTAACTACTGCTTCAGTTTCATTACTAGTATTCAGGTTGCTTAGATTTTGTTTTTCTCCGTGGACCAGTCTTGGAAGGTTATATACCTCTAGAAATTTATTTCTTATATTGTCGAATTTGTTGGCATGTAATTTTTCGTAGTATTCTTTAATGATTCTTTGTATTTCTGTGGTGTTAGTTGCAACTTCTCTTTTATTTCTGATTTTATTTGATTGGGATCTCTCTCTTTTTTCTTGATGAGTTGGATAAGGTTTGTCAATTTTGTTTATTTTTTCAAAGAACTAGCTCTTAGTTTTATTGAACTTTTCTATTGTTTTAAAATTTCTATTGTGTTTATTTCCAAACAGAAGGAACTATTTCCTTCCTTCTATTTACTTTGGGCTTGTTCTTCTTTTTCTAGTTTCTTTAGGTGCAGAGTTAGATTGTTTATTTGAGATATTTCTGGTTTCTTGAGGTAAGCCTATATAGCTATCAACTTTCCTTTTAGAACTGCTTTTGTTGCATCCTATAAATTTCAAAAAGTCATGCTTTCATTTACATTTGTTTCAAGATAGTTTTTGATTTCCTCTTTGATCTATTGGTTGGTTAGTAGCATGTTTTCCTCAGTCTCTGCTTATTTGTGTTTTTTCTAGTTTTCTTCCTGTAGTTGATTTCTATTTTCATGATATCGTGGTCAGAAAAGATGCTTGATATGATGTCAGCCTTCTTACATTTATTGAGGCTTGTTTTGTGGTCTGTTCTGAGACTCTCCCATATGTACTTGAAAGAAACGTATTCTGCATTTTTTGGATGAAATGTTCTATAAATGTCTATTAAGTTGATGTGGCATAATGTGACATTTAAAGCCATTATTTCCTTATTAATTTTCTGTCTGGATGATTTATCCATTGATGTGAGAGGGGTAGTAAAATTCCCTATGATTATTTAATGTATTACCATGAATTTCTCCTTTTATGTCCATTAATAATTGCTCTCTATATTTAGGTGCTCCTGTGTCAGGTGTGTACATATTTATGATTGTTATATCCTCTTCTTGGATTGACCCCTTTATAATTATATAATGTTCTTCTTTGTCTTGTTTTTTTTTTAAATTTTGTTTTGTATCTATAGCAGTCTATTTTAATCTGATAGGTGTTTAAGTTTGAATATATTCTATAAGGATTACATTTGTATTCCCCCCTCCACACTTTATGTTATTGATGTCATGCTTTAGATCTTTTTGTGTTGTGTGTCTCCTAACTACTTATTGTAGTTTGAGTTGTGTTTGATAATTTTTTTCTTTTGACCTTTGTAGTAGCTTTTAAAATGTCTGACTCACTGTATTTATTAAATATTTGGCTTTAACTGTGAGATTTTTCTCTTTCTCATATATTTTTTAAATTTCTGGTTATGATCTTTCTTTTTCTGTATAAAGAAGACACTTTAACATTTCTTATAGAGCTGGTTTAGTGGTGAAGAACTCTTTCAGTTTTTGCTTATCCAGAAAACTCTATCTCTTCTTCAGTTCTGAGTGATAGAGGACTGGCCATAATACTTTTTTTTAAAAAATATCCCTAGCTTTGATTTGCATCCTCATGAAAATTCCTCTTTAAGTCAGTTATGGTCTTGATACCTCTTTATTCTCCACATTTAAAACTTTCAAATATAGTGTAACCTTGATTTCATGAATCATTAATTTTAAAAAGCTTCTTTGCAACCACTTTTGAAAAACTGACGTAACTTAGATATTTTATGGACTTGGTTTTTACTTTTTGCAAATATTGCATATGGACCGTCTCAGAAAAAGTAAAGCACAAGGATAAACTAACATTCTACAATAGTATTTGTTGATACTTGCAGAATTCAAACGTGCAGACTTAAAATTGAATATCATAAAAATGCAGACTGTTAACATGCAGTGAAGTTACCAAAAAAAAAAAAAAAAAAAAAAGTAATTCTCCTAATAAGGTTAAAAAGTTTTGCACTGGAAATGCTTGTTTTTTATTCATCCATGGGCCAGATGTGATGTAGAAAGCAAGATATGTGTTTCCCTAGACCTCTCACTCATGAAAGCCTTGACCTGGTGAAATCACTCACTTGCGTGAAAAGCATTTAGTCTTCATGTTAGATGCTGTCTGGCCTGCTCCGACCAGGGTCCCAGAGCTCATGCAGTATTTGTGATTACAGTGTGTCTACACTTTCTGAAATGGAACCCTGGTTCAGCGGACAGCACTTTCACTGTCCTCCAAACTGCTGGGGACAGCAGAGGACTGAACTTTCTTCATGGTGGCCTTGAAAGAAATACCTACATTGATTTCCGAATTGAATACTTTAAAAACGTGTTTTTCCTAATATAATTAAGGAAGCAATTATTTAAGCAGTATTTTTCAACTTTCCAGACATTAAATTCTACAGAAATGGGCCTTGTTTTCTTTTTGTTCAGATTTGTATTTCTAGCTCGTAGCAAGCACAAAATAAAAAGCTACTGAATGGATAAAATTAATTAAATTTTAATCATTCACAATTTTGTCCATTCTCTTTTTCCTAAAATGCTGATTACCCAGACTTTTATGTTATACTTTGTGATGAGTCTGTTACAAAATCAGATATGGAAAGAACTATAAATTGAGAGAGCTATAAAGTGGTGTGTGTGTGTGTGTGTATGTGTGTGTGTGTGTGTATGTGTGTATGTGTGTATGCATGTTGACAAGTCCTAAGCTTATGTCTTCGGGTCAGACCTCGCCCCTGAGTTCCAGACTCCTAACTGACTGTCTAATATTTTCATTTGGATGTCCATGAGCATAAACTAAACATGTCCAAAATGAATTCCTATTTTTTCTGTGGAAATTTTTCCTTCTATAGCTTCCCTAACTAAGTTAAAAGCAACCTTCATTCTTCCTGATTCTGAGGTCAAAAACCCTGGAATCATTTGTGGCTACATCTTTTTCTCTTATATTTTACATCCAGTCTTTCAACAAATGTGTCAGTGCTATCTATGAAATATATTCAAGAGCAGTTTCACTGCTTTCATCTCCATTCAAGCCACCATCACCTTTCATGAGGACTACTGCAGTTTAATTTATTTGTCTTCCTGCTTTCACCCTTGTTCTCCTATGGTTTTAGTCCGAATGATATTTCTTTTAATTAATTAATTAATTTAATGTAAAATCTTTATGGTAGACCTGTTTTCATTTTTCAGTAAATAACCAATGGTAGAAATTCTGGATAGAATTCTAGAATAGGTGTATGTTTAACTTCATTAAAAAACCAAACAAAAAAACAGACAAAAAAAACAACGAAAAACTGCTAGGTAGTTTTTCAAGGTGGGTATAATAGTTTGCACTCATACTGTCAATGTATAAGAAGTGTAGCTACAAATGATCTTTTAAAAGGTGCCTCTGCTTAAAACCTTCCAGTGGTTTCCTATGTCATTCAGAGTGAAATGCAAAGTCTGTGTGTGGCTTACAAGGCCCTCTATAACCTGACCCATGTGACCTTCCTGATCTTCTCTTACATTTTCTCACTTTACTCCAGCCACACTGGCCTCCTTTCTGTTCCTCATAGGTACCCAGCAACCTCCTCCCTAGAATTTATACAACTGTTTCCACAGCTCTTCCCCAGAGAGTCACGGGCCTACTTCCAGTACCTCTTTTGGGCACGGCTCAAATGTGACCTTATCTGAGAGGCCTTCCTCATCATCCTGTCTCATGTGTGTGCTGTCCTTACCTTTCTTAATGCTGATCACCCCCTGACATACTGATTATTTTTTCTATCTCCTCATTACCTCCCAACTAGGTTACAAGTTCCATGAGGGCAGAGACTGTTTGAAATCCTAGAACAGTGCCTGGCACACAGTAAGCATTCAGTGATTATTTGCTAAATGACTAAATAAATGAGTATGATTTTAGATGATAAATACATTTAAATGTATTTTAGATGGTAAAACCTGGTGGTAGTGGTGATGGTGGTGGTGGGGTTTCCATTAGGAAAGAAGAGAATGAACAGACATAAGGTTGGGCATGGTCAAGAAAAAAATGAGTAGTCCAGTTAGGCTGAAGAACAAGGTACTTCATGGAGAGAATTAGTAATTAATATTTAAAAGTTTGGGAGAAATTTTGGAGGGCCATTAATGCCAGCTTGTGAGTTTGTTCATAAATTAGGGCAACTGAAGGAGCTACTGAAAGTATTTTAAGTGTGGCATTGGGAAAGAGGTATTTGTCATGATTAGCATGCCTCCCTGTTCTCCCTTGCTCTCTAGTTTTTCTTAATCCTTCCTTATTCAGTTATTCCTTAAATATATTCTGAGTGCCTACTGTGTATATGCAGATGTTGGGGGATATAAAGATCTTGCCTTCAATGATCAAGTAATTGTATTACAGTCAAACAAGCGAAGGAGGAAAGAACAGCATATGGAAGGTACTGTGGTAGCACAGAGAGAACGGGCAAAGCTTCGGTGGGAGGAGATTGGGGACTTCGCAGGGGTGTTCGGAAAGGTTTTCAGGAGATGATAGTTGAACTTTGCATCATGATGTATGAGTTTCCAGGTAAGCAGAGGCCTAAGCTGTGCATGGAACTTGGAGAACTGAAAGTGATTTGAGGTGCATGTAGGAAAGTAAAGAAAAAACTGGGAAAGGCATTCCTGATAATGATAGTAAGGACGGGCTGTCCCATTTATCATATATTAGCTGTGCATAAGAGTTAGAAAGGGCCAGATCCTGATATGGGCCAAATGGCCTATACTAAAAATACGCTTAACCTGGAAGGCAGAGATTTTAATTGGAGGAGTTTAAATGGTGGTTGCGGAGTGGGGGTAGGGGCACTATGTATTATATAAATACAAACAAGATAGTGGCTTCGGTGTTGAAAATACATTTAAGAATACATGAGGCAGGACTTGGTAATATTTAGTTGTTATGGAAAGGAGAGAGGAGCCATTAAGGATAATGCTGAGATTTTAGGGAACTAATAAATAACACCTCTGTCTTCTCCTCAGTTAAGAACCAGTTGATACAAGATATTGGAGATAGGCAGTTGGAAATCAAAGCATCAATACCTTAACTCTTAAAACAGATTCAAGAATGTAACTTACATCTGTGGTTTGATAGACAAATGAGCTAGACACAGCTAAGCTGAACCACCATGGGCCTGTCTGGCATGGAATGAGCCTGCGGCTAAGCATGTTGCAACAGTAGACCAGACACATCCTTTCTATAGGTAAGGCAAGTTGGAAACAGTGGAGAGCTGTGTATGGTGCTGGGCATTTTTAGTTTCTCCTCCCGCATCAACCAAGTAGGTCAGTTCTTCTCCTGGAGGAGACAGTGAGGGGGTTGAGATGATGTCATAGGTTGGGCTCTCTGGAAATCTGACTTTGAGGGGAAGATCAGCGTGTAGGGAATGCTTTGGGGAGTGACAGTTGTGGGGGGAAAGAAAGGAGGCAGGATTGTGCAGAGGGGCGAGTTTAGCTGTAGCTCAGTCTCAACAGAAACCTCTGCTATGCCTACACGGACAGAGACAGGAGACCCTGTGGATCTTTCCTGCTTTGGGACAGGAGGGCTGGGCCTTTATACTTTAGAAGTGTCCGTCAGACATTGGGTTGTGGGTACCGGGGAAGTGGGTGTGACCTTGGGCGAGGCAGAGATAGCTGAGAATGGCAAGGATGTGACATCACAACATCCTTCAGAGATACCAAAACTATTCCTTCTCTTTTTTTCCCTTCAGGGGAGTGGGTTTGACATTCTGTCTTCTCTGGAAACATGAGGACTGGGCGATTTTGTTTCCCTCTAAAACAGAACAGTTTTTGGACTTGGGCATCATGGCGGATGGTAGTACCATTCACTGAGAGATGTAAGGGGAGGCCAGGTGGCAGGGTCCCTGAAATAAACTAAGTAAGAATGTACACGAGGAAGGGGGTGGCTATCAGATCGTCCCAACAGTTGTCCCATATTCTTCTTCTGTGCCATGTTCCGGACAGTTCCATGTAGAGGCACTGGCTTCTCTCCTTCCTTCCTTCCTACCTTGTGTTGTTCCTTTACGTCCTTGGGACCATAGCGCAGGGGATACAATCCAAATTGAGTCCTCTTCCATTTCTCTTCCTGCCTGTTATTGAATAGACTGGTTGGGAATAGGTAACTGAGAAAGGGAAAGCATGGAAAATTACTTTATAGTTTTGTAAATATATTTTCCCCAGGGCTAGAAACCACCAAAGCTGTTTGCCATACTGTGTTAAGGGCAGTGGAGTTTGGTAGTACACTACCCAATTCCACACATGCTTAAGTAAATCCATGAAATGGCATCTGCCTTACAAAATGTCATGTTTTTATTTAGTCTGATAAAGTTTTCTCAGCATTTCATGGTTTAGCAATATAAATATGGCAGTAAGCATTTTGCAGGGCTTTGGAAAAAGTGAAAATCACTGCTATTCTCATTTTAAGGTATTTTAAGTTCATTCGATATGATCAGCCGTTCATTCCACACATGAGGTCTAATTGTGAAAGTTTTTATGTTCTTATATGTGCATGTTTTAGGGGAGTGGTAACTGTCTCCTGAGTCATTAATGTAAATGCACCGAACTTATTATTAAACTTCCGAGAATGAAAATTTACTTCCTCTAAAGGGGCAAAATGAGATACCATTTAGGTTCTTGGCTAGATTTTTCTTTTTTCCTTTTTCTTTTTTCATTTCATTTAGATGGAGTTCTGCTTATTATAACTCTAAATTGTATCAGATTGTTTTTTAGTAAATTGCCACTCCTCAAATAGGCCAGATCAAGACATTTATTGCCAATTAGGAACAGGATGTTTGAGATGTTTAGTGATGTTCTCTGGATGACCTGTTTTATGTTTTCTGCTTATTTTGTTTTATTTTCATTTTATGATCATGTTGGCTTTTCCATTAAACTATAACTTTAATTGAGTTGGCTTAGTTAATAGTACATTGACCAGATCCCCTTCTCTAATTCCCAGCCCTCTCCTTATTCCACCCCTGTCCCGAATTCTCCTATTGTGTCCCAACCTCAGTCTGGACTGAAGGGAATTTTTAGGTCTGTGCCTTACAGATATAATGTATGTTTGTAAGACAGGCACACTGTATTTCGATCTGAATTGCCTGGCTAGTGCTCCTTGGGCCCTTTAGGGATAAATCCCTGTGAAAAGTAAATTTAGACAGTAACGTCTATAATAGTGGGCATTTCTTAGTGAATAGCCACCGGTTAGGGTTGTGTGGATGTCTGCACTACATGTGGCAGCATGATCTCTACATCTGTTTTAAAGTTCAGTTGTTGCCCAGACCACATGTGCATGTCTTTAAGGGGCTGACATCCATCCCTCCCAGGATCCAGGCACTATAAGCTGATACATATTACTGGCTTACTTACTCTTTTTGACTTAGAGATTGTTATACTTTGTCTTGGTTTGACTGTTGTTCCTATCAGTTTTGGTTCTGTTTAATATTGACAACAGTGGAATTACTATAAATTAGAAGCAAGGCAAAAGAACCAGGCATGTTTAAATCTATAAATCTTGATTTCCAGGTCTTTTAAAAGCTTTGTGATTTAAATAGAATTTTACTCTATGGTAGATATAAATAGAATTTTACTCTATGGTAGATATAAGCAGTAGTTGTAAAAATTCTGGCTATCAGAAGGCTTTAATAGTTCAACTGGAACTAAAAAATAATCTTAGACAAGTCACTGTTTTGAGAGTCAGGAAATCCAGATCTGTTCTGGCTCTACTAGTGAGATATTTTATAAATTACATACCCTCATTTATATATCTTAAAAAAGGTTAAAAAATACTGTATGATTCTACTTACATGAGGTATCTAAGGTAGTCAAATTCATAGAAACAGAAAGTAGATCAGGGGCTGAAGGAGGAGGGAAATGGGATTTGTTTAATGGTCATAGATATTTAGTTTTACAAGGAAAAAAGTTCTTGAGATCTGTTGCACGACGATGTGAATATACTTAACGCTACTGAACTGTATAGTTAAAAATGGTTGCAATGGTAAGTTTTTTGTTACGTGTTTTTTTATCACAAAATAAAATTTAAGTTTTAAATGGATAGTGTTACTGTTAATTGAGTGCTTTGTATGTTCCTTAAACGTATTACCTCATTAAATATTCACAAATCCTGCATATAGGTAATATTACCCTGTTTTATAGATGAAAGAACTTAGATTTGGAAAAGTAGTTTGCCAGGTAGTAAATAGCAAACCATTTTGGATCTTGATATGACTCTTAAGACACTCAAAAAAAATACATTACCACTAGGTAAACTTAAGCCAGACTATCTTTAAGGCTTTTTAGCACTGGAATCTCTGATCCTGTAATTCTGAGATTCTCCAGGTACTCTGCAGAGACCCTTCAAGTGAGAAAAAAGTTTAAATGTTTAGGTGTTCAGAGACTACCTCTCTATCATTTGTAGTAAATAAAAATCGCCATACTAGATTTAGTCTATAGTACAGCAGCACCAAATGCTGTTTATGGGAAGCCATGGTGTTACTCAAATATTAGAAAAGTTAAGGTGGTAATAGTGATTACTTCTGTGGAAAGGCTTGGTAGAGACTGATTAGGGCCTTCACCTTTTCATTATATTTCTTCTACTTTTTCAGTTTTTAATAACAAATATAACTTATGTTTTGGGTTGAATTGTGTCCCCCAAATTCATATGTTAAAGTTCTAAACCCCCACTACCTTAGAATGTTGACCTTATTTGTAAATAGGATCATTGCACATGGAATTAGTTAAGATGAAGTCAGCTGGAGTAGGTTCGGCCCCTAATCCAATATGACTGGTATCATTTATAAAAAAGGAAAATTTGGACACAGACATGCACACAGAGACAATGTCAGGTGAAAGTGAATGCAGAGATTGGGGTGATACTTCAACAAGCCAAAGAATGCCAGAGATATAGAGGGAACCACCAGAAGCCAGGCAGAGACACGGAACAGATTCTTCTTCACAACCTCAGAAGGAACCAACCCTGATGACACCTTGATCTCATAGCTCTAGCATCCAGAATTGTGAGATAATAAATTTCTGTGGTTTAAGCCACTTAGTTTGTGGTACATTATTACAGCAGCCCTAGCACTCTAATACAACTTCTAAAATGAAAAAGAAAAAAAAAGGAATAAAAAATTAGCCATGGTTCCTGGGAGTTTATCCCAATCAATATTTAAATTAAGAAAGGAACTTTATACCTGATGCTCATTATAATAATTTTTATAATTGGAAAGAATGAGAAGCAGCCCTAATGTCTAGGCATTAGTAACTAACCAAATTATAGTATATCTACTTGATGAAATATTGTGTTGTCATTTTGTATAGCCTATAAAATCATGTGGAAAATGTGTATAACATAAATAAAAAGTTGGATGTAAAATTATTTATACAAAATGATAACTAACAGCTGTACAAAATATATATGCATTGACTAAGATTAGAAGGGAACACAGAAAATAAAAAAGCTTTGTTAGGATAGTGGATATAGGTAGATTTTTCCTTAAATTTTTTTTTTTTTTTTTTTTTTTTTTTACTTTGTTGATTTTATTACATAGAATTATGACAATGGATTGTGGCTGTCATATTACCTTTTAAAAGTCAACTTTATTGAAGCAAATTTTATGTGCAATAAAATGTACCCTTTTAAAGTGTACAGTTTGATAGTTTTGACAGATGTATATTCTCTTGTAACCACCACTACAATCAAGAAATAAAACATTTCAAACACAAGGGAGAAAAGAAACAATGGAGATACAGAGAAAACAAATGATAAATGGCTGTAGTATGTCTTCATATATCAATAATCACCCTAAATGTAAATACACTGAACTGACCAATAAAAAGGCACAGAGTAGCAGGATGGATTAAAAAACAAGACCTGAATATATTTTGCCTTCAGGAGATCCATCTCAGCTACAAATACAAACATAGGCTCAAAGTAAATGGGTGAAAGACGATACTCCAAGCAAATGGCATCCAGAGAAAAGTGGCTGTAGCTGTATTTACATCAGACAAAATAGATTGCAAGGAAAAAAGGTTAAAAAGAGACAAAAATAGAAATTTTATAATGAAAAAGGGGACAGTTCATCAAGAAGACCTAACACTTATCAATATATGTGCACCCAACCTGGAAATACCAAATATATAAAGCTATTACTGAGAGACCTAAAGGGAGGCACTGACAAAAATACAGTAAGGGGCCAGAACACCCCATTGACAGCAATGGGTAGATCATCTAAACAGAAAGTCAAGAGGAAATATTGGCCTTGAATGACGTATTAGACCAAATGGACATAATCAACATTTATAGGACTTTTCATCTGAAAACAACAGAATATGCATTCTTCTCAAGTTCACATGGAACATTCTCAAGGATAGACTATATATTGGGGCACAAAACTAGTCTCAATAAATTTAAGAATATTGCAGTCATACCAAGCATATTTTATAGTATGAAACTGAAATTAACAGTAAGAAAGATGGAAAAACCATGAATATGTGGAGATTAAACAACATGCTATTGAATAACTGTTGGGTTAAAGAAATAAAAGAGGAGATCAAAAGATACATAGAGACAAATGGAAATGAAATATTACATACCAAAATTTCTGGGATGCAGCAAAAGCGGAACCAAGAGGGTAGTTTATAGCATTGGCAAGGGCAACACAAAAAGAAAATTACCTACCTCAAGAAACAAGAAAAATCTCAAATAAACTAACATTACACCTTCAAGAACTAAAAAAAGAAGAACAAAAGGAGTCCAAACTCGGTAGAATGAAGGAAATAATAAAAGAGTGGAAATAAATGAAATAGAGAATAAAAAGACAATAGAAAAAATTAATGAAAGAACTGGTTCTTTGAAAATATAAATAAAATTGACATATCTATAGCTAGACTTATTAAAGAAAAAAGAGAAAAGACTCAAATAAAATGAGAAATGAAAGAGGAGAAGTAACAGAAGTTACAACAGACACTACAGAAGAACAAAGGTTTTTACAAGAATACTGTGAAAGAGTATACACCACCAAATTTGATAAACTAGAAATGGACATATTCTTAGAAATATATAACCTTTCTAGACTGAACCATGAAGACTAGAAAACTTAAATAGACTGGTCACTAGTCAGGAAATTGAAACAGCAATTGAAAACTTCCCCCAAACAAAAGTCGAAGACCTGATGGCTTCGCTGGTGAATGCTAACAACACTCAAAGAAGATTTAATACCTATCCTTCTCAAATTCTTCCAAAAAACTGAAGAAGAGGGAATACTTTCTAACTCATTTTACAAGGCTGATGTTAGCCTGATACCAAAATTAGGCAAGGGCAACACAAAAAGAAAATTACAAACCAATATCTCTGATGAGCATAGGTGCAAAAATCCTAAACAAAATACTAGCAAATACAGTAGTACATTAAAACGATAATACATCACTATCAAGTGGGGTTCATTCCAGGGATGCAAAGATGGTTCAACATGCACAAATTAATCAATGTGATATACCACATTAACAAAAGAAAAGGTAAAAAAAAAAATAAAAAAAAAAAAATATATATATATATATATATATATATATATATATATATATGATTATATGAATAGATGCAGAAAAAGCATTTGATAAGATACAACATTCATTTATGATTAAAATATTTAATAAAATGGGTATAGAAGGAAAGTACCTCAATATAATAAAGGCCATATATGACAAGCCCTCAGCTGATAGACAATGGTGAAAGACAGAAAGCTTTTCCTTAAAGATCAGGAACAAGACCAGAATGCCCACTCTCGCCACTGTTACTCAGCATCATACTGGAAGTCCTAGACAGAGCAATCAGGCCAGAAAAAGAAACGAACGACTTCCCAATTGTGAATGAAGGAGTTAAAATTGTTGCTATTTGGAGATGACATGACTCTCTCTATAGAAAACTCTAAAGACTCCACCAAGAGACTATTAGAAACAATAAACAAATACTGTAAAGTGAAAGTATACAAAATCAATATACAACAATCTGTTGCATTCCTATAACCAACAATGACATATCAGAAAGAAGTGAAGAAAATCCCATTTGCAATTGTAATAAAAAGGATAAAATACCTAGGAACAAACTTAAAGGAAATGACAGACCTGTACACTGAAAAGTGTAAGACATTGTTGAAAGAAATTGAAGAAAGACAGAAAGAAATAGAAAGATATTTCATGTTCATAGATTGGAAGAATTAACATTGTTAAAATGGCCATATTACTTAAAGTGATATACAGATTTAATGCAACCCCCATCAAAATCACAATGGCATTTTTTTCAAAGAAATAGACCAAAAATCCTCAAATTTCTATGGAACCACAAAAGACCCCAATTAGTCAAAGCAATCCTGAGAAAAAAGAACAAAGCCACAGGTATAACACTCCTTGACTAAAACTAGACTACAGTATTTAAAACAGTTTGGTATTGGCAGCAAAACAGACACACAGACCAAAGGAACATAATTGAGAACCCAGAGATAAACATACATCTGTATGTATGTATATGTGTGTGTGTATATGTATATATGTGTATACAGAGGGTGCTAAAAAATGTGTACACATTTTAAGAAAGGAAAACTGTACTAAAATTGCAATACTCAATATGTACCAATAGCAAAAGCTGAATACAAGTCACGTTAGACTTCTGCAGTTACAAGAGGTGCTCCAAGTGGTTACCATCAGTGTCCAGACACTTCTGATTACGGTGAACTACTGCTTGCGCAACATTGACCAACATGTCCATTTGTATACACCTTTTTGGCACCCCGGTATTTTGTTAAATTTATATCTAAGTATTTTATGTTTTTGATGCTCATTATTTATTTCATTTTTTGTGGCCAGTTCATAGAAGTATACTTTTGTTTATTCACTTAGTGTTCTAGGACCGTGCTGAACTTACTAGCTTTGCACAGATTCTTTAGGATTTTGTGCTTAGTCATGTTTTAGGTTTTAGTTCTCTATCTGTATGCCTTTAATATTTTTTTGTTGCTTAATTGAACTGGCCAAAGCCTTTGGTGCAGTGTTGAATACCTGCTATGAGAGCTAACACCTGCCCTGTTTTCTGATCTTAGGGAGAAAGCATTCAGCCTTTCACCATTAAGCATGTTTATAGCAGTGGTTTTTCATAGAAAGTTGAGGTAATTCCCTTCTATTTATAATTTGTTGAAAGCTGTTACGATGAATGAATGCATAATTTTTTTATTTTTAAAAATTGTGGTAAAATATACATAACATAAAACGTTTAAGTTACAGTTCAGTTGAATAAATACACTCACATTGTTGTGCAACCACCACCACCATCCATCTTCAGAAATTTTTTATCTTACAAAACCAAAACTACCCATTGAACAATAATTCTGCATCCCTCACTCACCCACCCAGTCCCACATAACCACCCTTCTACTTCTGTCTTTATGAATTTTACTACTCTAGGTTTCTTATATATGTGGAATTATACAATATTTGTCTTTTTGTGACTGGCTTATTTCACTCAACATAATGACTTTAAGGTTCATCCATGTTGCGGCATGTGTTAGCATATTCTTCCTTCTTAAGACTAAACAGTATTCCATTATGTGTATGTATATGTATGTGTGTGTTTGCATATACACCACACCACATTTTGTTTATCCACTCATCTGTCAGTAGACACTTGGGTTGCTTCCGGCTTTTGTCTATTATGAATAATGCTGCTATGAACATTATGTACAAATTATCCATGTGAATCTCTGTTTTCAATTCTTTTGGGCATATACCCAGAAGTTGAATTGCTGGATTATGTGGTAATTCTCTGTTTAATATTTTTGACATATCGCCATACTATTTTCCATAGTGGTTGGGGCATTTTATATTCCGACCAGCAGTGCATGAGAGTTCCACTCTCCCAAACTACCCCAGCACTTGTTATTTTCTGTTTATTGTTGATTTTTCTCTTTTTATAAAACTATCCTTATAGGTGTAAAGTGATTTTTCATTATGGTTTTGATTTCCATTTCCCTAATGATTATTAATGTCAAACATATTTTCATATGCTTATTGGCCATTTGAAAATCTATTCAAGTTCCTTTTCCACTTTTTAACCAGATTTTGTTGTTGTTACTGAGTTGTAGGAATTTTTATATGTATTCTGAGTATTAACCTCTTAAGTGTAATTTGCAAATGTTTTCTCCCATTCTGTGCATTGCTTTTTCACTACGTTGATAGTGTGTCCTTTGATGCACAGAAGTTTGACATTTTTCTGAAGTCCAGATTATTTTTTTTCTTTTGTTGCTGTGCTTTTGGTGTTATAGCCAAGAAATCATTGCCAAATCCAATGTCATGAAGCTTTCCCTCATGTTTTCTTCTAAGAGTTTTATAGTTTTGAGTCTTATTTAGAACTTTGATCCATTTTGAGTTAATTTTTGTATGTGGTGTAAGGCAAGGGTCCAACTTCATTCTTTTGTACATGGGGATGTCCAGTTTTACCAACACTATTTTGTTGAAGAGACTGTGCTTTCCCTATCAAATGGACTTCACACCCCTGTTGAAAATCATTTGAACATGTGTGTGAGGGTTTATTCCTGGGCTCTCTATGTCATTGGTCTATATGTCTATCTTAATGCCACTACCATAATGTTTTGATTACTGCAGAGTTGTAGTAAGTTTTGAAATCAGAAAGTGTGAGATCTCCAACTTTGTTGTTTATTTTCAGGATTGTGTTGGCTATGCGGAGGCCCTTGAGATTCCGTTTGAAGTTAAGGATAGATTTTCTATTTCTGCAAAATATACCATTGTTGTTTTGATAGGGATTGTGTTGAATTTATAGGTTGCTTTGGGTAGTATGGACAATAATATTATTTCTTCCAATCCATGAATATGGGATGTGTTTTCATTTATTGGTGTCTTCTTTAATTTCTTTCAGTATTGTGTTTTAGTTTTAGTTTTCAGTTCATAAGACTTTCTTCTCTGTGGCTAAGTTGATTTCTAAGTATTTTATTCTTTTTGAACCTATTGTGAATGGAATTCTTTTTTTTTTTTTTTTTAAGATTTTATTGGGGAAGGGGAACAGGACTTTATTGGGGAACAGTGTGTACTTCCAGAACTTTTTTCCAAGTCAAGCTGTTGTCCTTTCAATTTTAGTTGTGGAGGGCGCAGCTCAGCTCCAGGTCCAGTTGCCTTTGCTAGTTGCAGGGGGCGCAGCCCACCATCCCTTGCGGGAGTCGAACCGGCAACCTTGTGGTTGAGAGCCCACTGGCCTATGTGGGAATCGAACCGGCAGCCTTTGGAGTTAGGAACATGGAGCTCTAACGGCCTGAGCCACCGGGCCGGCCCCTGGAATTCTTTTTTGAGTAATCATTTTTCATGTATAGAAACACAGTGGATTTTCGTGTGTTGATTTTGTATCCTGCAACTTTGCTGAATTCATTTATTCTAACATTTTTTTGTGTGTGTGAAATCATTAGGGTTTTTTACATATAGTAAGGTCATGTCATCTGTGAACAGAGCTAATTTTACTTTTTCCTTTCAAGCTTAGATGCCTTTTATTTCTTTTTCCCATTTAACTGTTCTGGCTAGAAGTTGCAGTACTATGTTGAAGAGAAGTGGTGAGAGAAGTCATCCTTACCTTGTTCCTGATGTTAGAGAGAAAGCTTTAAGTTTTTTATCATCAAGTATGATGTTAGCTGTGGACCTTTCACATACGGCCTTTATTATGTGACGTTGTTTTCTTGTATTCCTAGTTTGTTGAGTGTTTTTTGTTTGTTTGTTTGTTTTTTAATCACAAAAGGGTGTTGAATTTTGTCAAATTGTTTTTCTGCATCAATTCACATGACCATGTGTTTTTTTTCTTTATTCTGTTAGTATGATTTATTTCATTCAGTTTTGTATGATGAATCATCTTCACATTTAAGGAATAAATTCTACTTAGTCATGGTGTTTAACCCTTTTAATGTGTTGTTGAATTTGGTTTGCTAGGATTTTTTTTTAATCAATATCAGAGATGTTGGTTTACAGTTTTGTTTTGTTTTGTTCTTTTATAGTGTCTTTAGCTGGATTTAGTATCAGGGTAATAGGGATAGAATGAATCATCCTCATAGAATGATTTAGTTAAGTGTTCTCGCCTCTTTAATTTTTTGGAAGTGATTGAGGAAGATTGGTGTTAATACTTCTTTAAATATTTGGTAGAATCCTCCAGTGAATCTATCTAGTCCTGGGATTTTCTTTGTTGGGAGGTGTTTGATTGCTTATTCAGAATCTCTCCTTATTAGCTATTGGTCTTTTTAGAGTTTTTATTTCATCATGATTCAGTCTTGGTAGGTTGTGTTTTTCTAGGAATTTGTCCATTTCATCTACATTATCCAATTTGTTGGTATACAGTTGTTTGTGGTACTCTCTTATAACCCTTTCATTTCTGTAAAATGTCCTCTGTTTCATTTTAGATTGTTATATGAGTCTTATCTCTTTTTATTATTATTCAATTAAGGTAACAGATTGTCAGTTTTGTTCTTCGTTTTCTTCAAAGAACTAAATCTAGGTTACATTAATTTTTGTTTAGTTTTCTCTTTTCTTTTATCTCTACGGTAATGTTTATTATTTCTTTCTGGTAACTTTGAGTTAATTTGTTCTTTTCTAGTTTTTTAAGTTTTCTTAAGGTTTAAAGTTTGGTTGTTAAGATCTTCTTTTTAAAGTAAACATTTACAGCTGTAAATTTTCCTTTTGCCTTTTTTTTTTTTTTTTTTTTTGCTACATCCCAAAAGTTTTCATGTTTTGTTTTCATTTTCATTTGTCTCAAGATATTTTCTAGTTTCCCTGTGATTTTGTCTTTGAACTGTTGGTTGAGTGCAGTGTTTAATTTACATACATTGTGGATTTTCCAGTTTTTCTCTTTTCTAGCTTAACATATCGTCTGTCTTGGAGAAGGTTCCATGTGCATTTGAAAAAAAAAAATCTTTTCTCCTATTTTTGGTTGCAATGCTCTTTATATGTCTGTTAGTTCCCATTAGTCTATAGTGTTGTTTAGGTCCTCTGTTTCCTTAATAATTTTATGTCTGGTTATTCTATCCATTATTGAAAGTGGGATGTTGGAGTATCCTACTGTTATTGTGGAGCTGTCTGTTTCTCTCTTCAATTCTGTTAGTGTTAGCTTGCTTTACATATTTAGGAGTTTTGATATTTGGTGCTTACATGTTTACAATTGTTATATGTTTTTGGTGAATTGGCCCTTTTATTATTATATACTGTCCTTCTTTGTCTCTTGTAGCAGTTTTTGATTTATAGTCTATGTTGTCTAATATGATATAACCCCCTCTGCTCTCTTGCTTGTTTGCATGAATAATCTTTTCCCATCCTTTTACTTTCAACCACACCTGCCCTTAGATCTAAAATGAGTCCCCTGCAGACAACTTATAGTTGAATCCTATTTTTTTCACCCATTCTGCCAATCTGTGTCTTTTGATTGGGAGGTTTAACCCATTTACATTTATAGTAATTATTTATGTGGAAGTAGTATTTATAGTAATTATTTATAGTAATTATTTATCGCCAATCTGTGTCTTTTGATTGGGAAGTTTAACCCATTTACATTTATAGTAATTATTTATGTGGAAGGGATGTATTATATTGCCATTAAGTCTTTGTATTTTATATGTCATACAGTTCTTTTTTCCTTATTTTGTTCCTTTCTCCTTTATGATTAGTTGATTTTTTTTTTTTTTTTTTTTTTTTTTTGTAGTGACATGTTTTGATTCCCTTCTCATTTTCATTTGTGTAGATTCTATATTTTCTTTATGGAGTATATTTTAAACTGATAAAAACTGAATCTATTTTAAACTGAAATCAACTTTTACTTCAATCACATACAGAAGTTCCTTTGTAGCGCTGCCATTCCATTTTATCTTATAGATGTCTCAAATTACATCTTCATATATCATGTACTTATTAACTTAGATTTATAGTTACTTTTTAAGCTTTTGTCTTTTAAGTTCTATACAATAATTAAAGTGGATTTATGTACTCCCAATACTATAGTACCAGATTCTATATTTGTTCATATATTTAACTTTACTGGAGAACTTTATATGTCTATATGGCTTTGCATTTCTGTCTAGTGTCCTTTCAGTTCACCTTGAAGGACTGACTCTTCCTAGCATTTCTTGTAGGGCTGTCTAGTGGTAATGAATTCCCTCAGCTTTTGTTTATCTGGGAAGGTCTTAATTTCTCCTTTATTTTTGAAGAACATATTTACCAGATACAGTAATCTTGGTTGGCAGGTTTTTTTCCTTCATCACTTTAAATGTATCACCCACGTTCTTTTGGCCTGTAATGTTCCTGTTGAGTAGCCTGCTGATTATCTTATGGTAGGTTTCTTATTTGTGACAAGTTGCTTTTTTCTTACTGCTTTCAAGT
The DNA here is from genome assembly GCF_036562045.2 of Rhinolophus sinicus. Lineage (NCBI taxonomy): Eukaryota > Metazoa > Chordata > Mammalia > Chiroptera > Rhinolophidae > Rhinolophus > Rhinolophus sinicus. The sequence continues at coordinate 113,519,539 of NC_133754.1, read as the reverse complement.
ATCTCTCTCTCTATTGGATTTTTGACAGTTTGATTGCTATACGTTTCAGTGTGGACCTCTTTTAGTTCATCCTAGTGGGAGTCTTTTGAGCTTCTTGAATTTGGATGTCCAATTCCTTGTTTAGGTATTATTTCTTCAGATAAACTCTCTGCCCCTTTCTGTCACTCTTCTCCTTCTGGGATTCCCATAATGCATGTATTGGTGTGCTTTATGGTATGCATAAATCCCTTAGGCTCTCTTCTCTTTTCATTCTTTTTCTTTTTGTTCCCAACTCAATAATTTCATATGCTCTCTCTTGAAATTCACTGGTTCTTTCTTCTGCTTATTTGAGTCTGCTATTGAACCCCTCTAACAAAATTGTCAATTTTGATTTATTTTTCAGCCTCTGCATTTCTGTTTGGTTGTTTTGTAAAAAGTAGTTTCTATCTATTGATATTCTAATTTTATTTATGTATAAATCATCTTCTTTTAGTTCTCTGTACATGTTATTCTTTATCTCCTTGAGCATTTTTAAGACAGTTGTTTTATGAGGCAGCTGGCTACAGAAGCTCTTCACCCAGCCCTCTCAGTTAGGCCTCTCCCACCCTACCCCCTCAATCCCAGAGCTTCCATGTGGCCCCTGGCTTTGTCAGGCGGCATCGCTCAGGAGTATTCCAAGATTCTCATTGGGACTAATGGGTTTCTTCTGGGTGGCTTTACCTGCCTCCCTCACTCTCAGCCCTTGAAGGCAGCCCTGCTTGTACAGGAGTGGCTGCTCTGTGGGGGAGTCCTGATCCAAACCCAGATTGGTCCTCACTGCAGCACACTGTCTGAAGGAGGGGTACAGAGTTTACCTGGTCAAGCACGCCCTGGGATGTGTGGAGGCCAGAGAGCAAGTGAGGGAGGTCGTCTGCTTTGTCCCACATGCTCAGTACCAGAGCTGCCCTGCTCATCTGAACTGTGACCACAACATCATACTTCTGGAGCTGCAGTCCCCAGTCTGGGTCATGAGCCACATCCTTGTTGTGCATCTCCCATGATGACTGCCTCCCTGCTGGCACCTGCTGTCAGGCTGAGACACTACCATCAGCCCTCAGGTGAGTTATTCCCAACCCTTACAATGTGCCAACATCTAGCTATGCTCAGATGAGGAGTGTTGTTAAGTCTACCCAGGGAAGATCACGCCCAACGTGCTGTGTGCCGGCACAAAAGAGGGCAGCTAGGCGACTCCTGTGGCCCTGTGATGTGTAATGGTACGCTCCATGGCATCACCTCCTGGGCAGACTTCCCATGCGAGCAGCCCAACCAGCCTGGCGTCTAAACCTGAATTTCTCAATATGTTTCATGGATCCGAGAAATGATCTGAAAACAGAAAACCCAGAAGAAGGAATGGAGGTAAGGCCCGCAATAAAAGTCAAGTAGACTTACCAGCCTCCGTCCTCCCACTGTGCCCTCCTTATTCAGTTTGCTCAGCCCTTCTCTGCCCCTCTCAGAGGTTCCACTTGAACTAGTAATCCATGTTCTCAAAATTTCACATCCCAACTGACATTCCATGTTGCAAAAACACTCAGTCATTGCCAGCATTACAGTCTCCCAGAGGTTACATCCCTGAAACAGCCCAGTTCCCTGAATTTCCCAACCCAGACACATTCCAGGTCTCCCAACTATTTCAACATAAACCCAGATCAAATCTAAATGTTTTGTCTGTGGAATACTTATATACCTCCAGCCCATCCAAATCATATTCTGTGTCCCGTGAACGGACTATTCTTGACAATGTCCTATACTCCTTCAGATATTTATTCATTGTCAATATTCTAGATCCTTCTATGTTTTGTAGTCAAGAAGGTTCTGGACTCCCATGATGTTTCGTTCTGAAAATATTCTCTTGTGCCCACACTCTCCTGCCCTGACAACATTCTATGCCCTCTGAGTGACTCATCACAGCTAACATTGGCTTCTCATAATGGTTCATTCTCACACAGTTCTAGGCCTCCCAAATGTCCCAACTCTACTTACCCTGTTTCCCCAAAAATAAGACCTAGCTGGACAATCAGCTCTAATGTATCTCTTGGAGCAAAAATTAGTATAAGACCTAGTATATATCATATATCATCATATATCATATATCATATCATATATCATATCATATATCATATCATATATCATATATCATATCATATCATATCATATCATATCATAAAGACCCGGTCTTATTTTACTATAAGTAAAATATTTTACTATAAGTAAAATAAGACCGGGCCATATATTAATTTTTGCTCCAAAAGACACATTAGAGCTGATTGTCCAGCTAGGTCTTATTTTTTGGGAAACACAATGCATCCCGCATTCTGTCCATATCTGGCCTCTACCAATATTCCCTGTCTCTGAATCCGTATACCCACTAAAGATCAACAGCATTCTAGATCTTGAGTGATGGGGTACAATATTCCAATGAGGTCTCTGTGCGTGGATCCTGTTGTCCACCAAATATTCTGTGCTGTCTCCACGAACACCCTGTTCAATGCCATCTGCTATTTCCCATGACTGCAGAACACAGTGGTTAAATGCTCAAGTCTTGCTTTGAACAAGTCATAAAATACTGCTTCTCTTCTCTCATCTGCAAAATGGGGCTAATAATTTTTTCTGATAGCCTTGTTATTAAGATAATGTTGAGTGCTTACCACTATTATTTGCATCAGTCTATATAAAATATTACCTAGGATGTCAATAACAGCTCCTTTGCAGAGTATCCAAAAGGTGTTGCTTCATTTATTTTTGTATTCTTTTATTTTTCCCGGCAAACATTTATTCACTGCTGACATGTGCAGGTACTCTCCTGGGTGTTGATAAATATAATTCTGTTTATTTAGTCAACAAATATTGGTACCTATCATGAACCCAAGGACTACTGTAGACTCAGATGATAAGTAAACAATGAATTAAACAGACAAAAAAAGAGACAGTTGTTTTATGTCTTTGTCTAGTAAGTACAAAGCATGTGATTCCTTAGCATGGGTCTGGAGATTTTTTTATTGTTCTTTCTTTTGAATGAGCCATGTTTCCCTTTTTCTTTTTATGCCTCGTTATATTTGTTGAAAATTTGTCACTTGAAAAGCAGCCACTTCTCTCAGTCTTTACAGATTTGCTCTGTGTTGGGTGATACCGTTATTAGTTAGCTTGTCATGAAGGCTTAAGGTCTTCTCATGCCTTTTCTGAGTGTATTTTTCATGGGCCTGCATGTTTACTTTTTTCAATTCGTAAATATACACAGCTCCTTTAAGATGTCTTGATTTTCCTAGGAATTTCCCTCTCATTTTTTCACAGGACCTTGCATGTTCTACTGTGTTTTTCTGCTGTAATCTTATCCCCAGGCATCTACAGGCCTTCAGTTTCCTATAGTTTGCACACAGTGCAGCACTCACCACTGTCTTCTGTGGTTTCCCACCTGAAATCCAGGTTATGCCACCATTCATAACAGAGTTCCAAGTGAGGCAATACAGAAATCAGTCCCTGAGGCAACCCACAGACTTGCCAGAATATTGCAAATAAGTTTCACTTCTTCCCTACTGTCATAAGCGAGGATACGAGAAATTGGGCCACTTCCTTCTGAGCTTCACCAGGGAGAGGGTGGGGCAAGTGCAAGCAACAGTGACATGAAATTTCCTGCTATTTTGAGTGTTGCTTTTTCTTAATTGGCTATTCCCTTACCATGTTTCCCCGAAAATAAGACCTAACCGGAAAATAAGCCCTAGCATGATTTTTCAGGAGGACATCCCCTGAGCATAAGCCCTAATGTGTCTTTTCTAGCACAACTTAATATAAGACCCGGTCCTATTTTTGGGGAAACACGGTAGTTGCTGCAGATCTTTGACTGCTTTTCAGAGCTACCACAAAACTGTTTTAGTCAGTCTGTAGTTGTTTACTTGATATTTCCATGGGGGAGGGGATGAGGGCTTAGAATTTACTAGTCTGTCATTTTGCTGACATTAGTCTGTCAAATGTTGAATATTTTAAAATGCTATTTATGCATCTATTGAGATGATCATATGATTTTTCTCCTTTGTACTACTAATGCTAATATAGCAAGTTTCATTGATTTATTTTAGATTGTTAAACCCACCTGTCATTACTAGGTGCAATTCTTTTTAGGTATTGCTGCTTTCTACTTGCTAAAATTTTGAAGGAATTTTGCATCTACATTCACGAGGAATATTGATCGAGTTTTTTTTATGTCTATTGGTTTTGATATCTTCTAAGTTTATGTAAGAATAGTGTTTTTTTTCCTTAAATTTTGATTAATATCACTAATGAAACTATCTGGTCTTGAAATTTTCTTTGTGGGAAATTTTTAAATTATGGGTTCATTTTCTTTAATGGGTAAATTTTATTAAGGTTCTTTGTGAGTCACTTTTTGTAAGTTTTGTCTTTTAAGGAATTTACTCATTCCATCTTTACTGTTATAACATTCCTTTATAATGCTTTTAATATCTGTAAGATATGTAGTGAGGTTTTCATTTCTGACATTAGAACTGGTATCTTCTTCCATTTTTTCCCCATGAATGAGCTATAGAGTTTAACAAACTTACTACATTTTTGTTTTCTTTTTTAAGAACCGGGCTTTGGCCTCATTGATTTTTATCTTTTGTTTGTGCATTTTTCTATTTGTTTTGTTTCTGTTCTTGTATTTATTATTTCTTTTCTTCTGCTTACTTTAGATTTAGTTGAATCTTTATTTCCTAGCTCTTAAGCTGGAACTTAAATACTTGATCTGAGACCTTTCTTCATTATAACATAAAACTTAAAGGTATAAATTTTCCTCCAATCACTGCTTTAGTTGTTTCTCTTGAATTTTGATACATTATATTTTAATTTCCTCAATGTATTTCCTAATTTTCCCTTGTAACTTTTTCTATAACTCATTGATTATTTAGAAATGTATGGTTTAGTGTCCAAATATGTGAGGATTTCCCAGATATCTTTCTGTTAATGTCAGAGTAAATATTTATATTATTTCAATCCTTTTCAGTTCTCTGAGACTTGTTTTATGGCCCTGAATTTGGTCTGTCTTGGTGACTGTTTCATGTAAAGTTGAAAATAACATTGGATGGGGTATTCTCTAGCTATCAATTGGACCATCATAGTGATTGGTAGTTGTTGAAGTCTGTGAGGGGTCTGAGATTGTTTCTTCCTTACAAACTAACAGGTTAGTCTGTCACTGTTTTATGTCTGCTGGCAGAAGACATGGAACTCCTGAGTCGAAGACAAAGGGCTTTATTACTCACAGCACAACAAACTTTGATATTTGTATCTATTCCCTGTATCCCCCATGTCCCATGGGGGAATTGCAAAGAGTCCTGGGTAAATACTAGTCATACATGGGTTTGCATCACAGTTGAAGAACCTTCCTCAAGTACTTCCGTATTATAGAAGTACTCAGACATTCTGTAATGAGCTGCAGACAAATTTCATTTTACTCTGAGGGATACATATGAGGTGTGGTGAAAAACTATGGTGAATGTTTAAATTAAAGTTTATTACAGGAAAAAGACACATTGTAATCAGTGCCTCTCAAAATACTCCCCCTCCCTTCAAACACATTTATCCCGTTTTTCTTGCCACTTTGTTAAGCAGTTCTGGAACTCCTCTTTCATGGGTATCTTTAGTTGTGCTTTCCTGGCTGCCTCGATGTCCTGAATTAATTCAAAACATTGACCTTTCATGGTCATTTTGACTTTGGGGAAGAGCCAGAAGTCGCACAGTGCAAGATCCAGTGAATAAGGTGGATGAAGACACACTGTAAAGTTTTTATTTGACAGAAATTTCTGTACCAGAAGCCATGTATGACACGGAGCCTTTCCATTGTGATCACAAAATACGATGAATGCTGCTTCTGCGTGCCATCCCACAGAAAGTCAGGGATCTTCAATACCAGAGGCAGCATGTCAAACCTTAGTAACAGTGTGTGACAAGTTTCAACTTGTTCAGTTCAGTCAGTCATGTGTGAGCTACGGTTGAGGGAAGGTGTGTTTCAAAGTGTGCTGTAAATCATCCTCCATCATGACCACGCTCCGTGTCACACATCGCTTCTGGTGTACGGCAATTTCTGTCAAATAAAAACATTATGGTGTGTCCTCATCCACCTTATTCACTGGATCTGGCACCATGAGACTTCTGGCTCTTCTCCAAAGTCAAAATGATTCAGGACATCGAGGCAGCCCAACAGCACAACTAAAGATACTCACGGAAGAGGACTTCCAGAACTGCTTCAGAAGGTGGCAAGAACGATGGGATAAGTGTATTCGAAGTGAGGGGGAGTATTTTGAGGTGGATTAATGACAGTGCGTCTTTTAATGTAATATATTGTTTTTATTGAAACGTTCACTGGATTGTTCGATCACACTTCGTGTTATATTGGACAGTAAACAAACCTACCTGCCCTTTGTTTTTGATTGAGACCTTTACCTCACTCTTCCAAAGGTGTTTGCTATAGAAATATCCTTGAAAAGATATTCTAGCACAAAGGCAGTCAATGTCTCTGCTCACAAAGCCTACAGAAATGTGAGATTCCTGGAGATTGACTCCCAATAATAGTATTGTGCAAGTCTTCTACAGCCTTACTGATTTTGTTTTCTATGTTACTAAGAGATTATGTTAAAGTTTCCAATTATAATTGTGAGTTACCTATTTCTGTTTTCAATTATATCATTTTTTGTTTCATTTATTTTGAAGGTTTGCTAGGAACAAGCATCTTTAGAATTGTTACATCTTTTTGATGAATCAACCCTTTTATTAAAGAAATGTCTATTTCTTTCCTGGTAATACTTTTTATTCTAAAATTTACTTTGTCTCATATTAAAAAGAAAAACAAAAGACACCTTAGCTTTTTTGTTTTTTATTAATGTGTGCATGATATATCTTTTTTCATCCTTTTACTTTTAACCTATTTGTGTCTTTATATTTAAAATGGGCTTCTTGTAGGTAGCGTATAAGTAGTTGGTTTTTGGTTTTTATCCATTCTGACAACTGCTGCCTTTTCATGGAGTATTTAAACATTTTACTTTATGTAATAATTGGTGTGCTGAATTTAAATCTTTTGTACCAGTTGCTATTGCTAAGTAACAAGCCGTCCCAAAATTAGTGGCATAAAATAATAATCATTTTAATCCTATTTTGGATTGTGTCAGCCAGAAACTCAGAAAGGACATGTCGAGGATGGCTTGCTCTGCTCCTTGTCAGGCCTCAGCTGGGAAAACTTGAATGCTGGACTGAATGTCTTGGGGCTGGAATCATCTGAAGGCTTACTCCATTAGTGGTGGTAGTTGTTGCTGTCAGCTGGTACTTCCCCGGGGGCTATCAGCTGGAACTCATCTACACATGTCCTCTGCATGGGGCTTCTCAGTTTCTCACAGCATGGTGGCTGGGTTTCAAGAGAATGTCTTCAAGAGAACCAGGCAGAAGCTACCTACTTTTTGTAACTGACCCTTGGAAATCAGTGTCATTTTCACTGCACTCTTTTAGTAGGAGCAGTCACAAGCCCCCACACAGATTTAAGAAGAAGGCAGAAATTCCACCTGTGAATGTGAAGAGTATCAAAGGTTTTTAGGACCATATTTTAAGACTGCCATATCTAGCTAGCATTTTGTTTCTTGTCGTTAGTTTTTCATTTGTTCTTTGTTTTTTCCTCTATATTCCTAACTTCTTAAAAAATTATTTACTATTTCACTTCATCTCCATTATTAGCTTAATAGCTATACCTTTTTATTTTACCTTGTAATGGTTGTTCTAGCACAGCACTATCCAAGAGAAATGTATGAGTTATAATTGTGTGCCTCGTATGTAAATTTAGTTTTCCAGTAGCCACATTAAAAAATTAAAAAGAAAGAAGTGACAGTAAATATAAAAATATTTTCGTTTAGCACAACAAAAATAAAACCAAAATATTTATTTCAATCTGTAGTCAGTGTAAAAAAAAAGTTAGATATTTTATTATTTTTCTGTATACTAAATATTTGAAATTCAGTGTTTAACTTGTATTTACAGCACATCTTAACTCAGACATGTCATGTTTTAAGTTCTCATTTGCCACATATGGCTATTGTATTGAGCAGCACAGCTCAATTTGTATTTATAATATTCACATTGTGTATCGCATAGGACTAGATATTACTTGAAGGTATAGTATAGAATATATGAGGTCTGACAATTAAGGTTGTGAACTGATCCTAGAAAAAGTGCTACATACCTCATTGCTGAGTATCACTATGGTCATCTTCGAAGTACTCCCCTTGGGAAGCTATGCACCTACGCCAGTGCCTAGTCCACCATTTAAAGCAATTTTGGAACTCTTTCTGGAATGGCCATCAGAGCTGTCGTTGTACTACACTTGATGTTCTGAATGTCATCAAAATGTCTTCCTTTCAATATTTCCTTTATCTTTGGGTAAAGAAAGAATCATTGGGGACCAGATCAGGTGAGTAGGGAGGGTGTTCCAATACAGTTATTTGTTTACTGGCTAAAAACTCCCTCACAGACAGTCCATGTGACCTGGTGCATTGTCGTGATGCAAGAGCCATGAATTGTTGACGAAAAGTTCAGGTCGTCTAACTTTTTCATGCATCCTTTTCAGCAATTCCAAATAGTAAACTTGGTTAACTGTGTGTCCAGTTGGTACAAATTCATAATGAATAATACCTCTGATGTCAAAAAAGGTTAGCAACATTGTTGCAACAAGTTCTCCCCATAAACTTAAGTCAGACCTTGTATTTGTGTCATATTAGCACCTTACAGCAGTTTACATGCATTTTCTTCTCCCAGCTTTTTTGTATTGTTGTGGTGCATTTTCTAAAAATTTTATAACCCCACAATTATATTATTAATTTTACTTAGTCATTTTTTTAAACAAAATTGAAGAGGAAAAAATCTTTTATATTTATCACATATTTGCCATTGTCAACACTCTTCATTTCTTTGTATAGATGCACATTCTCAATTGATGTCGTTTTCCTTCCTCTTGAACTATTTTAATGTTGCTTGGCGTACACGTCTGCTGTTGAGTGTTCTCTCAGCTTTTGATTTTCTGAAAGGCATCATTTCATCTTCATTGTTGAATGCCATTTTCAGTGGATGTAGAACTCTATTTTGACAGGTTGTTTGTTCCTTAGTATTTTAAAGATACAATTCCATTGGTTTCTGTCTTGCGTGGTTTCTGAGAAGGCTGCTGACATCCTTTTCTTTGTTTATCTGTGTCTTTCCCACCCTAGTTGCTTTTAAGATTTTTTTTTTTCTTTATCACAGATTACCAGAAATTGTGATGTATCATAGTGTGGTTTTCTTTGTGTTCGTCCTAGTTGGGATTTTTTGAGTTTCCTGTATTTGCATTTATAGTTTTCATCAAATTTGGAAAAAATTCAGCCATTGTTTCTATAAATACTTTTTCTGTTCTTCTTTTCTAGGACTCCTGTTACATTTATATTAACCTACTTGATACTTTCCCAAAGGTCAGTAAGGTCTTTGTCCTATTTTCCCGTTTTCTCTCTTTACCTGCTTCATTTTAGATAGTTTCAGTTTCTGTGTCTCTTAGTTCAGTGGCCTTTCTTTTGTAATACTTAATCTGCTTTACTTATATTCAGTGTATTTTACAGTTCAGATATTGTATTCCTTATCTATAGAAATTCAATCTGGTTCTTTTTTTTTTTTTTACTGTCTAGTTCTCTCCTTATTATATTCATGGTTTTCTTTAAATACTTGAAATATATATAAATAGCTGCTGAAGGTCTTTATTTGCTAATTTCATTATTTCTGTCATTTTCAGCCCCTTTCTGATTTTTCTTTTTGGTAATGGATCATACTTTGCTATTTCTAGATGTAGCTCGTAACTTTTTATTTGATGTCAGATAGTGTGAACTGGACATTGTTGAATATTTTCATTATGTTGTCTTTTCTTTGAGTTTAGTTTTATCTCAGCAAACACTATGTTCCTTGAAGATTAAGTCCACCTTTTCCACCTTTCCAGGCTTGTTTTAAAGTTTCTTGGGGTAGGTCTTTCTCCAGGACTTCCTTTGCCCTCCCGCTAAGATGTGACCCTTTTTGAGTCTCTACTGATTGCTGGAACACAAAATACCAAAGTCTCCCAGTCTTGTGTAATCTTTGGGAATTGTTTACCTTATTGCTCCCTGGATTGTTCTTTGTCTGCCCTGTGGAGTTTTACCCTATACACACACAGGTTATCATTCAACCAAAGACTCACAACCCCCCTGCTGATTTCTGGAGCTTTTTCTCTGTCTAGCTCCCTTCTTTGCCCTCAAATTCTAGTTGCGTTTGTCTTTCCAAATTCTAGTCTCCACTCTGCTTAACTGAGTGGGATTTCTGTGCTCTGCTTGCAGTGGTTCTCCCTGCTCCGTGGTTCAGAAAGTGCATCCAGGCAGAAAGCCAGGCTGATAATAGGACTCACCTCTTTGGTTTTTGTGCTTTCAGGGATCACAGTCTTGTGCTGCCTGTTGTTAGGTGTCTGAAAACGTTTTGTCTAGTTTTCTAGTTTTTTTGTAGCAAGAGGGTAAATGTAATAGTTTGCTAGGATTAGAAGTCCTGAAGACAACTGGGTGCTTTAGAAACATTTGAATTAATAAGGCTTCAAAAAACTTCCAAGTCAGTTTTATAGATGAGCATATATATTAATATGCTACTTGATTTCTGTATAACATTTTCAGGTTACAAAGTTCTATTATACCCTATCCTATTAGCATATAAATTGTAAGAGTTTAAAGAATGTGCATGAAATGTTTTTTAAGAGTCTGTGTTCTGTAATAATTACTATTGGTTAAGATTGTCAAGTTTAAAATATTACTGTATCTAGATCAGATCTAACAAGAATTATATCAGTTTGAGACTGAGTATTGGAATGGTTACACATAGCTACTCCCCAGCACAACTGTCTGAATTCAGTTTCTGGGTCTGCCACTAATAGGTGGGGATTGCCTTGGGCAAGTCACATAACTTCTCAGAATTCCAATTTCCCATCTGCAAAGGGAAAATAATTTTACCATCTCCTGGGATTGTTGGGAGGATTAAATGATTGTATATGAGATGGATGTATGTGAGTGTGTGTGTGTGTGTGTGTGTGTGGTTTTTAGAGCAGTGCTTGGTATTAGGTGTCCAATGTTATTGTTGTGGTTGTCATATCAGGGAACTAAGTTTCTGATTAGATTTAGGTTTATTCCTCTAAATCTCAATTTTTTAAAACCATTTTAATTGAAACATCCCTTGTTTTTTAACTGTGTACATCATTATGCGATTTAAAGGATCATCACAAACACTCATATATACTATCCCAGCATTAGCAATATCTCTCTTATCTTGAATTTTCTATTTATTGGTTGTTGTCTTTCTTTTTTTTTTTTTTTTAAAAAAAGGCTACATATTGATTTAGTCATAAGCAATATATATAATTTTTCATGTTTTTTTGAATTTCATATAAATATAATGACATATATTCTTCTGCTACTTGTTCGTTTTGCTCAATTTGTTTTTGACATTTATCTATGTTGGTACATGTAGCTATAGTGCATTCATTTTTGCTACTGTGAAATATTTTTCTTATTTCTAGGTTTTTGCTGTTACACACAGTGTGATGGCTGTGAATGTTTCCTTCCATGTCTCCTGGTTACATGTGCTAGAGGTTCTTTCGGTAGATGTCTAGAAACAGAAATTTCAGGTTGTAACCCAGCAGGCCACCCGCAGGAACAAACCAGAGTGGAAGTGAGCTGTTGCCGCAGGCCAGGCAGGGACTAAGGGGACTTGAACTAGAATGGTTACCAAGCAGATGTATTTCAGATGTTTATAAAAGTAATCAACAGGTGTTGGTGTTATATCTCATACAAAGGGGGTGGCAGGGTAAGTAAGAGGGACCATCAAGGATGACCCCCCCCCCCAGGAGTTTAAATGGAGGTACTGTTTACTGAAATGGAGACTGCTCTCAAAAGCTACGACATTTCATTTTGTTTGGCATATAAATTGTGATCTTTTTTCCCTCCAAAGGTCACTGCATGTAAATTAATATGGAGAAAAGACCTTAATGATAACATGCCTTACCTATCTGAAACTTAGGTAACTAACAACCTCTACCAAGATAGCTCAGAACTGGACATAATTAAAAAAAACAAAAAAAGTCCAAATCTCAGTACATTCCTAAGGGAGCCTCCTGAATTCTTATTCAGTGTCATTGCATATAATTGTAAACCATTTAGTTATTTATGTTTACAGCATTTCTAAAGCAGCATCCTGGAAAGAGAATAGGGCATTTTACAGCGCTAGTAAGATAGTAGAACTGTTTTTTAAAAAAGAAATACCCATATGCCAAGGGACATGGCAAATGATATGGAGTCTGAAACTTTGGATTTGAATATTGGCCCAGCTACTGATAAGCTGTGTTCGAGTTTCCTATTGCTCCTTTTGAACAAATTATCACAAATGTAGTGGCTTAAACAATACAACACTTTTATCCTGCCATTCTGGAATTCAAAAGTCCAATTGGATTTCACTGGGCCAAAATCAGGTGTTGGCACAGCTGCGTTCCATTTAGAGGCTCTGAGGGAGAATCTGTTTCCTTGCCCCTTCTGGCTTCTAGAGGCCACCCTCATTCTTTGGCCCCTTCCTCCATCTTCAGAGTCAACAAGTCCTTCTTAGACTGGCATCTCTCTGCTCTCCCTCTTTTGCCTCCCATTTCTATTTTTAAGGACCCTTACGATTGCACTGAGCCCATGTGGATAATCTAGGATGATATCCTTACCTAAAAATCAGCTGATTAGCACTTTAATTCCATCTGCAACCTTAATTCCCTTTTACTGTGTAAAATAACGTATTTACAGGCTCCAGGGACTAGGACGTGTGCACACACATGCACAACTAACACTTGATGCTCACATTTCAGTCACATGGGCAACTTTCTTGTTTATAAAACAGTAATCGTAATAATGATATCATCCACCTCCATGTTTAGGAGGACTTTAAAAAATACAAACAATTTGCAAATGTTGCAGGTATTATTTTTGTTACAATTTATAGTGAAGCCAGAATATGATATAGGAGGACATTTAAAGTCTCATAATCCATTTTAATCTTTTATCTGTGTATCCATAAATCAGGTACTTTAAAATCCAGGAGGGGTGTGTGTGTGTGTGAATTTTAGCACATTTTGTGTAATGTATATAAGTGAAATACTTAAAGTATGTATTATACAGGTTCTAATCCCCATTTCATTTCTTAAGCTAACTACTGGAGATAGTAACTTTATGGGCCCAGCACCTGTGGCTCTATTGAAAACTCCTTAAACTTGAAATTGTATTAGATTTATTTAAAAAAAAGAAAGAAAAGAAAATGGCCTTCATATAAGATGGCAGTGATATAATAAAGCATATATGTGGGTGACTCATCTCTTTAAGGGTTTATGGATTAGCAGAAGTAGTATATACACACAATGGAATACTGTTCTGCCATAAGAAAAGATGAAATAGTGCCATTTGCGACAACATGAATGGATCTTGAGATTATAATGCTAAGCGAAATAAGTCAGACAGAAAAAGCAGAGAACCATATGATTTCACTGATATGTGGTATATAAAACTGAAAACAACAAAAGAACAAGACAAACAAATGAAGAAACAGAAACTCATAGACACAGACAATAGTTTAGTGGTTACCAGAAGGTGGTAGATGAGGTTAAAGGGGATCAAATATATGGTGATGGAAGGAGAACTGACTCTGGGTGGTGAACCCACAATGTCGTGTGGAAGACCCTGCTCGTGCACCATTTGTCATGCAGGGCGGCCTGCGGGGTCTCTGCTCCCACTCCCCACATAAGAACACGACATGGTGAGGCCAAAAAGGAACACCCATGGAGCCATAGATGGGGGAGTCATTCCACTATATTCTTGCTGGCGGCATCTGCCTCTCTGCAATCCGCTCTTGCTAGCTCAGCCACCATCTTCTTGCTAGCCCCCATTTTTTTGCTAGCATAGCCACAGCAGTTATATTAGTGGCCAATGGCTCACTGGTTACAGCTGACGGCCAACTAGCCACAGCTGATGGCCATCCAGTCACAGTTGATGGCCATTTACTACCTGAGCCAGCACCTTGCCATGTGAGGCCGAGAGCCTGGAAACTACTTTCTGGGGCTCTGCCCCCACAGTGATTTATAGATTATGTATTACAGAATTGTACACCTGAACCCTATGTAACTTTACTAATAATTGTCACCCCAATAAACTTTAATTTAAAAAAAGAATTTAATATTTTCCTGTCCCTTACCCTCTCCCTGAAAAGTTTATTAGAAGATGGAGATTAAGACCCACACCAAAATATTGTAGTCAGAGCCACATTTGTCATATTTATAAATATAGTCTAACCTGTATGAGTAAGATTGAAAAATGAAAAAAAAGGAACTCTCAAACAACTGGAGGCCTTTAACTCAAATGTATAACTTTATCACCTAAAATAGAGAGGGTGCCCAAAAAATGTATAGACATTTTAAGAAAGAAAAACACTGTATTGAAATTGTAATAATGTATACGAGTAACAAAAGATGTACAAGTTATGTGTATACTTTTTTTGGCATCCCTGGTATATGTATTTATTCTTTCAATTTCTCTTTCCTTTGAAAATAAAATTTGTTAAATTAAGCCTCTGAACAGAAACTGCTTTATGGCTGTAAGATGAATTCATGGCTCACACAGCTTTGTGTCGTCTTATCACAGGGACATTTTGTCATAGGGAAAGTATATAATGAGATAGGTAGGGGTGGGTTGTGGGAAGGTTGTAACACTGTGATGAGGAGGGAATGAAGGGACACACACACACACACACACACACACACACACACACTCTCTCTCTCTCTCTCTCTCTCTCGGGATTGTCCCTTCTCCCTGCCCCATCACTGAGTAGTGGAGCTGCCTGAAGTTCGTCGGAGCACACGCCCAAGGGAGATGGGAAACGTTAAGTCTCCTGGAGGCCAGCACTGTTCAAAGTTGGTTTTTTCAGTCTTGGTCTTGTGGTTTTGGGGATTTTATGGCTTTTTGAGGTATGTTTGGGAAAGAAGGATCCTCATTCCTTGCTTAACCTGTGCAAATAATCTTCAAGGACTTTGATCACTGGAAAGAGGGAAATGAGACTGTCATCTGCCCTCCAGATGAAAGACTCTTCTTGGCAGGAGCCTTACAGAGATGGGTCACGATTTTTGGGTTGTTTTGATTTTATGCTTCTAGAAAGAATCTTTTAAAAAATTCTTATGGTTGTTTGTTTTCTTTTATTCTTTTTGGTTTCTTCCCTTTTTGGTGATCGAAGCCATGGCCAGCTGTCTGTGTGAACTCACTTACGTACCCCTCCCAAGGCAGGGCCTCTGATACAGATAGACAGCCGTAGGTGGTGGTTTGCAGGTCTTCCTTACTTGTCTTTGGGCCCAGCCTGCCTGCCAATTTCTGGTTGAGCTGACTTGTCCTTTTAAAAAAAGACTTCAAAAAGAAAAAGTCCTTTATATTATCTTGGCTCCTACAGAGAAGACCTGCTATGCCGTGGTAGCAGCTTCTCCGCTCGGGGTGGGTCGGGGCTGGGGGGTTGGGGTGGGCGGCCTGGAAGTTGCTGAGCTGGGATTTGGCTGCGTCCCCTGTTCATTTAGTTCACATCCTCTCTGAGTGCCTGCTCGGGTGTCCTGAAGACACTCACATACCACCTGGGACAGGGCTTCCGGAAAAGTATGTCTCTAAAGCCACATTCTGTTGTGAACAAAATTAGGATGGAAAGCAAATTGGATTAAAAAAATAAAGTTTAGGGGTAAAGAGACCTGTGGAATTTTACAACTGCTGTATTCCTTGGTGTCCTCCTGTGTATTTAATCACCGGACAGATGTAAGGGTGAATTTTCCTTGGAATACGTTTAACCTACATCTCAGCTACTTTATTAAGGGGTTTAACTTGGTCTATATATCTCCTTTAAGAGAACTGAAAGGGAATTTGGAGTGGCATATCTGTTTTCATTGTAGCATTAGATGTATGGTAAGTTAAATCATTTTTGTGAAAGTTGAAAGTGTAATATAAAAAGTATCCAGTTTTCTAGCCATTTGTGCACATTAAAAATAACTCGCTATTCATGTTCAGTGGTTTTCTTGTTAGACAATGTAGGGGACTTGCCACAACACATGCAACAGATTATAAAAAGACTGCAAATGTAATAATTACAACATGGCGCAGACCGCGCTGGCAGATACTGGAGTACAGCACTCTCTTTAATCACGGTGCTTCCCATAGTGTGGGTGGTCACGGTCCGCAGACATTTCAGGCAGTTCAGTCCTTGCGAGAGGGACTGTGAATCAGAGCACAAGTAAACAGCATTCCACAGGCTTTTCAGGATTTTCATTTTAAGAAAGTGTAGCATTTCTTTTAGGTTGCTTTCCCCCCTTCTCTCCTCCTTTTCCAGCCTCCTCCTCTGCATTTAGTTGTTTAGACTCTTTGCTTTTATCAGATGAAATCTTACTGCACATGCTTTTGCTTTCTTTTTCCAGCTTTTTTTTTTTTTTTTTTTTTTTGCAATAAAATGTAATATGTTTAACATTTCAAAAGTCCGTTTCACCACAAAAGGCAAAAATGACTAGTAGGATATTGTGATCATTAGAAGTTAGCCACTTCTCTTAGTAAGCCTTGATAAAATAAATTTAATCAATATATTTCCTCATTTTGTTTTGTAAAACATTTAACTTCTGCCCCTAATTGGTTCCTTTGATGTTTATTTGATTGAATGAAAATTTGAATCATTTGTGAAGTTTTCTCTTCTCTCATTCGAAAATACTATCCTTGCTAGCCTATTTTGTTCTTTAGTATTCTGTTTTTCTTTTTTATCAGTTTTTGTTGTCCTAGTCTTTAATGTTTATGAGTTTGGATGAAAGAAGCAAGTGATGGAAATGTGAAGTTATTGGTTTTTGTCCATTCATGAGAATTATACAGTTTATTAAAGCTCTTGGTCAATTTCTCTAGGGGGGAGTTATTTTAAATGATAAATGTAGACAAATGGTGGTATATTATCTCAAGCTTTAACATTTTCTCCCTGAAAGAGTGATTTTTAAAAGAAAGACTTAGAAAAATACAGATTTGTTAGTAAAAGAACAGGTAATATTACAAATGTGTAATATTACCCCTTTCTCACCCCTTTTGATTTCCTTGGAGGTATACTGTCTTATTACTTAAAATTACAGACAGGCTGTTCCTAGTCTTCATATATAAAATTATAGTCAGAGTGTTCCTAGTCATCATTTTTTAAAATAAAACATGACATTTTAGTTCATATTTTATATTATATATAATTAATATAAAGATATGTAAAAGAAGAAAGTAGTTTGCAAACTTGTATATCATAATCAAGTCATAGTATCCTTGTACTTTTTTCCCATAAGCTGATAAAAAATGAACTGCCTACAATTATAATTTATGACATTGTCAAAGCCAGCTTAAAGAGAACGTAGAGTGATTATACATTTTAGAAGGAATAACTTCCTTTTAGAATCATACCTGTAAAAAATCCAGTGCTATATATAGATTTTTGAAGAATTTTACTGTTGTTCATGAAAGCGTTTAAAAAATACTTTAGTCATTTTCATTTATGATAAAGCTAATCTAATTCTCTGTTCTGATGCTGCTTGCCAAGCTTTAGATCACAACGGCTTAATTTAAGAAAAAAATTGCTGGCTAATCCCCTTTGGTATTTTGAAGCTATTTTGGGCACCCTTTGTTCTATGGTACATTACAGTCTGTTTATGGGGAGCCCTGGGGTGTTTGATGTGGGACCCTCTGGCAGAGGGGATTGGAACTTAAGAGTCTGGGTGCAACTGGGACAAGTTAAGGATGCTGAATTTAACTTTCTTTTGGGATTGTCTTTCATCTATAAATTGAAGGATTACATTTAATTTTAAATGAACTAGGGGTGAGGCAGGTTGGTTTTGGCTTTAGAAATTACCATTTGGAGTTTAGTAACCATATCAAAAGCAGGGATGTTGACATTTTAAGTTTTAATATTACTGGGTAACATATACTTACGACTGAGCGTTTAGGCCCCTTTCCTGAGCTTCCTGATGAGTCTCAGAATTTGCCTTAAGACACCAGGGTAAACCCTCCTGCACAGAAAACACTCCTCAGAGTCCTGAATGCCTCATTTCAGGCTCATTTTGTGGTTCCCACAGAGTGGGCTGCATGAGGTTCAGCAGGTTTTATTCACAGACATGCTTTCAGAACATTCCCCCACTTACCAATATCTAATTAAGCTGATAACGTCGTCATGACAGGGAGTCATGGGTCTTTATAGATGTAGCCCCTTGAACTTCTTTCGTAAAAAGATACCTAGCAGTATGAGAGACATAAGTAATGTGAAGACTGGAAGACTGTATGTTCTGTAGATAATTTTTTGTGGTTTCTTGAATGAAATTAAAGCATGAATATATTACATGGATTTAGACTACTATTCTTTTTTTTTTTTTTTAATCTCTATCACCCTTAGATGTTCCTTCCTTCCTTCCTTCCTTCCTTCCTTCCTTCCTTCCTTCCTTCCTTCCTTCCTTCCTTCCTTCCTTCCTTTCTTTTTATTGGGGAACAGTGTGTTTCTCCAGGGCCCATCAGCTCCAAGTCAAGTCATTGTCCTTCCACCTAGTTGTGGAAGGCGCAGCTCAGCTCCAAGTCCAGTCGCCATTTCCAATCTAGTTGCAGGGGTTGCAGCTTACCATCCCATGCAGGAATTAAACCCACAACCCTGTTGTTCAGAGTTCACATTCTTAACCAACTGAGACATCCGGCCACCCCTAGACTACTATTCTTGAAATTAATTTTCTTTCCTGGCCTTTGGTCTGTGAAGAGTACATTAGCATATATCAACACGGCGTTTCTATGCTCCTGGTGATATTTCCAGTCCTGTATTCCCCTCACTGCACTCTAAGCATACATACGCATCATTGTGTTTTGTGTTGTGAGTAGCAGTTCTCAAACTTTGGTCCACAGACCCTTGGGTCTGTAAGACCTTTTCACGAGGTCTATGTCCTTCCTTTTCCAATTTTGTATCTTTGTGATGCTGGGTTTTCTTCCTAAATTGAATTGAACCAAAGCAACATATCACAACAGAGTGAATGCAGCAGCAGGTATGAGAACACAGCTGTCTTCTATCAAGCCAGCCATTAAAAAGATTTGCAAAAACAAAAAACAAAAAAAAACCATGCCACTCTTCAAAATTTTTTTGTTTTGGAAAATACAATCTTTTTAATATTTCTGTTAACATGTAAAGGGCTTATTATTATCTCAAATGAATTAATAGATAATATTTTTAAAATTTATGAGGTTTAGTTACTAATATAGTAAATATTGATAGAAAAAACCCACATACACAAAATCTCTTTGTGGTTCTAAGACTAGAAAATTTAAGGACTGTTATTACAGATATTGGGACTATTGCTGTAGTTCTCAAATCAGTCTTCTATTGGCTTCTCTGAGAGTCTCATCCGAGGGAGCCTATAAAATATATGAAATTAGCCCACAGTCATGAGATTTTACTATCTCCTGTATATTTTCAGGATATCTTGATGTGTCTTTTTATAAATGAGTTGTCTGTCAAGCAAAGCTGCCAGAGTCCTCTTGTAAATTTAAGAAGGAGCCATAGGTTACGTAGTTATGATCCCTTTTACTTATTTAACCGATATTTCTGTGTAGTTTGACATAATCTGCACCCATCTGCATTTTAATACTTGGCTTTTAACAAACAATATAGATTGCCATCTTGCATATATGATTCCATGGCAATTATAGAATCCATGGCAGTTGTAATAAGCATAGAATATATTGTTCTTATATGTGTATTTTGGATGTTTCTAACCACATTTGCATTAGTTACCTAACATTTTTTAATTGAATTTTTAGTTTAGGAATAAAATAGAAAAATAAATTAATCTGGCAGGCAAAATAACCATTCTTTATGCCTTTGTTCTTACTATAAACCTTCTATTTTTAGTTTATCTTGCTTTGTGACTTTATAATATTGGTACCTTTAGAATGTGGTTACTTTTGATTTGGAAGAGGCTAACTGCACTATTTATGGAGTGAGTAAACTTCTGCATTGGAAACAGTCAGGTAAAATCTGATGTGGTTCCTTTGCCTCTATTTAAAATTACTATCTTAAATCTTTAGAACAAGTAACTGATTGCTTATCTTTTTTTTAAATAAATTTGTTGGGGTGACAATGGTTAGTAAAATTACATAGGTTTCAAGTATACAATTCCATAATACATCATCAATATATCACATTGTGTGCTCACCATACAGAGTCAGTTCTCTTTCCATCACCATATATTTGATCCCTCTCTCAGCCTCTTCTACTATCCTCCCTCCCCCCTTACCCTCTGGTAACCACTAAATTGTTTTCTATGTCTGAGTTTTTGTTTCTTTATTTCTTTGTCTTGTTCCTTTGTTGCTTTCAGTTTTAAATCTCATATATGAGGGAAGTCATATGGTTCTCGATTTTTTCTGTCTGACTTATTTTGCTTAACATAATAATATCAAGGTCCATCCATGTTGTCGCAAATGGCAGTATTTCACCTTATGGCAGAATAGTATTCCATTGTGTATATATATATATATACCACATCTTCTTTATTTAATCATCTATCAAAGGACACTGGTTGTTTCCATGTCTTGGCCACTGTAAAAGTTGCAGTGAACATTGGAGTACATATATCTTTACAGATAAATGTTTTCAGATTTTTTCAGATTTTTTGGGTATATCCCCAGGAGAGGGATTGCTGGGTCATATGGTAATTCTGGTTTTAATTTTTTGAGGAACCACTGCCTTCCATAGTGGCTACACCAATCTGCATTCCCACCAGTGTATGAGGGTTCCTTTTTCTCCACAGTCTCTCCAACACGTATTG
Organism: Rhinolophus sinicus; assembly: GCF_036562045.2. NCBI lineage: Eukaryota > Metazoa > Chordata > Mammalia > Chiroptera > Rhinolophidae > Rhinolophus > Rhinolophus sinicus. The sequence continues at coordinate 113,498,619 of NC_133754.1, read as the reverse complement.
TTATTTATTTTGTTGATGATAGCCATTATGACTGGGGTGAGGTGATATCTCATTGTGGTTTTTATTTGCATTTCCTTAATAGCTAGTGAAGTTGAACATTTTTTCATGTATCTGTTGGCCATTTGTATGTCTTCTTGGGAGAAGTTTCTGTTCAGGTCCTCTGCCCATTTTTTAATTGGATTGTTTGTCTTTTTGTTGTTGAGTTGTGTGAGTTCCTTATATATTTTGGTTATTAGCCCCTTATCGGAAGCATTGTTTGTAAATATCTTCTCCCATTCAGTTGGTTGTCTCTTTGTTTTGTTGACAGTTTCTTTTGCTGTACAGAGCGTTTATGATGAAAACACTTAATAAAATGGGTTTAGAAGGAAAATACCTTAACATAATAAAGGCCATATTTGACAAACCCTCAGCTAATATCTTAATTAACGGTGAAAAACTGAAGCCCTTCACTCTACATTCAGGATATGACAAGGCTGTCCCATATAACCTCTGCTTTTCAATATAGTGTTGGAAGTCCTCGCCAGAGCAATCAGGCAAGAGAAAGAAATAAAAGGCATCCAATTTGGGAATGAAGAAGTTAAGTTGTCACTTTTGCAGATAACATGATTCTTTATATAGAAAACCCTAAAGACGCCACCAAAAAGCTGTTAGAAACAATAAATGAATATGGTAAAGTTGCCAATTACAAAATCAACATACAAAAATCCACTTATTCCTATATACTAACAATGAAATTTCAGAAAAAGAAATGAAAACAAACACAATTCCTTTTGCAGTTGCAACAAAAAGAATAAAATACCTAGGAATAAACTTAACAAAGGATGTGAAGGACCTATACACTGAAAACTTAAGACATTTTTGAAAGAAATTGCAGAAGACACAAAGAAAAGGAAAAACATTCCATGTTCATGGATTGGAAGAATCAACATAGTTAAAATGGCCAAAGCAATATACAGATTTAATGCAATCCCCATCAAAATCCCAATGCATTTTTAAAAGAAATAGAACAAAAAATCATCAGATTTGTATGGAATCACAAAAGACCTTGGATAGCCAAAGCAATCCTAAAGAAAAGAATAATGATGGAGGTATCACACTCCCTGACTTCAGCTTGTGCTACAGGGCACCAATAATTAGAACAGCATGGTATTGGCAGAAAAACAGATACACAGACCAGTGAAATAGAACTGAAAACCCAGAAATAAACCTACATAAATATGGACAGATAATTTTTGACAAAGGAGCCAAAAACATATGATGGAGAAAAGACAGCCTCTTCAATAAATGTTGCTGGAAAAATTGGAAAGCCGCTTGCAAAAGAATGAAACTAGACTGCTATCTGTCACCATGTACCAAAATGAACTCAAGATGGATCAAAGACCTAAATGTATAAGACCTGAAACAATAAATGGCATAGAAGAAAACATAGGTACTAAACTTAGGGACCTTGAGTTCAAAGAGGATTTTACGAATTTGACCTGAAAGGCAAGGGAAGTAAAAGCTAAAATAAATGAATGGGACTATATCAAAGATTGCTTATCTTTTAAGTAGCTCCAGAAACAGAGTATCCGTTGGCAACCTCAGGCGGGGTTCATAGACTCACTGCTCTGCTTAGGGAATTGTCTACCTTCTGCCCCGAGCTGGGAGAGCTGGCTTCCTCTAGATTGACCTCTCCCATAACACCCCGAACTCTCTGCTGGGACACCACCGCCTCGGCTGGGGAGTGTCCCCAGTTCTCTTGCAGCCAGCAGCACCCCTGAAGTCTTCCATTTAGTCTCGTCACATGGATGGGGGGGAAGTTCTCCGCCTCCTCTGAGCTTAACACAACAATTTTATATTTTTGGAATTGTAGGTGATCAGCATGCTAATGAGTATATTATGCTGGTTGTTGAGTTCTGCCAAATACCTAATTGATTTTTTTTTCAGTTTTCTTCCAAGGTTGTAGTAGTCAAGCACCATCTGCCTTCTGTATTACTGTACAGCTGCACATGCTTCTTTAAGTGAGCAAGATGTAGGTGTGTATCTTTTTATAGAATGTCATACAATATTGCTCATCTGAGGCTTGGAGTATATTGGGAAACTTGGTTTCTGGAAATCTTTTTAAACTTGAAAACCTTTTAAACCTGCTATTACCTATCACTTAAAAATAGATATATAACTGTCTAAGTAGGTGGCCTTCTGTATCCTGGCTAGTATTAGATTGTGGTGTTTCTTACGCAAAAGGAACAAATTTAAATCACTAGGTGCTAAACCAACAGATTTCAGTGTGGATTAGTTAAGAACTGTTGTAGTTCTTGTTATGTGGTTGCAGAGATGGTTTTTCCCCATATTTAGTTTATACAGACTCTGTCTGCATTCTTCATCCTTTTCTTTTTTCACTGGAAAAAGAAATAGCAATTTTGTTAGTGGATTGCTTTGAAGAAAACAGAGGGAAGAAGAGAACTGGACCTGTGATTACTTTTTATAAGTGTAGATAAGCATAGACTTCAGGGTCTGCCAGGCCTTCAATTCTTTGGCTTTTTTTCTTTTTTAAAAAAAATATTTCCAAAGGTTTTGTTAGTGACTTTCAAATGGAACTTCAAGACTTGGAACAGTTCCGTTAAAAAGTTGTGTGGTCTTAGCCACAGTAGCAGTATAGTTTATTTTTCCTATACTAGTTTCACAGAGGTTAACTGAGCTGGAATTGATGAGAGACTAGCAATGTAAGGGCGTATGTGTGTGTTATGTGTAGGCTTTTTCCCTCTTGATTTATGTTAAGAAGTGCTTTAGCAGAATTAACATTTGCCTGTTGGTTTTAAAAGGAAGCAAATCAAATGATTCTAAAATGCATAGTGCTACATTGTTAAAAGCTTTCAGAAGTGATCTCTTTTGTTAGTTGTATTTTTATGTTGCATAGCGCCAGATTGCACTGTGGATTTGCTTTCTTGTGTGGAGATGTACTACTGTTTACAGTTCAGCATAATCTTAGTTGACTTGTTCTAGAGAGTACATTTTGACTGTCTGAAGCTAAAAAAACACTTGACTATATTCATGATTGAGGCAGGTTTATTCTTAGTTCAAATAAATATCTTGAAGGTAAAATAGGTGCCTTTCATACCTTAAGTTGTTATATTTTTAAGAAAAAAGTGACCTGCTTATTATACATGTAAGTGAATAAAAAACAGTAAATTTCTAATGAAAATAATTATATTAATACTTTAGATTTTGATGCTGTTTTTTAGATTTCAAGGCAAATTCACGTTATTTAATTCTTACAGCAATCTCATGATACCATAGGGCATAGGTAAGTATCTCCTTGTTATGGATGAGATGAGACAGGTAAGGAGTTGGCCTGAAAACCCCCACTCGGTAAGTGAAGGTCCTCCACTAAACACCGAGCTGCTCTTCTGTGAGAGGGACCAGCCACTCCCGCTTCCTCTGAGGCCTCCTTTGTGTTGTACACAGTGATACGCAGAACAGAACGGCAGCAGCGATGTTGTTTATACTGCACATTTATTGACTGCTTACAAAGTGTCACACACTTTGAGATAATGTCTTGTGTCATTTAATACCTTCAACAACCTCACTATTTCGTAGATGAAAACACTAAGGTACAGAGAGATTACGAAGCTTTCCAAAGGCTGTATTGCCGGTAAATGGTGGGCACTAGTAGGAACCACTGCAGCTTTGCTCTAAGATTCAGGATTCTTAACCGCTACACTGCATTAGTTCCCAGTGGGATTCAGCTGCACCGATTTTCAAACACCAGATATTCAGTGGGATTTCTAATAGCATCTATTTGCATTTGTTTGTAATCTTGAAGATTTGACAATGAAAATTTAGAAAACTGAGAGGTTTTATCATCTAGATTTACACCCAATGAAAGGAGCAAACATTTAAAAATATCTATTTATTATGAGTAGCTATACTACTTATACCAGACAGATGCCAGCTAGTATAAATCATCCTAAAAATAAGACAAATGTTTACTAAGAAAGAAGGCTTGTATGAGCTGTGAAAACTTTTACCTCATAGATGTTTTCACTATTGCAAAGAAGATTCTTATAATATAAAACTTGGAGGGGCAAGTGCGGTAGGAAGGGGTCATCTAAACAAGAGAGACCTTGTACAAAAGCGAATGTGCACCTCTCACAACCCTGGAAGGAAGTCATTGCTATAAGCGCTTATTCTGGGGATGGGAACCAGGGGCCTCCAGTGGTGTTCTCTTCTTCCATTCCTTCATTCACCAGATGGAATGCCTGTGTGCACCGGGCCCTCCCTGTGTCGTGCTCAACACGTCGGTGCTTCGGTGGCCCAGGCCCTGCCCCGTGGAGCACGTTGTCCAGGGCCGCCTGCTGCCTGTCCGGCCGTCAGTCAGTGCTCAGACCGAGGGACCATGCCGGGAGAACGGTGGCCCGGGAGGACCGTGGTCCATAGATGTGAAGTGGCCTCGGCTAGAGGTGACATCCAGAGACAGTTAGGGACTCGGTAGGTGAGGACCAGAGGGAAGCTGATGCAAGAGGTGGGCAGCGTGGAGAGGGAGGGAACATGGCACATGTGAGCGCCTGAAGGCAACGGCTGTGGGGTACAGGGTGGGGCTGCAGAGGCCACTGCTGGGGAGGCTTGTTTGTGTCTGAGCAGCAGGGAGGCGTGGAAGGAATGTGAAAGGGTGGCGGGGTTGGACAGTTGAAACTGTCCTGAGTGCCATGTGTGGAGCAGATTGTTTTAAAGCAAAGCAGGGTTCTCAACCCTTTCAGACCCAACACCAATTTTTTAGAACAGGTATTTTATAATGACCCCTTAGCTATCCTGACATGACATTCATAAATACTCTTTAAAAAAAAAAAAATCAGTATATTGCCTTTACTACAATATAAAGAAAAAAATAAAAGGAAAATAATATTAGTAAAATCACATACATGTCAAAATGTGAGTGTTTAGACGTTACAACCTTGGAAGACACAGTAAACAGTCTGATGTGTGCATTTGCACAAGGTTTCTCTGAGAATGTGAGCACCACCGTGCAGACTGACATAGGAGAGTAATGTGGTGGTGAGGCAAATACCGTGAGCCGCCGTGCCTTCTGGGTGGTGGTTTTCCAAGATGATGGACAACTCTTGACAAAGCTCTGACTAAAATACAGTAAAATCTCCCCCAATAGACATGGTAGCACATTTTTAGAGAAGTCAGAAGTTGTCAAAAAATGCTTTGTGTTATATGCAAAACTTCAGATTTAGGCTATAAGAGCAGGTTTCACGTACATGAATGTACAGTGGGACATCTGAAAATTGTGTGTGACACTTCCATCCTTGTAAGGTGTATTTCTAGTTTTCCTTAACCGCTAAATGTCAGTAGTGTCACAAAATTTAAAAAAAAGAAAAAAGTGGCCCTATTGAGAAGCACTGTTATACTCAACAGCCTTTTCCTGCCAAAATCTACAAGGTGTGATCAAACAATACAGTGAATGTCTAAATTAAAAAAAAATACTACAGGAAAAGACACACTGCCTTAATCCCCCTCAAAATACTCCCCCTCGCTTGGAACACACTTATCCCATCATTCTTGCCACGTGCTGAAGCAGTTCTGGGAGTCCTCTTTTGTGAGTGTCTTTAGTCCTTGCTGCCTCGATGTCCTGAACAATTTTGACTTTGGGAAAGAGCCAGAAGTCGCATGGTGCCAGATCCGGTGAATAAGGTGAATGAGGACACACTGCAATGTTTTTATTTGACAGAAATTGCCATGTACCAGAAGTGAAATGTGACACAGAGCGTTGCCATGATGGAGGTTGATTTAGGGCACACCTAACTGACTGCAAAGAACAAGTTGAAACTTGTCACATACTAAGGTTTGATGCGCCGCTTCCCGTATGGAAGATCCCTGCCTTTCTGTGGGATGGCACTCGGCAGCAGCATTCACCATATTTTCTGATCACAACGGAAAGGCTCCGTGTCACACACGGCTTCTGGTATGGCAATTTCTGTTAAATAAAAACATGACGGTGTGTCCTCATCCACCCTATTCACTGGACCTGGTACCGTGCGACTTCTGGCTCTTCTCCAAAGTCAAAATGATTCAGGACATCGAGGCAGCGAGGGCAGCACAACTAAAGACACTTACAAGAGAGGACTTCCAGAACTGCTTCAGAAAGTGGCAAGAATGATGGGATAAGTGTTTTTGAAGGGAGGGGGAGTATTTTGAGGGGGATTAATGGCAATGTGTCTTTTACTGTAATAATTTTTTTATTTAAACATTCACTGTATTGTTTGATCACACCTCGTATAACCTTTATTGCAAGTCCAGTGTGTAGCATTCTGGATATTCCGTCATTGCTAGCTGGGTCATGAAGTGTGCCTCACTCTTGTGAGAGCTGGCTCTGGGTGCCTTTAGCTCACCTCTGGGCCTATTAAGCTACAGCGATTGCCTCTGGCGTGGAGCCATGTGCCATTCCAGGGGCCTGCGTCTCAAGCCTCTGATTATATTCTTGATGGTAGGCCATCTGCCCTGCTGAGTTTAGCCCCTTTCCCGGGAGACTCCTGGAAATTGGTCACCGTTGCCCTCTTGACTACAATTTTTGGGTCCTATGGGAACCTCTGCTGTTTTGGGCCACCCACTGAGGAGGTGCCTTTGGGTAGTTCCATCAGTTCACAACATGCCCAGCTTTGACACATTGTTCCTTGACCTTCTACCTAGTCACTCCTTAATGTTGAGTTGGGGTTCATCATCTCAGCAGCAGCAGCAGTAGAAGTTTCTCCTGGCCCAGCAGCACTGGTTTTCCCCAAAAATCAGTCCAGCACTTTGAGCACCAGCAAGCCACGCTCCGTGCAGAGACTGTAGGGCTGTGTGCACTCCTAAGCCTGATTATAGGCTGTGCTGTGCTGTGAGCGTGGTACCGCACACAGAAGGCAGAGCAGGCAGTGCGTGGCAACTGTCACCACCTTGCAGCCCTATTCCTTTACTGCATTGGACCTTTTAACTTGAGGACCTTGGACCCTGGGGTTCATAGGTGGGCTTCAGAGGGTCAGCAACCTCCATGGAATTACACTAAAATGTTGTAAGTGTGTATTGTTTTCATGGAAGAGTGTTTATAACTTTCATCAGATACTCAGAATGAGTCATGAGCGACTTCTGTTTCTCGCATTTGCAAACTCAAAAATCAGATGAACCCTCCTGAGGATGAGAAAACCTGGGTATATATTAAAAACATGCTTGAAGACATGAAAAAATCTCATAAAATAGTCCAAACTTTGCAGGTCAGGATCCAAGTAAGGACAGAGGCCAAGAGAAGTGAACCCACTGTTTGGGTGGGGCTGGGGATGTCTGCCGATTCCAAAGGGGGCACCCTTGGGTGCTTTTGACAACATTGCAGGGCGAGGAGGATACGTGGCCTGCCAAGTGAGGAAGTCCTGCTGAGCCCTTCACTTGAGGTGGGGACCCTGAAAGGGTGCAACGTACATATGACTAAGTGTGAACTGGCGTAGACAGGCCATCCACGGAGTGCAGCTTAGCTTCAGCTCGTCTCAGTCACTGACGTCGGATTAAGGTGCTCCTGGCTGACTAGTGCTTCAGGGCTGCCAGAGCCTCTTTGGAGGGGCTGTTATCATCTGAGGAGCTAATATGCCGCAAATTATTTCTATCAACAGTTTTGCAAATGTAGCGTTTGGCACAAAATAAAAATAAGTAGGCATACAAAGAACCAAGACAGCAAAATTGAATCAGTAGAAATAACAGAAAACAAAACTGGCACATAAGGGGTCCAGAGACTGCCATTGTAAGACTCAGACTTTAAAATAACTATACTAAATCAGTGTAATCTACAATATTAACAAGCAAAAGAGGAAAATCATATTGTATCTATTGGTACAGCAAAAAGCACTTGATAAAATCGAACACCCATTCTTGACAAAAATCTCTCAGTGACTTAGGAATGGAGGAGAATTACCTTAATTTGATAAAGATATCTGCTAGACATCTACAGCTAATAACATCATACTTAAATCAATGGTGAAAGACTGAATGCTTTCTTCCTACAGTCAGAAACAAGGCAAGGATTCTAACAGCACTGGAAATTCTAGCCACCGTAGTAAGCAAGAGAAAGAAATAAAAAGCCTATATATTGGAAAGAAAAAAATAGAATTGTCCCTATTTTCAGATGATATAATTGTCCTCTGTAGATGACATAATGTAGAAAATCCCAAGGAATCTACCAAAAAAAAAAAAAGGTGTAAACAGTTCTTAGAACTGATAAGTGAGTTCATGAGAGTCACGAGATGTAAGATCAACACGCAAAAATTAACTGCATTTCCATACACTAACAAATAAATGAACATGTGGAAACTGAAATTAAAAATAATATCACTTAGAGTCATTTCTAAGAGAATAAATACTTAGGTATATCCTTAATAAAACAGATTCTAAAAGTTACGAAACACTGATAAAATAAATTTTAAAAAGACTTAAATAAGTGGAGAGACATATAGTGTCCATGCACTGAAAGACTCAACATAGTAAAGGTGTCAGTTCTCCTCAAATTGATCTATATGTTCAAAGCATTTTCTATCAGAATCCCAGGAAGATTATTTGTAAACATAGGCAGACTTATTTTAAAATTTATATGGAAAGGCACAGGCCCTCAAACAGGTTTGACAATCTTTGACAGAAAAGAATAAAGTGGAGGAATCACTCTATTTTTATTTTATTTTTTTATTAGTTTCAGGTGCACAAGACAAAGCAATACTTAGACGTTTATCATTTATATCCCTCACACTGTGTGAACCCCCCTGCCCCCATCCACTATCCCTCTGACATCGCACAGAGCCATTACATTTCCACTATCTCTATTCCTAATGTTGTACTCCGCTTCCTATAACCATATACATACAAACATATACATATACATACATATATATATGTATGTATGTATATATATATGTATGTATTATGTGTGTGTGTGTGTGTATATATATATATATAATTACAGTTGGCATTCATTATTGTTCAGCTTCAGGTGTAGTGTGCAGAGATCAGGCATCTACATCATCCCTGAGGTGGTCTCCCAAATGGGACACATGTCCATCTTTACATTATTGATTACATTCCCCAAATTAATTTTCAAAACCCCATGGCCATCTTGTGGATACCGACTATTTTCTAAACCTCTCACCTTCCCCCTTATCCCCACCCCCGGCCCCTCTAGCAACCCTCAGTTTTTCCTCTATGTCTCCAGAACTGTTTCTGATTAGTTCATTCACTTATTCTTTTCTTTAGATTCCGCATATAAGTGAGATCATATGGTATTTGTCTTTCTCTGTCTGACTTATTTCACTTAACATAATGTTTTCTAGGTCCATCCATGTTGCAAATGGTAAGATTTCTTTTTTTCTTTATGGCTGTGTAATACTCCATTGTATAAATGTACCACAGTTTCTTAATCCAGTCATCTACCGATGGGCATTTCTGTTGTTTCCAGGTCTTGGCTATTGTGTATAGTGCTGCAATAAATATGGGAGTGCATAAAGATTTTTGAATTGGAGTTTTGGATTTCTCCAGATAGATCCCTAGGAGTGGGATTGCTGGGTCATAAGATAGTTCCATTTTCAGATTTTTGAGATACCTCCATACTGTTTTCCATAGTGGCTGCACCAATCTGCATTCCCACCAACAGTGCACAAGGAGGAATCGCTCTATTTAATATTAAGTTTTACTGTAATAGCTACAGTAATTAGACCAGGTGATATTGGCAGAGGCATAAACACACAGATGAATGGAACAGAACAGAAACTCCAGAAATAAACCCACACAAACAGCTCCACTCACTTTTGACAGTGGCACAGAAGCAGTTCAATGGAGGAATTTCAACAAATGGTGCTGGTGTAATTGGACATCAGCCTAAACTTTACAACTTACATAAAATTAATTCAAAATAGATGAGGAACTCAAATGTAAAATGTAAAACTGTAAAACTTTTGGGAAAAAAATATAGAACATCTTTAGAACCCAGAGCTAGGCAAAGAGTCCTTAGACTTGATACCAAAAACACAGAACATAAAAGGAAAAATGGATAATTTGGACCTCATTGAAGTTAAAAACTTCTGCTCTGTGAAGGACCATGTGAAATGGATGAGAAGACTTGCTCTAGACTGGGATAAAATATTTGCAAACATGTATCTAACAAAGGAATAGTACCTAGATTAATAAAATGTCAGAACTCAACAGTGAAAACACAAAGAATCCAATGAGCAAAAGACGTGAACAGACATTTCACCAAAAAGAATGTACAGATAGCATATATGCACATGAAAAGATGTTCAGTTTCATTAGCCATCAGAGAAATGCAAAAAGTAAAGCCACAATCAGATATCACTCTACACCTATTTGAGTGCCTAAAACAAAAATTGAATGTTAAATGCTGGTAAGGATGTGGAGGAATTGTATCCTCTGTTTCTGATAGGAAGGTGACAGTGGGTGTAGTTCTGCATCCAAGGCAAGTGTCTTATTTGCATCACTGTAGTACCAGCTTTAACCGACTAGTGACTTCTGACAGAAGCAGTGAAAGTTAGAAGATAGCGCAATGATATGTTTCAGTGCTGTGAGGGGAAAAAGACTGTCATTCTTTGAAAAATGAAACAGTTAAAGACAAAAAGTGGGGGAATTTATCAAAAGCAGACCCACAGTAAAGGAAATACTAAAGTTGTTCTTCAAGCAGAAGGTAAATGACCCAAATAACCCTCCACCCCAAAAATAGAAGAAATCGATCTTGTTTTCATACTCAGCTTGGGCTAGAGTTTCAGCCCTAGCTGTACTCATATATCAGAATCACCAATGGAATTAAAAAAAAATAACCTCCATATCCTTCTTCAGTAGGTTTGGTGTGAGGCCCAGCTGCACTGGCCTTCTTGGGGTTTCCTCCGAAGCACTTCCTTACCTTTGATCTGAACTTGCTGGTTACTCAGCCTGAATGCTGTTCCTTGCACAAACTCTTGGTCCCGAGCTCAGTCTCCAGCATAGCCTTCCCTTACTTATCTAAAGTAAATCCGTTCTTTCTTGCCTGTTTTTCTCTAATCACAGCATCCTGATTATTTCCTCTATAACATTTATCATTAACTTCTTTATTAACTTCTTTTTATTAACTTTGTTAACTTCTTTATTCCTTTCCTCTCCTGCCTCCCACCATGAGTGCAGCAACCTAAACGGTCTTGTTACTGCTGTAGCTCCAAAGTGAGGCACAAAAAAGGTGTTCTCATTTATTTTGAGTATAGGTACATCATGGTAACATTTTTATAGTACAGTAATCCTCTGACAAGAGAATCTTACTTTTCTATTGATTTTTTAACAGTATGTTAATTTATTGTTATTTAATGAAATTCTGCCTGTTCCCATTCTGACATGTAATCTTTGGATGAATGGAGGCCAGGGAATGTGGTGGAAAATGAAACTGTAGGAAAGGACTGATATCTAGGGGAAAACATGCTGGAAATAGAAGTCTGTAATTACTGTAAGATCCAAGAATCTGTACCTATTGAGTATAGCTCTGAAATTGAGTATCTCTGAAATTTCCGTAATGATCTTTACTTATAGATTGCTCCTATAATTATAGTAATAAAAAACACTTCAGTCAAATTAAAAAGACTTTTTGTTGAAAGGGCATGTCAAAGGGAGTTATATGAGCAACTTACGTTTGTATGGTGTTCTATAGTTGGTTCATACATAAATGCATGTAACAACCCTGTGTGAAAAGTATTCTATCTTCACTTTGAAAATGGGAAAAGTAAGGCTCTAAATGTTAAGTATTTAGAAAGCTGGCTAAGTTGGGAAACTAGGACTCAGGTCTTTGAACTTTGCTGTCCAGTTGCTATTTGACTACTGTGTTTCCCATCACAGGGCTGTCATGTTTTGACTGAAAGTATCTATAGCAGCAACTGGGGAGTGAAAGACTTGCTTGTCCTGGAATCTGGGGAGTAAGTGAAGGAAGGTGACTGCTGCCAGGTCAATAGTCCAAACCAGGTTCTATCTACCTAATGTCCCCTTTTGTTAGCTCCAGGAAGTGCGCTTGTCTGATGGATTTGGCTGAACCACAGTGGGAAGTGAGCTGCAGATTTTCACATCCTATGTGCTCAGCCCGTTCGTTGTTCCCAGGATCTGTGTTCTTGAAGAGGAAACCAGTCTCATCACAAGTATTACTGCATTCAAAACTCACAGAATTCCTCACCCATACAAATTGTTTTGCCTGACACTCCTTCCTCTAGCTGCCTTATGGAAAGTGGACCGGGGGGAGGAGGCAAGAATAAAAAGAGGGAGACCAGGTAGGAGGCTGTGACAGGTGACAGCATCTAGGTGAGAAATCATAGTGGCTGGGATCCGAGTGGCCCTGGAGAAAAGAACACTGCTGCAGAGTACTTTGCATCTGACAGGAGAGGAGACTGGATGGCTTTTATGGTGGTTGGAGGCTGGTGCTTGCAGCAAGAGTCGCTCTGTGTGGGCTTTGCGAGGTTGCACTTCCCACTGGTGCCACAGGAGGGGGCACCCAGGCCTCATCAGCTTTCTTATCTGCGTGCCCAGATGTGGGGCAGAAGCAGGGAAGGGAGCAGTGGGATTTGAAAGCTGTCAGCCGTCAGACATCAAAAGTGGATTTAGACTCTTTATGACAGGAGACATCAGCATTACATGGTATCTAAAATTTTGGAACTAGAAACAGCCTCCTGGCAGATCACTGAAGCCTGAGGATGCCCACGTTTGAAAATCAGGTTGAGGAGAAAGTACCAGCAAATTGGACTGGATGCGGAGAGAAATGTGTGTGCCAGCAGCTAAGACGGAAGTGTTTCAGGCAGGCGGGACACCATGTGTATGTGCGCTGGTTGAGTGCCACGTGGCAGCACGGTGTATGGTGCACGCGCATACGGGGGCGTCCCAGGCAGCGGCCCTGGGGGCAGAGTCGGCACCAGGACGCTACTGAGGGCTGGGGAGCAGGGACAGGCCGGAGGCAGGCCCGTGGTGGGCATCCTGGGTTCCCAGGAGCGAATTGGTAGGGACAAAAGCCACATTAGAGAGACTGACCGAGAATGAATATGAGGTGGGGAAGTACAGAGGGCAAGTGTAGACAACTTTCTCAGGACACTGATAAATGGAGAGCAAAGAAACAGGCTTTAATTAGAATGCGGGAGATGTAGGGTCAAGGAGAAGTTAGGGAGATCTTAGAGCATGTTTGTAAACTGAAGTGGACAATACCGGAAAGAACGGGGATCACTGCTGTAGAGTCCTGACGAAGAGGGGAGGCGGGGGTCAGAGCCGCCTTACACAAGCAGACACTCCTTCCATCAGAACAGCAGTATGTGTGGATGAGTAAAGTCATTGCTGCTGAGATGGAGAATTTCTTGCAAATTGCTGTTTTCTTACCTATGTGTGAGGCAAGGTCCTCAGCCAGGAGCTGGGGAGAAGGTGTCGTGGCGTGGTGGGAGAAGACATGAAATAATTGCTCAGGAGGTTGCCAAGCGAGTTGACAAGGGAAGCCCAGGAGGGTTGGAGGCAGTGCTGAGCCCATTTCAGGACTGTGATCATGAAAATAACCAAAGCTGTCGCTCAGGTGTCTGATGTTCTCAGCAGTGTCTGCTCTGTGGGCGCTGGGAAGAGAGATACAGGGTTGGATTTACAAAGGTCAGGTTTTACGAGGCAAGTTCCACAGTACTTCAGAAAGGAGAGCAAGCAGGGAGCTGAGGGTGCTTGCAGAGGAATGATCATTTAAGTTTATCAAAGTATTTATGAAACACATGACCTGCTTATAGTCAGTGTATTTAGTAAAGCATACATTTCTAGATCTTTCTATATTACACAATTAGAGATATGTTTTAACAGCATTGTGTGAATCACTCCTACTGCTACTTAGTTCAAGCTTATTTTCTAAAGTCTTTTGATTTTGGAGTTTGGAAAACCAACTCTGTTTTTCCCCTCCCCCGGAACTAATGAGTGAGCAAGCAAGAGGTTCTGTAAGCAAATGTAAAAATTGCAGACTTTGTTATGATTGGACCTGTGTTTGGAAATTTTGTGAATTGTGTTATGTCAGCATCCTGCTCATGGAATAGGCTATGTAAACAATGGGTGTTGGGCAGTTCTGTGAATGAGCAGCCTTCCTTCTCGCTTACAGACTTAACCGCTGCAATTCTCCAGATTTCTGAGTGTTTATTTCATAGTAAAAAGGGCTCTAAAAATACCAGACCAGTTAGGTTTTTATTGTAGATCATTTCATTTAAACTGCATGGGACGTATAAATTTTAAAAAGAAAAAAAAATTGAAAGCAGGATTTTGAAGGAAAAGCTTCAGAAATCTGTGTGCAGTAATTTATTTTGGCTATGGATGTAAAAAGTGCAAAAGAGATGTGAATAACTTTGTTCCATCTTTTAACTGAGAGCAATTGGCACATTTAATTGATGTTCAAAATATTTGAATAATAGCATACCATAATGCACAAATATATGCCATCATGAGAGTATTACATATACCAAGTTTTAAATTTAAAAAAAATCTCTTTTTGCATTTGGCTTGAATATCTTTTTTTTTCAGAATATTATTTTTTAAAATATAGAGGGGCATCATACCATAAATTCAAGTATTGAGTGATTTGAGAATAGAGTTGGGATGGATTGGGCTTTGGGACAAGAGCCGCACAGGTCCCACAGGGAAGGGTTACTAGGGAAGCGAGGTAGATAAAAATATGGGAGAACAGGAAACTGCAGGGAGTAGAAATTAGTAGGAAACAGAGATATCTATAGAGAGAACAAACACAAACACTTACTTGTTTTAGACTGACAGGTAACAGTCATTTCAGGGATGTAAGTTTGTTATGAAGATTTCAGAGTACGGACAGGAATAATAAATACAAAGGAAAATTCATGTTTTGCCTTTCGCTGGACAGGAATTTCTGCCTTCCAGGAGCTGCTGACCTCCATGGCACTGAGCAGTGAGAGTCTGAGCCTGTGGTTCCTTCTGGTGGTGTCCTCTCCCCAGAAGCAGAGACAGTATAGGGGGTGGGGTGGACCGGGGTGGGGGGGTGTTGAGGTGGTGTTTTTGAATATGAACTCATGATGGGAGGCAGAAACAAGAACCAAGGGGAATTTTTCTATGGAAAGGACTGCATGGAAAATGCCAGCTTGTGATCCAACACCTGCCTTCCTGGGAACCCTGGAAGATGGACCTTAGGGAGAGAAAGTGGAGATCATGTCCCTAATTTGAGGGAATTAAAAATGTTTAAGTTTAGGGGCCAGCCCGGTGGCTCAGGCAGTTAGAGCTCCATGCTCCTAACTCCGAAGGCTGCTGGTTCGATTCCCACATGGGCCAGTGGGCTCTCAACCACAAGGTTGCCAGTTCAACTTCTCGAGTCCCGCAAGGGATGGTGGGCTCTGCTCCCTGCAACTAAGGTTGAACACGGCACCTTGAGCTGAGCTGCCTCCTGGATGGCTCAGTTGGTTGGAGCGCAGGCTCTCAACCACAATGTTGCCAGTTCAATTCCTCGACTCCCACAAGGGATGGTGGGCAGCGCCCCCTGCAACTAGCAATGGCAACTGGACCTGGAGCTGAGCTGCACCCTCCACAACTAAGACTGAAAGGACAACAACTTGAAGCTGAACAGCACCCTCCACAACTGAGAATGAAAGGACAACAACTTGACTTGGAAAAAAAAGGCCTGGAAGTACACAGTGTTCCCCAATAAAGTCCTGTTCCCCTTCCCCAATAAAATCTTTAAAAAAAAAAAATGTTTAAGTTTAGTATAGCAATTGCAAAGGTTTGATTTGTGGGCAAATAGAATTATGAACCAATGCATCAAAGACCTGTCTCTCTCTCCTCCTGTAAGGGTAGCTTCTAGACGTTTGGCCTGACTCAAAGAAACTGGGTCAGCCCTGGCACTGAACCATGGGAATTAACATTTATTTAGTACCTGTTATGAGCCAGATCTCTAGGTGATTTGCGTAAGTGGTTTTTGGTTTTGGGGTGGTTTTTTTTTTTCGGTCTTCCTAACCTTGAGAGGTATTATTTTCTCCATTTCAAAGATAATTTAGAAACTGAGGCTTAGTGACAGTACGTGATTTTCTCCACTGAGTGACAGAGCTGCTAGTTGAACCTAAGCGTGCCTGACTCCATGCCCTGGGATGTTTCGCTCTGGAAGTATTATAATTTAGCACCTTGATGGTACTGCTATACAGGATGGTTGAAGGCTTGTCTGGACCACTGTTGTAGTAGATTTTGGACCAGAGGAAGGATGAGTTCCAGCAAAGGTAGGGAGGTGATTGGACGAACTGAGCTTCTCTCTATTCTCTCGAGTTCCGCCCCCCCCCCCAGTACATAGGAGATAAATATACATAGTGTTTAGATACATAGTGTTTGGGCTGTGGCCAGGTGCTAGGGTGGAGACCCCCAAGCTTTACAGTGCAGTGAGGTGGGTGGTGGTCCTGTTGGCAAAGCAGATCTAGGGGTCCACACCGAAAGGTTTTGATTCGGTGGGTTGTCTGCATGGCAGTAGGAACCTTGATGATTCCGATTGAGGTATCTCCACATCATGTCAGGAGAAACACTGAGGTAGGTGGCCCAGTTTTCAAGCATTGCTCCTTGGTCTCTTCATACATAACTTATGTGATTATGGTAGACCTGGAGATGATACCCTCACTGTCAGTAAGTGTATGGGAGACGAGGTGGATGGTTACCTTCTAACCAAGGTAATGAAGAGAGAGAAGGTTAAGGGTACCCAGAACCCAGGAGCAGCGTTACCTGGCTGTCAGCTTACGTTCCATCCTTACCCAAACTGAGACCTAAGACAGCAGCTATGGATGATCGAGGAGGTGCTGTGAACCCACACACTGTGCTGGCCCCTTCCCGTGGATGTGCCTCATTTAATTTTGTAACAAACCTATGAGATCAGCTTTATCATCTACATTTTATAGAAAAGGGAACTGGAAGGCCTAACACTGTTTTAAAAATTTACCCCAAGATCATGTTGCTAGGACTCAAATCAAAGTCTGTTTAATTTTAAAGTGCCATAACCTTTTTTCTTTCTTTTCCTTTATTTTTTAAATTGCACAAATAATAATTTCTTACAGTCTCACACACACACAAATCAAACAGTCCAAACATAGCATTATGCTGGAATTATGCTGAATGTATTATTCTGCAACTTACTTTATTCACATAACACTGTCTCCTGGAGATAGTTCCCTATCAGTCACAAAAGTCTCCTTTATATTGCCAGTATTTTATCTTTATACCAGAGACAAGAGGAATATTCAAAAACTAATCCAGACGAATTTTCAAAAGCAGATGTGTGTCTAAACCAAAGCTTAGCTGGAACTGTTTGGCTCTTAGGGGATTTGGCAATATCTGGAGACATTTTTAGTTGTCACAGCTTGGAGGGGTTGCTACTTGGGTCTAGTGGGTAGAGACGGGGAATTCACAGGCTAGTCCCCACAACAAAGAATTATCAAGCCCCAAATGTCAATAGCATCAAGGTTGAGAAAACTTGATTGGTCTAAACCTGCTCATCTTCAGGGTGTTTCAATAGCCCCGTGACGGGGCTTGATCAATACGTAGTTTCTCCGCACTAACCTGTACTGGAAAGAGTGCTGAGTAATAAATCCGTTGGTTTTAAATGGCAGGATTTCAGGTTTTTTCAGGAAGAAGCCAGAGTATATCTGGCTTCAGAGTATAAGAAGCCAGTTATACTCTGGCTTCTTCCCTGATTTGAAGCAAATTTGAACTTTTACACCTCTCAGAGTGTGGCTAATGAAAGCGGCAAAATAGGGGCGAGCCGCTTACTGGCTCGTGCTTCCTAACCATGCACGGGGAAACAGTGTTTCTCCAAGCATGTTTTATATGGTTAGTTTTTCTTCAGTAGTAAATTGTTTACTGAATTAAACTTTGTCCACATAAGCTTAACTAGATATAGATTCTGTAAAATTGGAAATCGTTTAACAATTTAAATATCGGATTGAAATAAAAGGAACTGTGATAAGTGCAGATTGATGGTTTTGCGATACCCTAGTAAGACTAATAAGCAAGACTGTTAACTGTTGGAAACAACTGTTCGATTCCAGATTGGGATTTAGACATTGTTTGTTTCGGTAGCATTGTTTGGGTTAATTTATTCAGACCGCCATTTTGTGTTTGAAGGAAATAATGTATATGTCCTAAGCTTAGCCTGTTTTTATTCCTTAAAATGTCTAACCATTTCTTACTATTTTGGTAAAGGTAAAGGATGCATTATCACAAATATTTGTAATAAACATAGCGAGGAGTTTTTTTTTTTCTTAAAATGATTTAAAATTAATTTAAACGTGTTTGACTTTCAGAAAGAACATATTAGAAATACACCTTTAATTTAGGACTCATTTCTTCTTGATTTAGATTATAGATTATTCTAGTATCAGGTGTGCCAGTTACATGATGAAATATCTTTTCACTTGAAACAACAAAGAAATGTCACGGAAGCTTTAAAAATGTTTTGAACTTACAGAATTGTAAATAACTTTTCAAGCAATTTGTATCTTGTTTCTTTTCTAGTCTTATCAGCAGTGAGTATGTATTGTATCTCATAATATGAAGACTGAGTCTTCCTTATACCCTGAGATACTAAGGATTTCAGATTTTAGAAGAGTTAGCAGTGCAACTACATCACAGTGATATTTCTTTCCTGAGAAATTTCAGAAGTATGGATGCTTCAGACTAACAGGCACAGAATAACTATTTATTGTGACGGTATGAAATGATTTAATTTGCTTTATTCCCCTTTGTCTCTTAGAACCCTCACCCAGAAGTAATTTGAGGCACTTGTAGTTTTGCCCCTCGTGTGTGTAACCCTGAACACCGTCTCGTTCAGTGTGCCTGTTGAACTTCATAGAAATGGAGTCCCGCTGTATGTTTACATCTAAAATTTTCTTCTTTCCCTAGCATGTGCTGTGCTTTGCGATGTAAATCTTAGAAAAGCTTCTGAAATTTTACCAGAAAACCTGTTGAGGATTGTTAATGACACTGCACTGAGTCTATATGACAGAGAATGACGTCTTTATGACATTGAATTTTTCTTGCTAAGACCGTGGTGTATCTCCATTTATGCAAGTGTTTAATATATTTTTTAAAGTTTTATCACACTTCTTTGTTGCTTAGTCATACAGCACTATGCATGGATCAGTGCTGGTCCATTTTACTTGATGGAGGGCAACTTTTCTTTTTTTTCAATGAAATAATATGGTTAGATGGTGCTTATATGTTGGTCTAGTTTCTAGATGGTCCTTGTTGGCAGGGGAAATGATAATTTAAGATTGTGGTATTAAGAAAATTTGCCAATTTTAACTATGGTATCTAATTTAGATGAATATAAATCAGTTGCTGGTGGTTTAGTTAATTTGGAAATTTTAATATTACTTAAGTAAACAAACAATTTCAGGATAGTGACTTAAATGTTTTACTAGATGTATACAAAACTGCCATGGGAACATAAAAAAGGAAGTGACTAATTCGGCATTTGGGTGCAAGCATTTTATATGGTAAAAGAACCTGCCAAGTATTCAAAATGGCAGCATTTTGCTGGCCTAGGACTGAATAGACCATACATTTCTTTGAAAGCTTGGGAGAGAGAAGATGAAACATGTGCTATACCTCAAGGATTAAATTTTTTGGCCAAAAATAATTGAATAAATTGCATTGAACTAACAAAAGCTTTGTTTTTCTATTCAGGTTTACAGGAAAAATGTTTTAAAAATGTGTAGATATGCATTATAATCTTTATTTAGGCATAGTTGAGACTATGTTTTCCAGTGCCCCTTTCAGCAAAGATGGTTCTTGCTCCTGCTTCTCCTGTCCCTCTGGGTGCTCTAAGCCTGTGGTATACCCATAGGTTGCCACAGGCTGAGTAGCCCCAAAGCAGTGTATTATTCAGTGAAATTTCATCCAGATCAGTGTGCCAGGGGCTAGTCAGTGTTACCAAATTAAGTAAAACTCTTTGAAGTGAAAGTACATAGAAATGCCATGTTTTTTTTCCAGCATTCTGTGGGTATTTTATGGACTGAAACTTAGGAAAGCAAATTGTGAAAAGGAAAATTGATCATTTTATAGTGAACTGAGGTTACAAAGGAATCCTGTAGTAATTGTATTGTTCAGTAACTATTAATATAAGTGAGCAAGCCACTCTATTGAGTTGGATTTGGCTAGTGTTTATTGAACACCTATTGTGTGAAATGATAAAGGCTAGTTAACAGTTGCTCTAAGGAATATAAAGATTAGTAAGGCAGCCCCTTCGTTGGAGAGCCTGTGGGCTAAGGAACAGAACGATGAAACTCCTAACTACATTGCAAGGCAGGACAGGGAAGGCACTGCGAGAGAAATGAAAATAGGATACCATGGAGATTTCAGGAGAACACGATCTCATCCAGTCAGGAACTGGAACAGGAATCTTGGACAAAGATGGATTTTTGAAAGATGGGTGTAATTTTGGCAGTTAGTGATGGGTGGCGGCTGTTAGATTTCTCAGGAAATAAAGTAGCCTGGAGGTGGGGAAGGGGTGGATGGATCTGTTGACTAGCAGGGAGCCTCAAGTCACCAACACAGGGATCAAAGGGAAGGATTGTGAGAAGGAAGTCAGACAGGTGAGCTGAAGCCCTGTGGGGGCAGGCTGGGCTTCAGAACCCCGTAAAGGCTGGGAGCAGTAGGAGAACAGCATTTCCCATGTCTTCATTTGACCGCCATGGCCCCTTTCCCACCGCCTCTCTGTTGCCTCTCTAGTCGTTTTTCTCTGTCTATCCTGGCTAACATCATACACACTTTCCCGTGCCTCCTTCCCCTTGCTCTTTCTGTCCTTCCCCAGCCATCGGAATCAGCTCAGAAGTCATCATCTGAAAGCCTGCAGTTGGAATTAATCATTACTTCTTGCCTTCTCACAGTGATTGTCTTACCCCCTTATTATAGGACTTACTACATTCTGTCTGTTATGGCTGTTTCCATCTCTACCTCCCTGCATCTTATCATAGGGCTTCTTATTCCAATAGTCTTAGTAGAGGAGCTTGAATACAGATCAAGCCAAGGTCAACTCAATATATGTTTGGTGAATGAATGAATAAGGGATCTTGTTTACAAAGAATTTTTATTCATGTTATGCATAAAGACTTAGATGCTGTAGAGACCAAAGTAGTGGAAATTCTAAAAGACTTTAATGATCAGATGAAGAAATTGTTTGGAGAAGCACAAAATATGTGCTCTGTCTCGCTTCAAGAATATCGACCACAGTTGGCTCTCCTAGCCCTTTGCCTGAGCGAAAAGCACAGCCTTCCTTCCACACCCAGACCCTGCGCCAAACCACAGCCTCCCTGCTCCAGCTTTCCTAACTGCCTGTGAATGTGCTGCCTGTTACAGGATGGAGCAGATACAATGATGCGAGGACAAAAAGAGAACACCTGAAAACAAGGCGGTGGATTTCCCCCGTTTATTTAGAGTTTCTCTCCTTGAAAGCTTACCTTCATGTCATAAGCATTTTTTAAATGGCTTTTAGACATTAGCAGAGTTCTTAAAACTCCTATGTGAATCACAGTTGGGCTTAAAATGTTTTAGGCACAGCTGTGTTGGTTCCTGTGCGTTCCGCTCCTGAAGGGTTTTAGCACAAATCCGGGTGATATATTTGCCCATTTTCTCTATGCCCTTGAAGTTCATTTACACCCACATCTTTTTTGTGGACATTGGTTCGCGTATTCAGAAAACCAGCTCCTCATCAGTAGAGAGAGGAGGTTGAAGTAGAGGGTCTCCGAGATTGCTCTGTTGGCATTTAAGGAAGAATCTAGTATATGACTGTACGAATTAATTTTTGTCCAAGAGCCAATGCCTACAGAATATTTAATGGTTTTGTGTTTAGACTATTTGCCACTAGATGGCAGTAAAAAAATTATTCTTAACAATGAGAGGTGCTTAACAGCTTTTAAGTTTACTTGAAAAGAGATATTTGGAGGTCTAAAGTTTGAGGTGTGTGGTTTAAAGTTATATCACTGTAGCCAAGCCTCAGTATGTTCTTTCTTAGGACCTATGCTTGCTTTATCTGGGGATAAAACTCTTGTGGCCCTCTATAGCAGTTCGTAGTGGGAATTATGGAGAAAAAAGAGATAAGTTAAAGCATGTAATTTTGTTTTACAAAACATTTTTTTATGATAAAAAGTAAGATACAGTAATTATAGAAACTTTGGAAATACAGATATTTTAAAGAGGAAATTTTAAATTACTCCTAGAAATAATTTATGTTAACTATTACGTTTCTTCCCAGGATTTTTTTTGTGCATACAAAATTAAAATCACATGGAACATACAGTTTTACACGTTGTGTTTAAAATTAATGTTCTATTGCCTTTCCCTATGTCATCAAATATCTTTTTATGACATGATTCACAATTCACACTATTGGATAAACCATGATGAATTCAACAAACCCAGTGCTGGGCACGCGGGTTGCTTCTAGTTTTTCACTGTTATAAGTAATGCTGAGACGAACCTAAATCTTCCTTAGGATATATTCTTGGAAATTAAATTACTGGGTAAAAGGATATGAATTTTAATGTTTTGGCTACATATCATACAGTGACTTCCCAGAAAAGCTTTACAAATTTGAGCTCCCAGTAGCAACGGCGTGCCTCTCACCACTGCATCCTTGCCACCATTGCGTATTACGGTACAGGCTTCCTTTGTTTTTTAAACAGAGCATGAGGAGGGGTGGGGAACTAATCTTGATAGTATTTGTTGTTTAAAAAAATCAGTTCCTAGCTATTTCATTTTGGAAATTTCAGCTGGGACATATCTACCAAACAAGTTATTTTCATGTTTCTAAGACCTTAAGTGTTAACAGTCAGCTTGTCTGATGCAGGTGTTATGACAACTATCTAGGAAACTATGGCTATTTTAAACATTACTCAGGAATTATTTATAATCTCTTATTGCACCTTCTGAATCTATTGAATGTCCTACTGGCTTGGCTACCAAAGTAACTCATGCAGTTTTGGGAAACCACCCTCCATGCACTGGTCAAAGGCCCAGGATGTGAGTGTTTCTGGGAGGCCCTGAGTTCCAAGGGGAAGCCTCGGCGTCATGTTCCTTAAGACCTGCAGTCTTAGCTGACCCTTAACTGTTATAGCCTTGAAACTGGTTTCCTTCCATCCCAACTGGGTCTGTAGTACTTTGTGTTTTAATGTTTCAAGGCTCAATCATGTACATTATAATGATAACAGCCACCTTTTTATAGGTGGCTTAATTGAAACTTTGCTTAATTGAATTTGATTAAAAACTGAATTTATGGGATTTTAAGTGAGATGCCATACTTAGGGAACATAGCACAGTGCTTCAGATAATAGTAAGCACTCAGTAAATTTTAGTGTTCGTAGTTGTTAGAATTCCCTCAAGAATTGACACTTAAGGAGATGTGGGGGCCGAAAGAGCCCTCCTGGCAGAGGGACTAGAACATTCGAAAGTCCAGAGGGGATGAAGAGCCTGTGGCCCTAATGGGCCCCAAACAAACTAGTGAGGGAAAGTCAGTCCCAGGTAGGGGCTGCAAAATTGGTGGGCCTATTTGGGAGCTAGTTTGGGCTTCATCGAAGAGTAATTGGGAGCCATAAAGAGCCTTAAGCTGAGGACTAATCAGATTTGTATTGTTAAAAAGCTATTCCAGTTGCCTCATGGAGAGTGGATATGGGGACAGCCCTTTGAAGGGTGTTTGGCCATAGAGTAGGTAACCAGCACTGGGTATGTTACTAAAGCTCTGTGTGTCCCTGTTTACTCATCTATGACACAGATTCAATAATAGGACCTACCCCATAGGCTGTGGGGATTACATGAGTTGCTATTTGTAAAGCGCTCTGAACAGCTTGTGGCATGTAAGTGTTTTAAGTGTTTGTGGAATAGAATGCCCAAAGTCTAGTGGCAGGTTAATCACTTCCAGTTCCGACCTTTCCTCATCTACCTCTGACTCTGAGCCCTTGGCGCCTAGTTTCCAGATCGAGCTCAGCCTCCTCCTTCCCCCTGCCTGGTCTGGTGTGGGCACCTCCACACGGATGTGGCATGTGGCTGGCCAGGCCTGGCTGGGCTTTCCTTCACCAGAACACCTGTGTGGCATCTCACACAGGGGGTCAGGCCCCAGTCTCAGCTTGCTGAGAGTACCACATGTGCTTCCTGCTGTGGTGAGCTAAGCAAGGTCCTCCAGTAAACACCGCCCTCCAAAGGGTGGTTACCCTGCCTGTCATTTACCTCCCCTGGTTTGCTGACCTTACACAACTGCTTGCTGTCACCCAGACTGCACTTGGTGTTTGAAAATAACTGGGAGATGAACTCTCCTGGGGCTATTGTCAACTCCTGTTTGCTTTCCATATTTATAAAGGATGTCTTTGAACTGAAAGGGAAAAAGTTAGATAATATGCAAGTGGCTTCCATCCAGCTTTTTCTTTAACTCTAGTAAGGAGCCTTTCAATTATCTTATACCTTACAAAAAGTTCACTTGAACGCTGTAAATTTCCCGTTTTTCTCCCTCTCCAATGGATTTTTGTCAATCACGTTATACATGTTGCTGGATTTTTTTTAATCATGAAGATCTGCTTGCTAAG
Organism: Rhinolophus sinicus; assembly: GCF_036562045.2. Lineage (NCBI taxonomy): Eukaryota > Metazoa > Chordata > Mammalia > Chiroptera > Rhinolophidae > Rhinolophus > Rhinolophus sinicus. The sequence goes on along the minus strand of NC_133754.1, from coordinate 113,474,047 downwards.
TATTAATGTTTCACAGCTACTTTGTTAACTTACTGTGAAATTTTCTAAGTTGAAAACAGTAGCCAGGATCTCATTTAGGGTCAGCAGTGTCTACACCTAACAGTGCACACCAGATCCGGGGAAGAATTTTCCTCAAGGGGAGAGACTCCTCCTCTAGCACTGTGGCCAGGAAGGGGAGAGATGGCGCAGAGCCTTCCTTGGTGTTCTGATGCTTTATTTGCTTTATTAAGTTTCTGGTGGGCAACATTTTTTCATTTTATTTTATATCTTTTTTAATATGTGAAATAGTTTATGATAAAACTGAAATGAGTGCCTGGATGTGTTAGTGATATCCGCCCTGGGCATAACTGCTGTGTTTGTGTGATGTCCTGGTCTCCTGCGGTCCGTCCTGGGCTGAGGTGACAGAGCCCCTTCCCTACATACCACTGTCCTCTCTACACATTTGTGTAGGAAGTCACATATGTTTATATGCACATACACAGATTCCTTTTATCTCGTCATACGTACTCACACAATGCAATGCAGAACTTTAAACAAAGTAAAGTGATTATTTCCCTATGAATATAATAAAAACCACTGGGTTGTACTCTTTAAAGGGGTGAATTTTATGGCATGTGAATTATATCTCAATAAAGCTGTTAAAAATAAAATATTTCCAAATACAGCACTTTTTCAAAAAGTAAATATTTTTTCCTGATTATAAAAGAAGTACATACACATATAGGAAACTGGAAAATGAATGTATTAAAGTAGAAGGAAGAAAAAATACATATACCCATAATAACACCACCCTAGAGACTGCCAACATTTGGCAATATTTTTTTTCATTAGTTTTTCATTCCCATGTATGGATTATTTTGATATTGATGAGATTGTTTTGTGTATAAAATTTTGCATCTTCCTTTCTTGATTTAACAGTTGACTATAACCATTTAAAATGCTGTTACAAATTCTTTATAAATATTTTAATGCCTTGCAGTGAGCCACTGTGTGAGGGCATTATACGTTAATCATTCCCGGCTGTTGGACGTTGCTCACTATGAAAAATAACACTGTAATGAACATCCTTGAGCAGAATCCCCATTATCATATTTGGATTCATTTCCTTAAATGTATGCCAGATATATTAGAAATTTTTAAATACATATTCTCAAGTTGCTTTCTATGAGGCAGGCCCCTATCAACCTATCAGGCCTCTTTGTTTAGGTTACAAACCTCTGGGCAGATGTCGCCCTGTCAGGCCAAGCGTGGAGGTGGGTTGTGGGCTGTTACACCCGCTCACACTCTCTGTGGGTGCCCGAGTGGGGTTCACAACAGCACTGATAGGTGGGCGCTCGTTATGTGAGTGTTCGTCCCATAGCTCACAGAGCACCTGTTGCAGAGAACCCAGATTAGCCTTAGGTATTAATGACCATAAAATCTTTCATTTATTAAGTGAAAAAGTCGTATGTTGATGTTTAAATTTACCCTTTTTGATTATGAGAATGAACATTTATGTGTTTCTTGGGTATTTTTGTATTTTCTCTTACGAGTTATCTGTTCACACTCATTTTTTATGCTCAGTGTTTATCATTTGGTATTTTGCACATTAATTTGATTGCATATGATCTGTATTATTTGTTGTCAGTATTTTTCCTCGTTTCTGCTTATATTATTTTTTGAAAAACAGAAGTTTTTATTTTTATTTACAACAACCAAAGATTTGCTCCCTTGATTTTCAGTTTACAAAGTTCTTTCCCATTTAGACACATAAAAAGTCTTTATATTTTCTTTTTGTTTATTATTTCATTTCATTTTTACATTGATCTACTTGAATTTATGTATATTTTGATGAATAACATAAGGTGAGAATCCAATTTTTTCAAATAGTTTTCCTAGCACTATTTATTACATAGTCTTTCCTTTCCCTAGTGATTTGTGTGTGTTCCTTGTCGTGTATTTAATTGTCATATCTACTGTGATAAAAATATTTTGCTGAGTTTAAAACCAATAAAGATCATGTTCTTAATATGGTTAAAGCACTGTTCATTCATTATATACTTTTGTTCCACTGTTAATATATGTTTAAATTGACTTATTTTGAATGTAATAATTTTAACACTAGCCTTTCTTTATACCTTGAATCAAAGTGAACTGGATATTTGGAAAAATTAAGATTACTCATTTCATAGAGACCATCTCATTTACAAATGACCCAGATTCAAGGCATTATACTTAATAGGTGCTTGCATTCAATTTTAAGACTGTGTTTCTTTTTTTGTTTATGTTTTTTAGGAGTTGTTATCTCACATACTTTCATCATTCAGATTTGATATGAAAGAAGTTGGTCGTTTTACTCAATATCTTGGGTATGCACCTGCAGATTATTATCCTGGTTTGCTTAAAAATGTGAGTATTTTTAATTTATTAATATTGAAATTTTCATTGGTTAATGTATCATCAGCAAAAAGAGTAAATGGAAATATTTCACTTCTCCAGGAGAGATGTTTAACTTTTCTTTGTTTATCTCTTCTTACCTTGGGTGGACTTACGGCCATGTAAGGAAGAAATGGGAGATTATGAGAAGGAAGAAGAAAACCAGGAGAGGTTATTCTAAATCAACCAACCTCTTTGTCTCTTAACACATTTCATTTATTCTCTCAAAGATTTTTGGGAGAGAGAGTTCCTTAACCAATGTAAATATAGCCTTTTACTGTTAGACAAATTTTGTATTTAAAATAACCCGACAGGAATTTTGTGTTAAAGCAAAAAAATAAATAACCTTGTAAATACTATTATATATTCACATCTTAGTATTAAAGCTATTTTCTACTGCCTTAAATTTTAGATAAATTCAATAAATGTTAATTTATGATCTTAACATAGCTCTTCTAAAAGGTGTTATGAGACTTTTAATGTTTGTTAACTATTCTGGTCTTTTGGAAGCTTTATACCTGAATAGCATGTTTTAAAATAAAGAATTAAATTAAGAAAGAAAAATTAAATAACTCTAGCATGGTTTTATTTGGTTTAGTTTTAATTTTTAGGAAATTAATGATCTGTTCTATTGTTCATTTGCTGAAACAGGAATTCGGACTAACAGACGGCAAACGTAAAATCTAAATTATTAGTAAATGTAACTTGGCACTGCTTTTTTTCACTTTGACAAAGTAAAACAAGGAGAAGACGGGTGGAAGAGGGTAGGGAATCTCAGCGGAAATACCACTCACACCAAGAAAAATAGAACTGATGTAATCCTGTTTGCTGTGTGAGTTAACCTGTAACTGATTTTGCCTTACAGATGGTTTTATCATTAGTGTCTGAACTCAGAGAGAATCATCTTAATGGATTTAACACTCAAAGGCGGTAGGTGTCAAACTAAACATCCCTCTTCTCAGGTTTCGACATATGTCATTTCGGTTATGAGAGAAAAAATTCGTAATTCGTATGAAACGCATGTTCATAGTTTTGGTTATATGCTGTGTGGAAAGATTATTTTAGTGGAACACATGGTAAATTGGTGAGTTTTATCAAACTTTTTAAAATCACTAGTCTCTCAACTCTCATAGGGTAGTAATAAATCATGTGATGTCTCTTATGCACCCATTGAGTTAAAAGCCCTATATATACAGTAGGGAACACAATAGACAAAAGGGCTCAGTTCAGCGTGTATGTGTATAATTCACATACAAGGCAACAGATAATTTGATGTGCACATATGACCTATTTTAAGAAACATAGTATTCTAAAATTTAGACTAAACGAATCAAATAGAGTCAAAGTAAAAGGCAATTAATCACATTACAAAATGTTTCTTCACTATGAGAAAGAATTCAAAGTTGTTTTCATTGGTGATCATTTCATTTTTAACAAGTCATTAAATAAGAGAATCTGGGGATCAAGGGCACATAGTGATTTTTTTGTGTGTGTGAAGTTGCTGCCAATTAAAGCTCTATCAGAAATGGTGTTTTCCTTCAGCCTTTGCATCTAAGCCTTAAAGTAAACTATAAAATTCTTGGACAAAAACATGAGAAAATCTTCATGACTTGATTTGGCAGTGATTTTTTGGATATGACACCAAAACAATAGAAAAAAATCAAAGATGAATATTGACACAAAAATCTTCAGCAAAATACTAGTAAACCAAACTTAACAACGCATTAAAAAGACTATGCACCATGACCAAGTGGGATTTATTCTTGACGTGCAAGTATGGTTCAATATACAAAAATAAAATCAGTGTAACACACCATATTAATAGAATGATGGACAATACCACATAATTTCAATGGATACAGAAAAACTATTTAATAAAATTCAACATCCTTTCATGATAAGACCATTTCACAAACTAGGAATATAAGGGTACTGCCTCAACATAATAAAGATCATATGCAAAGAGCCCATAGTTAACATCTAACTCAATGGTGAAAGACTGAAAGCTTTCTTTCTAAATCAGGAACAAAGCAAGGATACCCTCTCTCACCACTTCTTTTCAACACAGTAATGGAAGTTTTAGCCAGAACAATTAGGCAAGGCAGAGAAATAAAAGACATCTAAATCTAAAAGAAAGAAGTTAAATTATCTCTGTTTGTAGATGACAAGATCTTAAATGTAGAAAACCCTAAAGATTCCACAGAAAAACTGTCAGAACTAATCAATCAATTCAGTAAAGTTGCAGAACACAAAACCAACGTTTGAAAATCAGTTGTGTTTCTATACACTAACAACAAGCAACCCAAAAAGGAAATTTAAAAAACAATCCCATTGACAGTAGCATAAAAAAGAACAAAATATTTAGGAATAAGCTTAATCAAGGAGATGAAAGACTTGTACACTGCAAACTACAAAACACTGCTGAAAGAAATTAAGTATGACACAAATAAGTAGAAGGGTATCCTGTGTTCATGGATGGGAAGACTACCCAAAGACTGCTTTGTCCATACTCCCCAAAGCAGTCTATAGATACGATGGAATCCTATCAAAATCCAAATGGCATTTTCCTTTTGCAGAAATAGAAAAAACCCATCCTAAAATTTATATAGAACCTCAGAGCACTTCAAATAAACAAAACAATCTTGAAAAGAGAAAACTGGAGGCCTCACACTTCTTGATTTCAAAACATATTTCACGATAGATGATTGGATAAAGAAGATGTATATATACACAATGGAATACTATTCTGCCATAAGAAAAGATGAAATAGTGACATTTGTGACAACATGGATGGATCTTGAGATTATTATGCTAAGCAAAATAAGTCAGACAGAAGAAGTTGAGAACCATATGATTTCACTGATACGTGGTGTATAAAACTGAAAACAACAAAAAAGACAAACAGATGAAGAAACAAAAACTCATAGACACATAATAGTTTAGTGGTTACCAGAGGGTAAGGGGGATGAGGGGTGGTAGATGAGGGTAAAAGGGACCAAATATATGGTGATGGAAGGAGAACTGACTCTGGGTGGTGAGCACACAATGTCATATATAGATGATATATTACAGAATTGTACAGCTGAAACCTGTGTGTTAGGTTGGTGCAAAAGTAATTGCAGTTTTTGCAATTATTTTTTGCCTTTTAGACTGCAATTACTTTTGTACCAACCTAATAACTTTACTAACAATTGTCACCCCAATAAACTTTAATTAAAAACAAAACAACATATTTCAAAGCTACAGTCATCAAAAGTTTGCTACTGGCATAAAGCCAGACCCGTAGACCCATGGAAAGAATATCCATAATATGTCATTTCTTATGTAAAGTTTTAAAACACTCAAAAACAATGTATACTTATAAAGTATATATTAAACTAGACCAAAGAGCCTACACCAACTTCAGGGAAGTCCTGACTCCTGGGAAGTGGAAGAGGAAATGGGATGGGAGAAGGGTGTTCCAACTGTATTTGAAACATTTTATTTATTTAAAATATCAAATAGAAATATTAATAAAATGTTAGCATTATAAAATCTGGGAAATGGGTACACAGTTGATACTGCAATAATTCTCTATTTCTGTACATCATCAGTATTTTATAATTAACCTTTTAAAAACTAAAATATAGTGTTACCTAGTAAAATATTGAAAATGAAAAGATAATACTCATAATAAAGGAAATTTTTCCTGCCTCAGGGTCATTTTGAAAATAGCAGGTGTAGTTCATGAAAAAACAATCATCTTTACTCAGCTGAAGATTGCTTAATATTTGTTACTCTCGGCCCTATTTTTTTTTAATCTTTATTCACATCTTTTTGTACTCTACCCATTATTTAACTATACTGGTCTCTTCAGACTCTTTCCTCAGAGTTATCTGTGCTTTTCATTTTCTTACCCGCAGACAGTAGAAGACAGCAGTTCAGAAAGGCGCCTAAACACCACTGACCACAATTAGGAGAGGCGATGGAACATAGTAGCTGATGTGCTATTTGTAGCTGAAAAACTTCCATTTGTGCCACATTGGATGGGGGCAGGTTCATTCCTAAATTCAAGGCTGCTGCTTATTTAAGGACGTTTATTTTTCAAAAACAATCTGTACAACTTCCCTGGTGCAGAGCAAAGTCTACTGAGGAATGTCCATGCTTGCACCGCAGCTGGCAGAAGCAGCAAGGATAAAATGGCAGTTAATTTGGTTTAGTAGTTTAGGGCATTCTTAGTCAAAGCAAATCTATGATGTAATTAGTAAAATTCTTAACTGAATTTACCAAGAATATGAGATGCCTGTGCTAGTAGAATGTTCTCTGCACACGGACGCATCTGATATATGCCTCCTTGGCTCTGTCGAATGATTTACTATGGTGTCCTTTTCTTTTTGGAAATAATTTTAGAATTCAACAAGATAAATTTCTTGCAAGTATTTTTCTAAATATGTTGAGCCTATACACACCGGGGGTGCCAAAAAAATGTATACGCATGACTTGTATTCATCTTTTGTTATCTGTATATATTGAGTATTACAATTTTAATACAGTTTTTTCCTTTCTTAAAATGTGTATGCATATTTTGGGCACCCTCTGTAGTTTTCAGGGAAATTCAACCTCTTGGATTAAGTTCAATTATTCTTATTAGAAGAATGAATTTAAAAAGCAATTTGATGCCCAACGTACTTTTTGAGTCTCTTTATGAGCTTTTAGAGTCCTACTTTTAAGACCTAAAGCCAGGAAGTTCTGTTCTCCATCCATAAAAGAACCTGGATCAGTAAAAACTTGTGTGAAACTCAGAACTATTAAGTCCACAGTTCTCTAGTGAATTATAAATTCAACCAAGTGTTCTATTGTCTCACATAAAAACTGATTTCATTTCATGAAATCAGTGGAATGGCATCATCGTAACATTTGAAAGAGCTGCCAAACATGCTGGGCCATTATAGTTGTTGCTGTCCTAAGTTATAATAATAATTAAAATATGTATCAACAATATGTAAATTTCTCCTACATACCTGAAGCTGTCTGTACATTTTTAAGATTTAATAATCAAAAAAGTTTGAATCAGAATACAGCATAGGGGCAAACTGCTTTATGGTACAGTTAAATCCAGATATTCCCATTATTTATGAAACTTGAGTTTTATTATTACTTTCCTTCCACGAGTATGACAATAAATGTTCAAGAAGCCAAAAGCCTCCCAAACTTAAGTACCATATAAACAACGCATATAAACAATTGTTTTTCTGTGTGTGTTTTTTAAATAAAGGACATCCATACATTTTTCACTTTTCACTATTCAAATGATTAAAGTTTATTTCAAAAGATTCAAAAGCTTTGTAGAAAATGTAGAAATTAATCCTACAACTTTGATGCATAAATTGTCAGAGGAACTAAAAAATAGGAAAATCTGTTTAGTTTTCCTTTGCATTATTTTTAAAGGCCTGATATATGGTCTTGTCATAGCGTTTTAAATAGAGTTTCACTTGCCACCAAGTAAAATCAACAATTCATTGACAGAATGTTTAGATTCTCTCTGGTTCTTTGCTACAAACCGTCTAGAAGGAGTGACATTCTAGACTCTGAGCATCATCAGTTTATCTTGTAGTTCTGTGGTTTGCTGCAGATGGTTTGGAGGCTTCAGTAAACCACACGGAAAGGATGTTTCCAGCAGTATATGGTTACTGTTGAGCCTTCTGCAGTTGAATTCTTGTGCAAAAATCATTTGGAAGTGCTACTCTGGCAATCAATCAAGACCTAATGCTTAGTGTAATCCAGTCTGGAAAGTGTTGCATAACTCCGGTTGAAGTTGGATCTCCATGCTCTGGCAGGCTTCAGACCAAAAGAGGGAGCTGTGAAAGCTGTGAGCACTTTGAAGCCCTTCAAAAGATTATCAGTTGGCCTGCCTATATTTTGTTAGAACCAAGAGCTACCTAAGTTTACGTAAGACTTTAGAATTTTTCAGGAAAATTATCTTGGACCTGTTTCAGCCTAATTGGGAGATACAATCTGCAGCCCATAAACTTCATTGCTTGATAAATGCTCTGTTGCCGAGGTTGTCCCTTCCACCCTCCCAGTCACCAGTGATAGACTCTGATTGTCCTTCTTTTAAGATAATGAGGAAAAAGTTGCACTGTCTTTTAGAGGGGAGGATTGATGAATCAATGTGGGAGGGAAGATTACCACCTACTTCCCTGATCCTTCAGAGTTCTGGATTTATCATGAGTACACACAATGCTCAGGCATATTTTTCAATTTCTCAAACATTCATAGAGCCCTTACTCTATGCAAAATATTCTGCCAGAGTCTGCAAAATATATATATGAAAGAATATTCTACGTCATACACAAACACAACTTTTCTTGCCCACCCGGTGAACTCATGTTCCAAAAATTTAAGGTATTTACAACTCAAGTTCAATATGTCTTTTTGTTAACAACTTTAATGATGAACTCAGAAAGACATTAATTAATTTTAGGTCTAAGACCACTTTGATAGTGAGAGAAAGATGTTAGAGCACTGTGGAAGATAAATATTATTGAAGAGACTCGGTTATTTAGGAAAATGGTAAAGAACAAGAAGTGAATTTTAGAAAAGGTGAATATTTGAGGAGAAAAAACAAAGTGTTTACATGTAAGGAAATTATCATTGTGTAGTTCAAAAAAAATCACCTCTGAGAATTTCACTGTTGATTATCAAGAAAATAATACAGCTAAACTAATAATTTATAGGACTTCATCAATAAAATATAAACCTTAAATGTAAATCTATTACATCTCTTTAAAATCTTCAGATTATTACTAGAAATAGATATTTAGTTCTGGGGACTGCTACTAAAGTAGTGTAGAGCAGTGACTTCAAATTATACTACAGAGCAACAATAATCAAAACAGCATGGTATTGGCAGAAAAACAGACACATAGACCATGGAACAGAATTGAGAACCCAGAAATAAGCCCACATACATATGGACAAATAATTTTCAACAAAGGAGCCAAAAACATACAGTGGAGAAAAGACAGACTCTTCAATATATGGTGCTGGGAGAATTGGAAAGCCATGTGCAAAGGAATGAAACTAGACTACTATCTGTCACCATACACCAAAATCAACTCAAAATGGATCAAAGACCTAGATATAAGATCTGAAAGAAATTGCATAGAAGAAAACATAGGTACTAAACTATGGACCTTGGTCTTAAAGAGGATTTTATGAATTTGACCTCGAAGGCAGGGGAAGTAAAAGCAAAAAGAAATGAATGCGACTATATCAAATGAAAAGGCTTCTGCGCAGCAAAAGAAACCATCAACAGAACAAAGAGGCAACCAACTGAGTGGGAGGAGATATTTGCAAACAACACCTCCAATAAGGAGCTAACATCCAAAGTATATAAAGAACTCAAACAACTCAACAAAAAACAAAGAATCCAATTAAAAAATGGGCGGAGGACCTAAACAGACCCTTCTTTCAAGAAAACATACAAATGGCCAACAGATACATGAAAAGATGTTCAACTTCACTAGCCGTTAGGGAAATGCAACTCAAAACCACAGTGAGATATCACCTCACACCTATGAGAATGGCTGTCATCAACAAGGCAAGTAACAACAAGTGTTGGAGAGGTTGTGGGGGGGGAAAGGAACCCTCATACACTGCTGGTGGGAATGTAAATTGGTACAGCCAGTATGGAAAACAGTATGGAGGTTCCTCAAAAATTAAAACAATTACCAAGTGAGGTAGCAATCTCACTTCTCAGTATGTACCCCCAAAAATCTGAAAATATTTATCTGTAAAGATATATGTACTCCAGTCTTCACTGCAGCATTATTCACTGTGGCCAAGACATGGAAACAATGAAAGTGTCCTTTGATAGATGATTGGATAGAGATGTGGTATGTAGACACAATGGAATACTACTCTGCCATAAGAAAAGATGAAATACTGCCATTTGTGACAACATGGATGGATCTTGAGATTATCGTGCTAAGCGAAATAAGTCAGACAGAGGAAGTCGAGAACCACTTCATCCTCCATCATGACAATGCTCCGTGTCAAACATCACTTCTGGTGTATGGCAATTTCTGTCAAATAAAAGCATTACGGTGTGTCCTCATCCACTTATTCTCTGGATCTGGCACCCTGCGACTTCTGGCTCTTCCCCAAAGTCAAAATGACCATGAAAGGAAAACGTTTTGAATCAATTCAGGACATCGAGGCCGCCATGACAGCACGACTAACGACACTCATGCAAGAGGATTTCCAGAACTGTTTCAGAAAATAGCAAGAACGATGGGATAATTATGTTCACAGTGAGGGGGAACATTTTGCGGGGGGTTAATAGCAATGTGTCTTTTACTGTAATAAATTTTTTAAAAATTTAAACATTCACCGTATATTTTGATCATACCTCGTATAATACTTTAAAATGAGGGCATTTGATGACCCACAAATTATGAGAACAGCTTAAAAGGTAGTAGTGGGATATTTTTGAAGGAAAATATCACAGCCCAAAAAACTTGCAAGAAAGGATGACTGCAACAGGTAAAAGTTACTTTGGGGGTGGATTCAAAGAATAAGAGGATACCTGTCAGCCAACAAGATAACTTGTTGGACTGTTGCAGTAATTGCAGTCAGCTGGCTTGGCCCTCATGCATCCTCTTCCTTATCTACTGTCCCCAGATGAGACAACAGAGATGTCCTGCTTTCAACAAGAAGGTGGGAGGACACTTTGGAGGAGAAGCAAACACCAAATGGCTATCAATTCCCAGTAGTTTTGGGGTTGCTGTTATGATCAGAATGCTCAGAATTTACATTTTTCCGGGGAATTCTTATTGGCAGCCTAAACGGGCATTATCTCCTGACCCTCCCACAAGCACTTGAGACAGGCTGCATTAAACAGCATTCATAGAGAGGCTAATGTGGAATCCCAAATTCCAGAAAGAGCAAACAGACAAGAATCACTCCTGGAAAACCAGCACCATAAGGAAAAATGAACCAAATGCAACAAACAGAAGAGACAAATGTATTTCTTAGGATAAGCAAGTGGATTTTTTAAAAAAGGAATAATTAATTGTCCTAAGAGTAAGTAATAAGAAGAACTGTTAAATCCTCGAAATGGGAACAAGTTTTTTTTTTTTTTTTTTTTTTTTTTAAGAAGGGGATTATGGGAAAAGAAGAAAATTCAGTAAACAGGCTGAATAGGACATACAGCTGAATAACAAATAATGACTTCAAGATTGAGGCAAGTAGTTCTGCTAAGATATAGTACAAAGGGACAAAGAAATGGGAAAGTAAGAAAAGTATGGTTTTTTTTTTCTTTTTTATACAAAAGATCAATTCGGGACACCAGGGAAGATGATGGAGTAGGAAGTGCCAGGAATCCATCTCTTCACCTTGACAAAAATTTTACTGACAGAATCTGTCTGCTGTAACTATTTTGGAACTTTGTAGCTATTTGAAGGCTCCCAGCTTTCAAGGGGAAAGCTTGGCCAGTAAATTGTGGTTACTTTCAGCTGTTACCACGGTAGACACTACCCATCACCAAGTCCCTAGAAGCATGGCAGGCAGGTCTACCTGCATTCCTAGACCAGCTTACAGGAACCAGGTGGGGCAATGGTGATGAGTTTTGGTATAGAATCAAAGGAAAATGTGCACAATAAATGAAGAGACTATTAAAATACTCCTGCCTTTTTAAAGTACATATCAGTGTGGGGCTAGGCTCCCTTCATATACTTCAAACAGAACAACAGAAGTAAATACTAGCATCCAGCTGTCTTCTTTCCGGCAGTAGAGAGATTTACAAACAGGTAAAACAGTGTCACTCTTTTCACTAAATAGTTTTTTTGTTTAGAAAAATATTGTTTAACAAAAAATGTTACTCATTTTAATGTCTTATGGGTTTATTGTTTCTTTTAATGAGTTAATATTTTACGTGTCTCTTTTCATTTCAGACGTGATAAATATTTATAGCTATAACCTCAGAAACAAAGCTCTTTGGTGTTCTCAGTAATTTTTACGAGTTTAAGAGTATTCTGAAACCAAAAAATTGTTGAAAAACTGCTGCCCTGTAGTGAAGATCACAACCAGCTTGCCCTACCCACGCACATAGAGCTCCCTACTACCTTTTCGTGCCTGACTCTTAAATAGGAGCTGGCAGGCAGCGGTCACCAGATATTTAAGGAAATCATATTAAGCATGTAACATAAAAAAGTAGAAACCAATAAAAATAAAAAGATTAATCAAAGGAAAGGAAGTCTCAAATTAATATAAATGTCCCCGTGAAAATAAAAGGTAATATATCTATTAATATTATATCCATATCCATTAAATGAGAACAGGATGCTATGTTTTAAAATAGGGAACATTCATAGGATGAAAAAGTTTTGGGAAATCAATAACGAGAGAGTGGTAATAAAAAACATAATAAAAGGATTGGAAGATAAAGGTAAACAATTCTTTCAAAATCTAGAGCAAAAGGTAGACCAAGAGATGAAAAATTAAAAAGAAAGACAGAACTACCTAGGAAGTTCAATATCCAAAAAATTGGAGTTCCCAGAGAAAACAGAGAAAAGAATGGGTAGGAAATCATCAAAGAAATAATTCAAGATAACTTTCCTAATTTGAAGTCCACTGAGTGCCCAGCACAATGAATAAAAATAAATCCATACCAAGACACATCGTTGTGAGATTTCAAAGAGGATATTCAACAGCCTCCATGGAGTAAAAACAGGATCCGAATGTATAATAGCATGGGACTTCTCAAGAACAACTCTGGAAGCTGAAAGACAATAAAGCCACACTTTCACAATTCTGTAGGAAAATCGCCAGAATTCTATACTCAAGCAAAGTATCAAGTGTGAGAGTAAAATAAATATGTTTTCAGACATGCTAACTCTCAAATACTTTACTTCTTATGTACTTTTTCCTACATAAGAAGAATGAACCAAGAAAGAAGATGTGGGATCCAGGAGAGAAGTGAAGGAAATTCCCAGGATGGAGATCCCAAGATGATAACTACACAGAGAGAGTAACAAACAACCTGTCCAGATTGGAACAGATTAGAAGGTTCTAAGAAAAATTTCTTTAGGAAGATGAAAATGAAAGAATATCAGATATGTCAGAATATATTTCAAGGAGGTTATACACTTGGGTGGGAGTTTGGAGTTAAAATCATCAGTGCAAAGAAAAATGAGCAAACAAGCCAAATAACAGTCATTAAACCCAGGAAAAACAATATACTGAATATCTAAAGTGCGTTAGGTTTGAAAGTGGTTTCCTCTGAGATCAGAAAATGGGGGTGGGAGTGCTCTTGCAAAAACTACTGTTTTTCATAAGCTTTGAAAAGCTATTTGATTATTTAAGGCAGTTGCATCTGTAAGTTTGATAAAAATAAAAAATAAGTTAAAAGCAAGTTAAAAAAAAAAAAAAAGAATGCCCCAGGCTCTTACAGAAGTCTACGAAAGCCTGCTTCTTGCTGCTTCCTCCCTCCCACACGTGATCTCCACCTGGGCCTCCTGGCTCTGTGCAGAATGCTCAGGACCTTGGCATTGGCTTTGTATCTGTGGCAACATTTTCCTCCCAGGTATGTCCTTTAGGTCTCTATTCAGATGTTCCCGCCAGTAAACCCCTGCTCGCCTTAATCCCTCAGTGCGCTTTACTTTTCATCATGGCACTTGATAGCACCTGGCATTTTATTCTCTCCATTACTGGGCTTTGTCTCTGCTTTTGTGCTTCAAACACCACAAACAGCCTTGATTATAGTAATGGTTCACAAAACATTTATTGGATGAATAGGACTGATATATACTAATTTAAAAACAAATTCACTGAAGAGGAAATACAAGTGGGTAACAAATACTCAATCTTGAAAGTTGTCAGGAAAACGTAAATGAAAGCAATGGGGTAATTTTTGTCCAGATTCAAAATAAAATACTGTTAATATCACTGGCAAGAGTGGAAAAGTAAACTGTAGTCTTTTGGGATGCAATTTAATATGCAGATAATCACATTGGGCATAGATAAGGCATGTACAACAATACTGCTGCAGCAGTGTGTATAATAGTAAACAGCTGAAAACCACCTCAATGCCTACAAATAGAGGCATGGTTACATTACAGCACTCATGTATTTTTTAACAATAGGCAGCAAGTAAAAAAAATGAGGGACATCTATGTTCTATATTGTGATTCCATTTGTGTTTCATAAAATATAAGACTAAATGTCTAGATTTATGATTACATATGAAAATACCTAGAAAAAGATGTAGCATACATTTCAAACTTTCATTTTATATCTAGTTGCTCATTTTTTTATTTAACATCTATTCCTTGAGCACGTAGTATGTGTAAGGAATTATCGAGCGTGCTAGGAACAGAGCAGTGAGAGAGAGAGGACATTCACAGTGGAATGGGGATTTAACTTGATACATTAAATTCTGTCCAGTGGAGCTTTCTGCAGTAAAGGACAAATCTTGTGAATCTGCACTGTCCAATACTGTGAGCTACTAGTCTCATGTTAACTGTTGAACACTTGATACATGACTAGTGCAAGTGAGGAATGGAATTTTACATTTTACTAATATTTCATTTAAATACATTTAAATTGCCATATAGGCTGAATGTTACCATATCAGTGCATTTATATGGGATGGTCAGGAAGGCCCTCACATAAAGGGAGAGGAGACGTATTTGGAAAGAAGGAGCTAGCCATATGTTATGTGCAGAGTGAATAACAGGACCTTATCTGGTGTAGCTGGAAGCCTGTAAAGGTGGAACAGAACAGGCAAAGATAAGAGTAGAAGGAAATGAAGCCAGAGAAATGGAAGGGGGCCCCACCATGGAAGGCCTTGGTGGCTAGTATAAGACTTTACTACTTCTCTGGGTGAGGTGGGAAGCTATTGCAAGGCTTTGAGCGTACAAATGAAGTGATGTGAATTTTTAAAGAGTTGCTGGAACTGTTTTGATGATAAACAATGGGGTCGGGGAGGACAGAAGCAGGGAGAAAGTTAGGAGGCTTCTACAATAACCCAGGCTGGATGTGATGGTGAGTGAGGGGGTAGTAATGAAAGTGCTGAGAGGTGGTCAGATGAAATGACAGTATTTACTGCTGGATCAGATAAGGGGCAGAAGAGAAAGGGAGCAATCAAGAATGGGCTTCAAGGCTTTGGGCTTGAGCAAGTGACATAGGGAGCACGGGGTCGAGAGTGTTTGGGGAAGGAATCCGGAGTTCTGTTTTGGGCATGGTAAGTTGAAGACAAATACGTGGGTCCTAGAGCAAATTAAGCCTGAAACATCGCTAGAGGCAAAAAGGACAAAACTGAAGTTGTCCTTCTTCAGGCACATCCTGAGAAGGCAGGGTTCTTGGGGAAAGATAATGCTGGGGAGAACAGAGACAGCAGGAAGAGAGGAAGACCGAATATGAGATAGATGGGCTCCATACGCGGAGCTGAGGAGGACTTTTGAAGACAGGACATCATGGACATCACTCATTCGTGGGGTCACCAGGGGTCAGAGCCGACTCACTGGTCCATAACACACAAGTTGGTGGTGCCCATAGTTACTTATGCCAGAGTCCTTACAATGAGAGGTTTTAAAATGGGAACTGCAGCTAAAGCGTTTCTTTCGAGAGAACCGAGTAGGAGAAGAGCATTCATAGATGGTATTAGGGTAGCCTCCTTATGTGAGGGACAGAACAAGTAACTTATCAACCTTTTTAGCATGAACATTTCATTTCTTTAATTACATGTGGCTCTAAGATTTGGCTAATTATTTCTTATTCGTTCCATAGAATGGCTCCTGAACGCATAAGGTCCCTATCACGAGTTTGTGCCCCACTTATTACTCTGCCAGATTTCAAACCGCTGGTGGAAGCTCTGCTCACCTACCATGGACGTGAACCTCAGGAAATGCTCTGGCCGGAGTTCTTTGATGCTGTGAATGATGCCTTTTTGCTGTAAGTGATGGGCATTCACCCTATCACCCAACTTTTGTTTTTCCTTTTCTTAGAATACTTCAGTTTGTTGGAAAGGCAGTTTTCAAATGTTTTCATCTCAGTACCCACTTTACGCGCTTAAAAATTATTGAGGATCCCAGTGAGCTTTTTAATTAACACGTGGGTTATATTTGTCAATATTATATTTGCAATTAAAACATAAGTTTTAAAAATATTTTTTATTTAAAAATAACAATAAATTGATTGCGTGTTAACACAGATAGCATATTTTTATGAAAAACAACAACCTTTTCCAAGCAAAAAGTTATCTAACAAGAGTGGCATTGTTGTACACTTTTGCAGATCTCTTTATTGTCAGACTTAAAAGAAGACAGCTGGGTCCTCATATGTTTTTGTATTCAGTCTGGTGTGATATGTTAGCTTGGCTGAAGTATATGAAGAAAATCCAGCCTCACACAGACATGTAGTTGGAAAAGACAGAAATATTTTAATAGCTAGCTCAGACAATTGTGGATATTCTCCTTGCATACCTCACCAAAATTTGAAAATGTTTTTTTTAAGTTTACTTCCGATGTGGAATCTGAAATTATATCAGTGAGCTTTTCATACTGATACATGAAAATCCACTGGTGTGTCTTGCACTTTTAATGGGTCTTTTGTAGCCTTGTGCATGTTTGGAAAATACTGGTTCATTGTTATGCAGATCTTCCAAACATTGACAATATTTCATTTTGCAGTATCAAAATGTACCTTCATTCCTGTCACCACCAGTCTCATCAGGAATGTCTTTAAGTATTGGGAAACTATCAAGCTGATGTTGGCGAAAATAAATTTTCCAAGGTTCTAATTTCTGCTTAAAAACTCATATTTATCATTGGCTTCAAATACTGTCCATTGTACTTGAGGTACTAGGGTCACTTCACTACTTTTTGAGAAAGTATGTGCCACATACTCTAGTCTGAATAACCATTCTTTGTCTGCCAGTCATTCTTTCAAGTAAGTTTCCAGGAAGAAAAAAAAGTGGCGAGTTGATCTCACAGGTCAGTTGTGCAAGTGCTTTTCCTCTAAGGCATCCAGCATTTTTTGTTATGTAGCAGAAGTGCTTTATGTATACTTTACTTTTTATCACACATAATGTTTTTTAAATAAAAAGTACTCTCAAAGGTGAAAATGTGAGAAAACAAATATTTTATATTGTTCGTCAAACACATTTTTGTGTGAAACTGGCAGCGTTCTTACTGGGAGTCTATGGTGGTCAAGAACGCAGTGTGACTCCTGCTTTGCTGTGTGTGAGGCACAGCAGTGTTCCCACTCTCGCTCTGCGCTGTGAATGCGAACCTCAGCACAGTGGTGCTAGGAAAAACCAGGAGATTCAGAACAGTTATTCAACATACCACGTGTGTGTAATGCCAAGTTCCCTAAAAGTACTCCTGTCCTTAGTTGGTGTTGGTACCAGATGTAGTTCAGCCATATCTAGAGATTCCGTTTCATGGCAGGAGTCTAGTTCTGTTGAAATATTAATTAATCACACCTATATTTGAATTATATAATAACTTGTCTAGACTTAATGATTGGCCTCAAATTGATGCTGCAATTAACTTGCATTATAATAGTCTATGAAAATGTTCTACTGAATATGACACAATAAGGTAAATTCATATCATCCTTAGAGCCAAGGGAAAAATAACTTTCCTCATTTGCTTTTCATTTACAGTTTAGCCCACTTCCTTTGGAGTAGATATTTCCATCTCATGAGCCAGAGAAATCTCTGATATATATTTATTTTATCTTTTCTCAATGAAACAGCTGTGAAATGCGAAAGTGAATCTTTCAATTCTCCTTGGCAAAACCACTGATCGATTCTTAACTATAAAAAAATAGAAATTTTTATTTTTGAATAAAATAAAATTCTTTTAAAAAATCTAAAAATGTTATATTTATCTATAAATCTTTCCACTTATATATTCATTTAAATATATTTATATCTAAAATAATTTAGATAAAATTTAGAAAAGTTTTCAAAAATTTTAAAATATTGCAAAGTAAGGCAACAAAGTGTACTCACTTCTTGTTGTGTTTCTATGTATAAAAAAGAGAAAATATCACAGTTTTATTTATTTTTTACATTTCTTTTCCAGCTTTATTGAGTATAATTGATATAAAACATTGTATATGTTTTTCTTTTTAACATTGTGTATGTTTAAGATGTGCAGTGAGTTAATTTAGTATACTTATATTGCAAAATGCCTATCATAGATAAGCTAATACATCTATCACGTCACATAATTACCATCTCTTTTTTGTGGTGAGAACATTTAAGTTCTACTCTCTTAGTGACTTTCAAGTATATAATACAGTATTATTAACTGTAATCACCACGCTGTACATTAGAGCTCCCAGAACTTATTCATCTGTGTAATGGAAGTTTATACTCTTTGACCCAAATCTCCCCATTTACCCCACCCCCCCAGTCCCTGGTAACCATCATTCTAGTCTCTATTTCTATGAATTCAGCTTTTTTAGATTGCACATAAAGTGATTATCATATAGTATTCGTGTTTCTTTGTTTGGCTTATTTCACTTAGCATAATGCCCTCAAGGTCCATCCATGTTGTTGCAAATGAGAGGATTTTTCTCTTTATCATGGCTGAATATAATCCATTGTGTGTGACACAATGATGCGTGTGTGTATGTGTGTGTGTGTATCACATCTTTATCTTTTCATCTATTGATGGGCACTTAGGTTATTTCCATTATTTTGACTATTGTGAATAATGCTGCAATAAATGTGGGACTGCAGATATCTTTTTGATATCCTGTTTTCCTTTCCTTTGAATATATACCCAGAAGTGGGATTTGGGGATCATATGGTAGTTGTAGTTTTAATTTTTTGAGGAATCTCCACACTGTCTTCCATAGTGGCTACACCAATTTACATTCCCAGGAACTGTGCACAAGTGTTCGATTTTATCCACATTCTCACCAGCATTTGTTATTTCTTGTCTTTTTAATGATGGCCATTCTAATTGGTGTGAGGTGATATCTCATGGTGTTGATTTGCATGTCTCTGATGATTAGTGATGTTCAGCACCTTTCGTATACCTGTTGGCATCTACATGTCTTCTTTGGAGAAATGTCTTTTCAGTTACTCTGCCCATTTTTTAATCGGATTCTTTGGTTTTCTTCTATTGAGCTATATGAATTCTTTATATATTTTGGATATTAACTCTTTGTCAGGTATATGATTAGCAAATATTTTCTTCCATTCCATAGGTTGCCTTTCCATTCTGTTGATGGTATAGAAGCTTTTTGCTGTGCAGAAGCTCTTTAGTTTGATATAGTCCCACTTGTTTATTTTTGCTTTTGTTGCCTTTGCTTTTGTTGTCAAATAAAAAAAATCATAGCCAAGACCAATGTCAGGGAGCTTATTTTCTTCGCCTATATTTTCTTCCCCAATATTTTCTTCTAGGAGTTTTACAGTTTCAGGTCTTTCATTCAATTATTTAAGCCATTTTGAGTTGATTTTCATGTATGGTATAAGATAGGGGTCCAGTTTTATTCTTTTGCATGCGGTTGTCCTCTTTTCCCAGTACCATTTATTGAAATGACTATCCTTTTCCCATTGTATATTCTAGGCTCCTTTGTTGTGATTTAATTGACTGTATATAGGTGGTTTTGTTTCTGGGCTCTGTATTCTGTTCCATTGATCTATGTGTGTATGTTTATCCTAATGCCATACGTTTTGATTACTATAGCTTTGTAATATAGTTTGAAATAAGGAAGTATACTGCCTCTAGCTTTATTTTTCTTTCTAAAATTGCTTTGGCTATTTGGGGTCTTTGGTGCTTCCATACAAATTTTAGGATTATATTTTTGGTTTCTGTGAAAAATTGCATTATAATTTTGATAAGGATTGCATTGAATCTGTAGATTGCTTTGGGTAGTATGGACATTTTAACATTAATTCTCTTAGTCCATAAGCATGGGATACCTTTCCATTTATTTGTGTCTTCAATTTCTTTCATCAATGTCACAGTTTTCAGTAAACAAATCATTCAACTCCTTGGTTAAATTTCTTCCTAGGTATTTTATTATTTTTGATGCAATGGCAAATAAGGTTTTCTTTTAAATTATTTTTCAGATTGTTGATTGTTAATGTATAGAAACACGACTGATTTTTGTGTATTGATTTTATATCCTAAAACTTTACTTTGTTTATTAGTTATAACAGTTTTTTAGTGTACTCTATAGGGCTTTGTATATATGATATTCTGTCACCTGCAAATCGAGACAGTTTTAATTTTCCCTTTCAGAACTGAATGCCTTTTATTTCTCTTTTTTGTCTAACTGCTCTGGCTAGGACTTCAGTACTATGTTGAATAAAAGTAGCTACCAAACCTTCAAAGGGGATCTCACACCAATCCTGCTCAAACTCTTCCAAAAAAATTGAAGAAGAGACAGTACTCCCTAACTCATTTTATGAGGCCAACATTACCCTGATACCAAAACCTGTCAGGGACAACACAAGAAAAGAGAACTACAGACCAATATCTCTGATGAATACAGATGCAAAAATCCTAAACAAAATTCTAGCAAATTGAATGGAACAATGCATTAAAAAGATTATTCATCACGACCAAGTGGGGTTCATCCCAGGGGCACAAGGATGGTTCAACATCCGCAAATCCATCAATGTGATCCATCACATAAACAAAATAAAGGACAAAAATCATATGATTATATCAATTGATGCTGAAAAAGCATTTGACAAGATACAACATCCATTTATGATTAAAACACTTAATAAAATAGGTATAGAAGGAAAATACCTTAACATAATAAAGGCCATATATGACAAACCCTCAGCTAATCTCATAATTAATGGTGAAAAACTGAAGCCCTTTGCTCTATGTTCAGGAACACAACAGGGCTGTGCCCTATCACCTCTGCTTTTCAACATAGTGTTGGACGTCCTCGCCAGAGCAATCAGGCAAGAGAAAGAAATAAAAGGCATCCAAATTGGGAATGAAAAAGTTAAATTGTCACTCTTTGCAGATGACATGATGCTGTAAATAGAAAATCCTAAAGACTCCACCAAAAAGCTATTAGAAACAATCAACGAATACAGTAATGTGGCCAGCTACAAAATCAACGTACAAAAGTCCATTGCATTCCTATATACTAGCAATGAAATCTCAGAAAAAGAAATGAAAAAAACAATTCCTTTTGCAATTGCAGACAAAAGAATAAAATACCTAGGAATAAACTTAACCAAGGATGTGAAAGACCTATATGCTGAAAACTACAAGACATTTTTAAAAGAAATTGAAGAAGACACAAAAAAATGGAAAGACATTCCGTGCTCATGGACTGGAAGAATCAACATAGTTAAAATGGCCATATTACCCAAAACAATATACAGATTTAGTGCAATCCCCATCAAAATCCCAACGGCATTTTTTAAACAAATAGAACAATAAATCATCAGATTTGTTTGGAATCACAAAAGACCCCAAATAGCCAAAGCAATCTTAAGAAAAAAGAACAATGCTGGAGGTATCATACTCCCTGACTTTAGCTTGTACTACAGAGCAACAATAATCAAAACAGCATGGTACTGGCAGAGAAACAGACACGTAGACCAATGGAATAGAATTAAGAACGCAGAAATAAACCCCCATAAATATGGACAGATAATTTTTGACAAAGAAGCTAAAAACATACAATGGAGCAAAGACAGCCTCTTCAATAAATGGTGCTGGGAGAATTGGATAGCCACGTGCAAAAGAATGAAACTGGACTGCTATTTGTCACCATGTGCCAAAATTAATTCAAAATGGATCAAAGACTTAAGCATAAGACCTGAAACAATAAACTGCATAGAAGAAAACATAGGTACTAAACATATGGATCTTGGGTTCAAAGAACATTTTATGAATTTGACTCCAAAGGCAAGGGAAGTAAAAGCTAAAATAAATGAATGGGACTATATGAAACTTAAAAGCTTCTGCACAGCAAAAGAAACCATCGACAAAATTACAGAGGCAACCAACTGAATGGGAGACGATTTTTGCAAACAGTGCCTCTGATAAGGGGCTAATATCCAAAATATACAAGGAGCTAATGCAACTCAACAACAAAAAAACAAACAACCCAATTGAAAAATGGACAGAGGACCTGAAGAGACATTTCTCCAAAGAGGACCTACAAATAGCAAATAGACATATGAAAAAATGCTCAACATCACTAATTATCAGCGAAATGCAAATAAAAACCACAGTGAGATATCACCTCACCCCAGTTAGAATGGCTATCATCAATAAGACAAATAGTAACAAGTGTTGGAGAGGCTGTGGAGAAAAAGGAACCCTCATACAATGTTGGTGAGAATGCAGACTGGTGCAGCCGCTATGGAAGGCAGTGTGGAGGTTCCTCAAAAAATTACGAGTAGAATTACCATATGACCCAGCAATTCCACTCCTGGGTATCTACCAAAAAAATCTGAAAACATTTATCCATAAAGACACGTGTGCTCCAATGTTCATTACAGCTTTATTTACAGTGGCCAAGACATGGAAACAACCAAAATGTCCTTCGATAGATGAATGGATAAAGAAGTTGTGGTATATATACACAATGGAATACTATTCGGCGGTAAGAAAAGATGAAATAGGACCATTTGTGACAACATGGATGGATCTTGAGAGTGTAATGCTGAGCGAAATAAGTCAGACAGGAAAAGCAGAGAACCATATGGTTTCACTGATACGTGGTATATGAACCAAAAACAACAAAAGAACAAGACAAACAAATGAGAAACAAAAACTCATAGACACAGACAATAGTTTAGTGGTTACCAGAGGGTAAGGAGTGTGGGGGGTGGGGGTGGGAGATTAGGGTAAGAGGGATCAAATATATGGTGATGGAAGGAGAACTGACTCTGGGTGGTGAACACACAATGGGATTTATAGATGATGTAATACAGAATTGTACACCTGAAGTCTATGTAAGTTTACTAACAATTGTCACCCCAATAAACTTTAATTAAAAAAAAATAAGTAAAAGTAGCGAGAGTGAGCATCCATGTCTTATTCCTGATCTTTGAGGAAAAGCTTTCAGTTTTTTCACCGTTGAGTATGATGTCAGCTGTCATATATGATCTTTATTATGTTGAAGTACATTTCCTCTAGACCCACTTTGTTGAGACTTTTAATCATGAATGGATGTTGAATTTTGTCAACTGCTTTTACTGCATCTATTAAGATGATGACAACCTTTTTATCCTTCACTTTGTTAAAATATATCACATTGATTGCTTTGCAGATGTTGAGCCATGTTTGTATGCTAGGAATAAATCCCACTTGGTCATTAAATTAGATTCCTGGACCTGGATAATGTGTGTGTGTGTGTGTGCGCGCGTGCGCACGCGTGGGCTTATGGGCTTTCTCACACCAACAAGCAATTTTCAGACACCAACAGGAGGGTGTCCAAGAATTTAACTCCATTCTGAAACTGTCAACTTGGAAATAGCATCAGATTCCACCGGTAAATGACTCAGTCCTGCAAGACTGCCCCCACTTCAGATGCTAATTGCAAACCCAGGTTGTTATCTATACTTCTGACCAACTGACTATAAATTGGAGGTTCCATTGACCCCTCCGACTCAGGATGCCAATCACAAGTCCAGGTTATGATCTGTACTTCTCACTGACTGGCTATAAATCACAGGTTCCCACAACCCTCTCCTTGGGTTTGATTAATTTGCTACAATGGCTCACAGAACATAGATAAATATTTTACGTACTAGATTACCAGTTTATTATAAAAGGAACAGCCAGATGGAAGAGATGCATGGGGAAAGGGTGCAGAGCTTCCATGCCCTCTCCAGGTATGCCATTCTCCCCAAATCTCCATGTGTTCACCAACCCAGAAGCTCTCTTAACCCTATCCTTTTGGGTTTTCATGGAAGCTTCATTAATACGCATGATTGATACACTCACTGGCCATTGGAAATTTATTCAATTTCCAGCCTCTCTTTCCTCCTGGAGGTCAGGGCGGTAGGAATGGAAGTTCCAACCCTCTAGTCACTTGGTTGGTTCTCCTGGTAACCAGTCCCCATCCTTAGGTGAGGTCCAAAACTCACTTCATTAATATGACGAGAGACAACTTGATAGCTCTCTTCACTTTGGAAATTCCACGGGTTTTAGAAGCTCTGCTCCAGGAACAGCATTGAAGACCAAATATAGTTTCTTATTATAAATCATAGTATCACAGTCATGGTGTATGATCCTTTTAATGTATCGTTGATTTTGGTTTGCTAATATTTTGTTGAGGATTTTTTACATCAATATTCATCAGGGATATTGACCTGTAATTATCTTTCCTATTGTATCCTGTCTGGTTTTGGTATCCAGATAGTACTGCCCTCATGTAAAATGGGTTTGGAAGTGTTCCCTCCTCTTTGGAATACTTTGAAGAAGATTGATATTAATTCTTCTTTAAATATTTGGTAGAATTCAGCAGTGAAGCCATCTGGCTAGACTTTTCTTTTTGGGAGTTTTTGATTAGTGATTCAAACTGCTTGCTAGTAAATGGTCTGTTCAGATTTTTTGTTTCTTCATGATTCAGTCTTGGTAGGTTGTATGTTTCTAGGAATTTATCCATTTCTTCTAGGTTGTCCAATTTGTTAATGTATAAATTTTCATAGTAGTCTCTTACAATCATTTGTATTTCTGTGGTATCAGTTGTAATGTCTCCTCTTTCATTTATAACTTTGTTGGAGTTTTCTTTCTTTTTTTCCTTTTATATTAGTCTAGCTTATCAATTCTTTCTTTCACATATCATGTCTTTGGTTTTTTTTACCTGAGAAGTCATTGCCAAACTCAGGTTTGTCTAGGTTTTCTCTTTTATAGTTTTGCATTTTAAACTTAAGTTTAGGATCCATTTTGAGTTAATTTTTGTTAAGGGTGTAAGGTCTGTGTCTGGATTTTTTTTTTTTTTTTTTGCCTGTGGATGTCCAGTTGTTTCAGCACAGTGGGTTGAAAAGATGACCTTTACTGCATTGTGTTATCTTTGCTCCTTTCTTAAAATAGTTGACTATATTTGGGTCTATTTCTGGGTTCTCTATCTGTTCCATTGACCTATTTTTCATTACCACACTGTCTTGCTTTACCATAGTTTCGTAGTTAAGTCTTGAAGTCAGATAGTGTCAGTCCTCCAACTTTGTTCTCTTTCAATATTATGTTGGCTAGTCTGGGTTTTCTCCTTCTTCACATAAACTTTAGAATCAGTTTGTTGATATCCACAAGATAACTTGCTGAAATTTTGGTTGAGATTGCATTGAATCTATAGATCAAGTTGGGGAGAACTGACATCTTGTCAATATTGAATCTTCCTAATCATGAATATCTCTCCATTTATTTAATTTTTCTTTGATTTTGTTCATCAGAATTTTGTAGTTTCCTCATACAGATCTTGTACATATTTTGTTAGATTTATACCTAAGTATTTAATTTTGGGGGATACAAATGTAAATGGTATGGTGTTTTTAATTTCAAATTTCACTTGTGCATTGCTGATATGTATAAATGTGATTGACTTTTGTATTTTAACCTTATATCGTACAGATTTGCTCTAATCGCTTATTAGTTCCAGAAGGTTGGGTTTTTTTGTTTTTGTTTTTGTCATTTCTTTTGGATTGTGTCATCTATGAACAAAGATAATTTTATTTCTTTACAGTCTGTATACTTTTTATTTCCTTTTCTGCTCTTACTGCATTAGCTAGACTTTCTAGTATGGTGTGGAAAAGCATGGTGCAAGGGGACATTTTAGCCTATATTGATCTTAATGTTCAAGCTTCGAGTTTCTCACAGTTAAGTATGATATTAGCTGTAGGTTTTCTGTAGTTATTCTTTATCAATTTGAGGAAGTTCTTCTGTAGTCCTAGTTTACTGAGAGTTTTTGTATTGAATAGGTTTAGATTTTATCAAATGCTTTTTCTGTATCTATTGATATGGTCATTTGGTTTTTCTTTTTTAGCCTGTTGATGTGATGAATTACATTTATTGATTTTTCAAAAGGTGAATCACCTGGGACAAATTCTACTTGGTCATGGTGTACAATTCTTTTTGTACATTTTTGGATTCAATTTGCTAATTTTTTTCTTGCCACCCCACCCCCATCCACCGCCCCCCAATTTTTTTTAAACCATTGTTTTTCAATCTACTTGTACGGCTCTGCTCCCTGGCTCATGCTGGTATTATGAGCCTTGCGCTCCCCCGGCTAAGGCAGTCGGTTGTTGGTTGGCCGCTCACAGCAGCTCACGGCAGCTCTAGTCGGCTGCCGGCAAGCGTGGCCACCGGCAGCTCACGGTAGCACGAGTCAGCACACAGCAGCCCACGGCAGCAGACAGCAGTCCATGGCAGCACAGAGCAGCTCACACTGGCCTCCGGCTGTTCACGGCAGCCCAGCTCCAGGGAGAGCCATTGTTCACAGTCTTAGCTGTAGAGGGTGCAGCTCATTGGCCCATGTGGGAATATGACCAATGGCCTTTGGCATTAGGAGCACAGCGCTCCAACCGCCTGAGCCACCGGGCCGCCCCAATTTGCTAATTTTTTGTTGACGGTTTTTGCATCTATGTTCATGAAAAATGGTCTCTAAGTTTTTATATATATGTATATATACATATATATATGTGTGCACATATATATGCGTGTATATATATATATATATATGTATGTGTGTATATATGTATATATACATATATGTGTGTGTGTGTATGTATATATATATATATATATATATATATATATATATATATATAATGTGTTGGTCTGCTTTTGATATTAGTGTAATTCTGGCCTCATAGAATGAGTTTGGAAGTATTCCCTATGCTTCTGTCTTCTGAAAGAGAGTTTAGAGAATTGGTATAGTTTCTTATTTAAATGTCTAGTAGAATTCACCAGTAAATCCATCTGGGCTTGGTGCTTTCTGTTTTGAAAGGTTATCAGTTGTTCATTGGATTTCTTTAACAGATATAGGCCTACTTTTTCTTGTGTGAGTTTGACAGATTTTGTCTTTCAAGGAATCTGTCCATTTTATTTTGGTAATCACATTTATCCACATAGAGTTGTTCATTGTATTCCTTTATTATTCTTTTAATACCTATAGGAGCTGTAGTAATGTCTCCTGTTTCATTTCTGAGATTAGTAATTTGTGTCTTCTCTTTTTTTCTTAGTTAGCCTGGCTAGAGGCTTATTGATTTTATTTGTCTTTTCCAAGAACCAGCTTTTGGTTTCATTGATTTTCTGTTTTCAATTTAATTGATTTCAGCTCTTAATTCTTATCAGTTCTTTTCTTCTGCTTACTTTGGATTTAATTTGCTCTTCTTTTTCTAGTTATTTGAAGTGGGAACTTAGATTGTTGATTTTAGAATAGGAAAAGTACAAGTTTTTATTTTGCCTTCAGTTATTCCCTCTTTGATGTTCTTTATGTATATCTGAGTTTCTGGCATATTATTTTCCTTCTCTCTAAAGAACTTCTTTTAACATTTCTTGCAAGGCAGGTCTATTGGAAACAAATTCCCTCAATTGTTGTTTGTCTGAGAATAATCTTTATTTCTTCTTCAGTTTTGAAGAATAATTTTGTAGGGTACAGAATTCTACATGGTGTGTGTTTTTTTCTCTCTCTTAACACTAAATATTTTATTCCACTCTCTCCTTGCTTGCAAGAGAAGTTGGGTATAATCTTATCTTTATTCCTCTGTAAGATTTTTTCCCCTCTGCCTTCTTTCAGGATTTCTTATCTTTGATTTTTTTTTTTTTTTTTTAGTTTCAAAATGACATGCCTAGGCATAGTGTTTTGGCATTTATCCTGCTTGATGTTCTGTAAGCTTCCTGGAACTGTGATTTGGTATCTGACATTAAGTTGGGAAAATTCTCAATCATTATCATTTCAAATATTTCTTCTGTTCTTTTCTCTTTCTTCTCCTTCTGTTACACCCATTACATAGTTGTCCCACATTCCTTGAATATTCTTTTTTTTCTCAGTCTTCATTTTTTTGGTTTTCAGGGTTTCTATTGATATATCCTCTAGCTCTGAGATTCTTTCCTCTGTCAGTCTACTAATAAGTTCATCAAAGGCATTCTTCATTTCTATTACAATGTTTTTTTACCTCTAGTATTTTTTTTTACTAGAGGTGAAAAACATTTTTACTAGGGTGGACTTTGTTAGGATTTCCATCTTTTTGCTTGTATTACCAATCTGTTCTTGTATATTGTCTATTTTATTCATCAGAGTTCTTTGCATATTAATTATAGATTGTTTAAATAACCATGGCTAACTTATATTGATTGCTTTCTAGATTCCAGGAGGTCTTCTACGGTTTTTCGTATAATATCTCATTACAGCTTCACAACAATCCTATGAGGGAGCTACCTTTTTTTCTTTTCTTTTTTTTTTTTTTTGAGATAAAATAGTTATCTAACATAAGTGTCAGCATTATAATTCGATGTTTGTAAACACTACAAAGTGATCACCACCATAAGTCTAATTACCATCCATTACGATACATTTGATCCCCTTCACCTATTTCACCCCTCTCCCCCCAACCCCATTTCCCTACTAGCTACCAGTCTGTTCTCTGTATCTGTGAGTCTTTTTTTGGTTTTTATTTATTCATTTAATTTATTTTTCAGATTCCATATATAAGTGAAATCATATGGTATTTGCCTTTCTCTGACTTATTTCACTTAGCATAAACCCTAAAATTCCATCCATGTTTTCGCAAATGGTAAGATTTCCTTCTTTTTTGTGGATGAATAGTATTCCTGTGTGTGTGTGTGTGTGTGTGTGTGTGTGTGTGTGTGTGTGTGTGTTTGTATCTCAAGTCTTTATCCATTCATCCATTGATGGACACTTAGGTTGTTTTCATTTCTCGGCTATTATAAATAGTGCTTCAATGAACATAGTGGTGCATATATCTTTTTGAATTAGTTTTTTGTATTCTGTGGATAAATATCCAGAAATGGAATAACTGGATCATATGGTAGTTCTGTTCTTAACTTTTTGAGGCATCTCCATACTGTTTTCAAGTCATACGACTCAACAACAACAACAAAAAACAACCCAATTGAAAAATGGGCAGATGATCTGAATAGACATTTTTCCAAAGAAGACATACATATGACCAACAGGCACATGAGAAGATGTTCAACATCACTGATTATCAAGTAAAAGTAAATCAAAACCACAGTGAGATATCACTTCACACCTGTTAGAATGCTGTTAGCAAAAAGACGAGAGAAAACAACTGTTGGAGAGGATGTGGAGAAAAGGGAACCCAAAGGGTATATTGTTATTGGGAAATGTAAATTGGTGCAGCCACTGTGGAAAACGGTATGGAGATTTCCTCAAAAAAGTAATCTTAATTGCTTTGAGTTCCCTGTCTGATAATTCCATCATCTCTGCCATGTCTGGTTCTGATTCTTGCTTTTTCTCTTCAACTGTGTTTTTTTCCTTTTGGTAGGTCTTGTAATTTTCTTCTTAATAGCTAAATATGATGTACTAGGGTAAAGGAACTGCTGTAAATGAGTTTTTGTAATGTGGCAGTGAGGCATGGGGGGAGGGGAAGTGTTCTATAGCCCTGTGATTAGTTCTCAGTCGTTTAGTGAGCTTGTGCCTCTGGACAGACTGTGAACCTCACAAGAGTTTCTGTTTTTCCTCCCCTTTAGGTAGGATAAGATACCTAGCACTAGCTGGAATTGATCATTTTCCTTCCCCCAGTCAGTCAGGCTCTGAGGATACGCCCAGCAGGTTAGGCTGGTGAAGTAGTTTCCCCTGAGGGCAGCCTTGTTAAGGAGAGCAGTGTGCTTTGTTGTATTTAAAATGGTTCCTTTCCCCTCTTCCTGCTTAAAGCAGGAGTGGATTCTTCTCCATTATTTACTGTGAGAACCTGGTCGAGCTCCTGGAGGTAAATCTCGCAATATCTTGGGGTCACCTCTATGACTGAGTCCCCCTGGAGCTTTTAACTGTCAGAGTTGTCCACACTGAGCCTCCAGCCACTAGCTAATTACAGTTCAGGTTTCCCTTCTCCAGAACTGGTTCACACGGTGATTTCTCCTTGTGTAGCTCTGCTCCGGGAGCCACTATTCTCAGTATTCACTTGTCTGTCTCACCGGTCTTGTGGACCAAGGTTTTACCTGTGCCCTTTCTTCTCTTTAAGGATGACAGACAGTTGTTGAATTGTCAGTCTGTTCTCCTTTTACTTGTTAGGACAGAGTGGTGACTTCCAAGCTCCTAACAGGTAGAATGGGAAACCAGATGTTTCTATATAGTACATTAAAAAATGTATAACTACAATACCATTATTGTATCTAAAAATTGACACTAATTCCTTATCATATTTTTAGGGAGAGAGCAAATTCTATTATCTCAATTTTTTAAATATATGTACATATAGTTGGTTTCTTGGAATCACAGTCCAAAGTCCACACGTTGCATTTGATTGATAGGTTCAAAAGTTTCTTTCAGTCTGTAGGTTCCCAATCCCTCTTTGTTTTAGTTTTGCCAATTATTTGTTGAAGTAATGATTGCTTTTCCCGACTCTCAGGTTACAGAGCATTCCACCATCTTGAGTGTAATGAAAGGTACAACCACCCCCGGAAACCCAGCCCACTTAAGATGCTCCCTTAGTCATATATTCAATTTTGGTATGCAGTTGGGTCTTTTTGTTATTTTCTGTTCTATTTCTTTGGCCTATTATGCATTCATACACCAGTAGAGTTTGTTTTAATGGTAGAATCATTCTAATATGCTTAATATAAAATAGGGCTAGTTCCCACTCATTTCTTTTTTAGGGTTTCTCTGGGAATTCTTGGTAGTTTTATCTTTCAAATAAACTTTGAAACCAACTTGTCTAGCTTTAGGAAAGATTGCTAATGCTGTTTGTGGGGAGGTTCATGTTAAACACACAGATTAACTACATAGGTAACTAAAGGAGGAATGGTATCCTTACAATGTAAGGCTTTTTACCCACCTATCCAAGAACACTTACATCTTTCTATTTGTTCAGATTTACTTTTGTGATCTTAAAGGCGTGTATTATATGGTATTGTCCACATTCTGTAAGAATGTTTATCCTGCCTGAAACCTGACAAGATATTTCAAAGAAACTAATAACTATGATCAGAAATTTGGCAAAATTAGAAGTCTAATAGGAAGACATTTTTTATTCCTAATATTTTTTTAGTATTTTTGTTCTTATTTTTTGGCTGTAACAAGTGGATATTCTTCCCATCTTCAGATTGATTTTTATTATATCATTACATTTGAAAAATGACCAACTTCAAGCCACTGTCATTCTTTTACTTACTTCAGAGGAAGTAGTTGCCGTGGAGTATTTTCCATTTTCATATATAACTCTTAAAAATTGGAATATATGTTTTAATTTGTATAAAATGTTATAATCCAGGAATTTGTTAAGGTAAGATTTAGAAAGAGAAATACAAAATTAAATCACTTTATGTTTTTTAAAAAGGCAGGACACAATTTTCCTGGTTAAAATGTAAAGTCTTTTTTTTCCTACCTTCTCTAAACCTCTGTCAGAACTGAGCCAATAAATTTGAATTTTCTGAGAAGTCTAATCAGTTAGTGATCTTTGTTGTTTATGTAAGATACTGAGTAATAACTCATTTGAAAGTCGGTCTGCTGTGGTCAGGATGCTTCACGTGCACATCCCCTCATGTCATTTACCTGAGTGCACATTGCAGGTAACAGTGCTTTACCCACTGACATGTTTTTCACACTCCAAAGCGGTTTTTCAAAGTATTTACTTTTAAGTAAATGCTCGTTGGCTTTCACCTTGGCAGCTCTCTTCCTGATTTATTTAGTAATGCATTTCCTTGAAGAATATGGTCTTAGTATCCTGTATTTCCAATCTTACCTGTCTATCAAGTGTTAAATTAAAAGGAAATGGGAGATTGCCCCTTACACCCTCTGTGAAACCCCACAAAGCTGTTTCAGAACTTGCTGGTGAGGAAGAGATTTGTTAGAGTAGCCACTCTTGCTCTACTAGCAGTGCTCAGATGAAAGCTACAGGCAGTGCTTCCATGAGTAGGCCGAATTCCTCCTTTGCTATTTATTTTACTTGTGATAGCACATTCTCCCTCAGCAACTAATAACATTTATTCAGTTTGGAAAATACACGGGGACAGACTGTCCAGAGATGCTGGGTGGTCTTCAACTTGTCCAATTCCTATGGCTTCAGCTCAGCAAGTTCCCCAAGTAGTGGCGTAAGCGCTGGAGCCTTTCCCTGGACGCTTTTCCATAGACAGAGCATCCCGGCCACATGTTGACACAGGGAGGCTGATTCAATCAGTGCATATTACCACCCCCACCCCCAGCCCCACTGCCTGCCTTCCCCCAGCCCCTTGAGCAGTTCCCCAAATGTGCTGCATGGTCATTTGGAAACCACATACTTTCTTTGACCAATATGCCCTGCCCTGTGTTTAGCCAGACAGCTATTTGCTTACCACAGTAGACCAGTGGAATTTCATCTGCTTTACAATTGGCTGGGTGTCTTTGGCCTTGGCTTCCACACACAGTCATGTATTTTCAGAAATGCGCTGCCTGTATTTTTTTAAACAGCAGATGCTTGCCCCTTTGTGTAGTTTAGATAACCTAGAGGAACTTTTCAATGTCTTGGCTTAACTTCTTGGATCTATACTTGGGGTTGCTGTCATGGCCACCTGCAGACAACAGAGCCTGTAACCCCTTTCTGGGAGGGCTGCTGAAGTCCTGTCATAAGGCTGTGGAGTCCAAGTAATTCCACATGACATGTCCACCAAGGCAAATCTAAATCCATGGCTTCAAAACTACCCTGTTCCCCGTAAATAAGACCTAGCCAGATAATCAGCTCTAATGCGTGTTTTGGAGCAAAAATTAATGTAAGACCTGGTGTTGTGTTATGTTACGTTACGTTACGTTACGTTATATTAAAGACCCGGTCTTATAGTAAAATAAGACCAGGCCTTATATTAATTTTTGCTCCAAAAGACTCATTAGAGCTGATTGTCCGGCTAGGTCTTATTTTGGGGGAAATATGGTATTGAGCAGTTAGATGACTGGATGGAGTATTTTTTTCTACACTCTGAAGTGAATGAGCCAATGAACAAGTGAAAGAAAAAATGGATGCATGACTGACCAACCAATAGACCTCATGGGGTAACTGTGAGTGTTAATGTCGGGTGACCATACATTTATAACTTGTAGACCATAACACTTTTGAGAGATAAAAGGGTGCCTTTTATAATTAGTGGGATAACAGACATAAATTTGTCCCCGGCATACTGGAACATATTTAAATGGGTCCAATCCTGTAATATGAGGTTCGAATATTAAGTTCGCAAACTCATCCTAGAAAAAGTGCTACATACCTCATTGCTGAGTATCACTACAGTCACCTTTGAAGTGCTCCCCTTGGGAAGCTATGCACTGACGCCAGAGCCTATTCCTTTAAAGCAATTTTGGAACTCTTTTTCTGGAATGGCCATCAGAGCTGTCGTTGTATTACCTTTGATGTCCTGAATGTCATGAAAATGTCTTCTTTTCAATATTTCCTTTATCTTCGGGTAAAGAAAGAAGTCATTGGGGGCCAGATCAGGTGAGTAGGGAGGGTGTTCCAATGCAGTTATTTGTTTACTGGCTAAAAACTCTCTCAAAGACAGTGCCCTGGGAGCTGGTGCATTGTCGTGATGCAAAAGCCATGAATTGTTGGCGAAAAGTTCAGGTCGTCTAACTTTTTCATGCAGCCTTTTCAGCACTTCCAAATAGTAAACTTGGTGAACTGTTTGTCCATTTGGTACAAATTCATAATGAATAATCCCTCTGATATAAAAAATGGTTAACAACATCATTGCAACAAGTTCGTGAACTTAACTGTCAGACCTCGTGTGTTTAAGACCGTGCCTGGCATGCAGAGTAACTGTTAGCATGTTGCTTCAATCAAAATTATATTTTATAATGTTTTATTAAGTTTTCTCAAGCTTATATCTTTTCTTCCTAATGAAAACATCACTGAACTGAGGTCAGATATAAACTAAATTCCCATTGCTGAATTAATACAGCCTCCAAAGATGCTTCGTAAGAAAACAAAAGAAGTTCTAAGAAACTTGACCTTTAAGCAAGCTTCTAGTTTTGTGTTTTTTCAGCTCAGATAAGAAAAATCAGGCTTTAAATGTTGTCAGATAATATGGGCGAATGTCTAAATGAAGAAAGCCTAGTGTAATATCAAGGACAGAAAGTTAGCAAAGTAGTAGTGACTGAAACTCCCATTTTTATTTATCCATTCATTGAGATTTCCTGTCTTTTTCAAAATCTTTTTTTTTTTTTTGGCTCTTTTTTTTTATTTATTAAATTTATTGGGGTGACAATTGTTAGTAAAATTACATAGATTTCAGGTGTACAATTCTGTATTACATCATCTATATATCCCACTGTGTGTTCATCACCCAGAGTCAGTTCTCCTTCCATCACCATATATTCGATCCCCCTTACCCTCATCTCCCACCCCCCCCAACCCCCGCCCCCGTTACCCTCTGGCAACCACTAAACTATTGTCTGTGTCTATGAGTTTCTGTTTCTCATTTGTTTGTCTTGTTCTTTTGTTGTTTTTGGTTTATATACCACATATCAGTGAAATCACATGGTTCTCTGCTTTTTCTGTCTGACTTGTTTTGCTCAGCATTACTCTCTCAAGATCCATCCATGTTGTCACAAATGTTCCTATATCATCTTTTCTTACCGCCGAATAGTATTCCATTGTGTATATATACCACAACTTCTTTATCCATTCATCTATCGAAGGACATTTTGGTTGTTTCCATGTCTTCGCCACCGTAAAAAAGCTGCAATGAATATTGGAGCACATGTGTCTTTATCTCTAAATGTTTTCAGATTTTTTGGGTAGATACTCAGGAGAGGGATTGCTGGGTCATATGGCAATTCTATTCGTAATTTTTAGAGGAACCTCCACACTGCCTTCCATAACGGCTGCACCAGTCTGCATTCCCACCAACAGTGTATGAGGGTTCCTTTTTCTCCACAGCCTCTCCAACATTTGTTACTATTTGTCTTGTTGATGATAGCCATTCTGACTGGGGTGAGGTGATATCTCATTGTGGTTTTGATTTGCATTTCTCTGATGATTAGTGATGTTGAGCATTTTTTCATATGTCTATTTGCCATTTGTATGTCCTCTTTGGAGAAATGTCTCTTCAAGTCCTCTGCCCATTTTTCAATTGGGTTGTTTGTTTTTTGTTGTTGAGTTGCATGAGTTCCTTGTATATTCTGGATACTAGCCCCTTATCGGAGGCACTGTTTGCAAAAATCTTCTCCCATTCAGTTGGTGGCCTCTTTATTTTGTCAATGGTTTCTTTTGCTGTGCAGAAGCTTTTAAGTTTCATATAGTCCCATTCGTTTATTTTAGCTTTTACTTCCATTGCCTTTCGAGTCAAGTTCATAAAATGCTCTTTGAACCCAAGGTCCATAAGTTTAGTACCTATGTTTTCTTCTATGCAGTTTATTGTGTCAGGTCTTATGCTTAAGTCTTTGATCCATTTTGAATTAACTTTGGTACATGGTGACAAATAGCAGTCCAGTTTCATTCTTTGGCACGTGGCTATCCAATTCTCCCAGCACCATTTATTGAAGAGGCTGTCTTTGCTCCATTGTATGTTTTTAGCTTCTTTGTCAAAAATTATCTGTCCATATTTATGTGGTTTTATTTCTGGGTTCTCAATTCTATTCCATTGGTCTATGTGTCTGTTTTTCTGCCAATACCATGCTGTTTTGATTATTGTAGCCCTGTAGTACAAGCCAAAGTCAGGAAGTGTGATACCTCCATTATTGTTCTTTTTCCTTAAGATTGCTTTGGCTATTCGGGGTCTTTTGTGGTTCCAAACAAATCTGATGATTTCTTGTTCTATTTCTTTAAAATATGCCATTGGGATTTTGATGGGGATTGCATTGAATCTGTATATTGCTTTGGGTAATATGGCCATTTTAACTATGTTGATTCTTCCAATCCATGAGCACGGAATGTCTTTCCATTTCTTTGTGTCTTCTTCAATTTCTTTCAAAAATGTCTTATAGTTTTCAGCATATAGGTCTTTCACATCCTTGGTTAAGTTTATTCCTAGGTATTTTATTCTTTTTGCTGCAATTGCAAAAGGAATTGTTTTTTGTATTTCTTTTTCTGAGATTTCATTGTTAGTATATAGGAAGGCAATGGACTTTTGTGCGTTGATTTTGTAGCCGGCAACTTTACTGTATTCGTTGATTGTTTCTAATAGCTTTTTGGTGGAGTCTTTAGGGTTTTCTATATATAGCATCATGTCATCTGCAAAGAGTGATAATTTAACTTCTTCATTCCCAATTTGATGCCTTTTATTTCTTTCTCTTGCCTGATTGCTCTGGCAAGGACTTCCAACACTATGTTGAAAAGCAGAGGTGATAGGGGACATCCCTGTCGTGTTCCTGAACGTAGAGCAAAGGGCTTCAGTTTTTCTCCATTAATTATGAGATTAGCAGAGGGCTTGTCATATATGGCCTTTATTATGTTAAGGTATTTTCCTTCTATACCCATTTTATTAAGTGTTTTAATCATAAATGGATGTTGTATCTTGTCAAATGCTTTTTCTGCATCAATTGATATAATCATATGATTTTTGTCCTTTATTTTGTTTATGTGATGTATCACATTGATGGATTTGATGTTGAACCATCCTTGTGCCCCGGGATGAACCCCACTTGGTCGTGATGAATAATCTTTTTAATGCATTGTTGTATTCGATTTGCTAGAATTTTATTTAGGATTTTTGCATCGGTATTCATCAGAGATATTGGTCTGTAGTTTTCTTTTTTGTGCTGTCCTTACCAGGTTTTGGTATCAGGGTAATGTTGGCCTCATAAAATGAGTTAGGGAGTACTGTCTCTTCTTCAATTTTTTGGAAGAGTTTGTGCAGAATTGGTATTAGATCCTCTTTGAAGGTTTGGTAGAATTCACTAGTGAAGCCATCTGGTCCCGGACTTTTGCTTTTGGGAAGGTTTTGGATGACTGATTCAATTTCGTTACTGGTGATCGGTCTGTTTAGATTTTCCAGTTCTTCATGGTTCAGCCTTGGAAGGCTATATGTTTCTAAGAACTTGTCCATTTCTTCTAGGTTGTTGAATTTGGTGGCATATAGTCCTTCATAGTATTCTTGGATGATCCTTTGTATTTCTGTGGTGTCCGTGATAACTTCCCCTTTTACGTTTCTGATTTTGTTAATCAGTGTCTTCTCTCTTTTATCTTAGTAAGTCTAGCCAAGGGTTTGTCAATTTTGTTAATCTTTTCAAAGAACCAGCTCTTTGTCACATTAATTTTTTCTATTGTCTTTTTGTTCTCTATTTCATTTAGTTCTGCTCTAATTTTTGTTATTTCCTTTCTTCTGCTGACCTTGGGTTTTACTTGTTCTTCTTTTTCTAGTTCTTTAAGGTGTAACATGAGGTTATTTATTTGGGAGTTTTCTTGTTTCTTGAGATAGGCCTGTAATGAGATAAATTTCCCTCTTAAAACTGCTTTCGCTGCATCCCAAAAATTTTGGTAGGATGTATTTTCATTGTCATTTGTTTCTATGTATCTTTTGATCTCTCCTCTAATTTCTTCTTTGACCCAGTCCTTCTTTAAAAGTATGTTGTTTAATCTCCATGTATTTGTGTTTTTCCCGCTTTCTTTTTACAGTTGATATCCAATTTCAAAGCCTTGTGATCAGAGAATATGCATGGTATGATTTCAATCTTCTTAAATTTGTTGAGACTGATTTTATGTCCCAATATATGGTCTATCCTTGAGAATGTTCCATGTACACTAGAAAAGAATGTATAGTCTGATGTTTTAGGATGAAGTGCTCTATAAATGTCAATTATGTCCATTTCATCTAATGTGTCATTTAGGGCTACTATTTCGTTATTTATTTTCTGTTTGGATGATCTATCCATAGCTGTCAATGATGTATTTAAGTCCCCTAGTATAATTGTGTTTTGGTCAATTTCTCCCTTTAGTTCTGTTAGTAGTTGCTTGGTGTATTTTGGTGCTCCCTGATTGGGGGCATAAATATTGATGACTGTTATGTCTTCTTGTTGTACAGTCCCTTCACCATTATGAAATGTCCATCTTTGTCTCTTGTTATCTTTTTCACCTTGAAGTCTGTTTCATCTGATATCATTATGGCTACACCTGATTTTCTCTGGGTACCATTTGCTTGGAGTGTCAATTTCCACCCTTTCACTTTGAGTCTATGCTTGTCCTTGTAGCTGAGATGTGTCTCTTGGAGACAGCATATGGTTGGGTTTAGTTTTTTGATCCAATCTGCTACTCTGTGCCTTTTTATTGGTGAGTTCAGTCCATTTACATTTAGGGTGATTATTGATATGTGAGGATTTCCTGTCATTCTATCCTTAGTTTTCTGGTAAGGTTGTCTCCATTGTTTCTTTGCCTTTTTGTTGTTGTCTATTATTTCTGTGTGGTGGTATTCTATGATGTTTCCCTCTGT
The DNA here is from genome assembly GCF_036562045.2 of Rhinolophus sinicus. Classification (NCBI taxonomy): domain Eukaryota; kingdom Metazoa; phylum Chordata; class Mammalia; order Chiroptera; family Rhinolophidae; genus Rhinolophus; species Rhinolophus sinicus. The sequence continues at coordinate 113,435,108 of NC_133754.1, read as the reverse complement.
TTCTTCTTTTATTTCAGTATATATTTCAATTCTGGATTTATTTTGAGTGGTTACCCTTAAGTTTATGTACAAGAAAGTTTGATATTTAGAGTATTCCATTTTCTTCAGCACGCTTACTTTCTCCATTCCCATATTCCGGTTCAGGCCTTTACTCTCCCCTTTTTGAGTTTTGGTTGCCACAAATTGTCCCTGTTGATGGTGGTCGAATAGCCTCCTTTAGTATTTCTTGTAGTGCAGGTCGTGTATTAGAAAATTCCTCAGCTTCTGTATGTCTGGAAAGGTCTTTATTCCTCCTTCATATCTAAAGGATATCTTTGCTGGATATATTATTCTTGGCTCATGGTTTCTCTCTTTCAATAGTTTGAATATTTGGTTCCACTCCTCCTGGCTTGTAGAGTTTCTGCTGAAAAATCTGATGATAATCTAATGGGCTTTCCTTTGTAAGTTACCGTCTTCTTTTCCCTGGCTGCCTTGAGGATTCTTTCTTTGTCGTTGATTTTAGACAGCTTCAATACAATGTGCCTTGGAGAAGGCCTGTTGGGATTGAGGTAACTAGGTGTTCTATTTGCTTCTTGGATTCGAGGGTCCAGTTCTGTCCACAAATTTGGGAAGTTCTCATCGACAATTTGTTTGAATATATTCTCTGTTCCCTTCTCTCTTTCTTCTCCTTCTGGTATGCCCATTATTCTTATATTGCTCTTTCTGATGGAGTCAGAAAGTTCTTGTAGAGTTGTTTCATTTCTTTTAAGTCTCAAGTCTCTTTCTTCTTCTATCTGTGTCATTTCCAGGTTTCTATCTTCGATGTCACTGATTCTTTCCTCCATCTGGTCAACTCTACTACCTAAGCTGGTTATTTCATTCTTAATTTCTTCTATTGAGTTCTTAATCTCCAGAAATTCTCTTTGGTTCTTTTTTAAAATTTCAATCTCTTTCGTAAAATGCTCATGCTGTTCTTTGATTGAGTTTCTGAGTTCATTTAACTGCCTAGCTGTGTTTTCTTGTATCTCGTTGAGTTTTTTCAGAACTGCAATCTTGAATTCTCTGTCACTTAAGTCACATATTTCTGTATCTTTAAGTGCCTTCTCTGGAGATTTTTCACTTTCTTTCTGAGCTATCTTGTTGCCTTGGTTATTCATGGCGATTACTGGTTTACTATTTCTCTTCCTAGACATCTACAGGAGTGACTTCTGCAACAGGTTGATAGAAAGTTGTCTTTCTTTTGTTTGCCAGAACTTGTTGGTAGAATGTTTTATTATTTCTCCAACTGCAACTTATTTTTCTTCTCCCACACAGTAGTGCTATGTTTTCTCTGCACTATTCCAACTTCTCACGCAATGGGGGGATTTCCTGGGAGACGGGCTTCTCCTCTGTTAATAGTTCGTCTAGGTCACAGGGCGCAGTGTCCCGGTGGGTATGCGGAGAGCTTTTGATGTTCGAAAGCTCTTCCAGCTCCTGATTCAGAGCCCATGTGTTTCAGCAGTTCTGTTTACTCCTTCAGGGATACGCCCAGATAGATGGGGACAGGGGCGGGGTGGGTTGTGAGAGGTGGCCCAGAGCAATGGTGGCGACCACCACCACAGCCGGTCCTGCTTCCACAGCTCTCTCCCCTTTGCTGGAATTAGTTGGGCTGTGAATTTGTGTTTGCGGCCCACAGTTCTCAAAACAGCAAATTTTCTGTTGTTTTGATCTGACACTGCTACTGTTTCGCTTCTAGCACCGGGCAGGTGGGGGCGGGGCGAGCTCTGGGAGGGGAGGGAGGGGGCGGCTAGTCTCAGTGCCTAAGGCTCCGTTCTCTGCTCTGCTCGGCAGTGCGGGCTTAAACCACCGTTTTCAGCCTTTTTCCCTCAGTCTTTTCTCCGAGGTCTCTGCCGTGAGCGTTGGGTTCAGCCGTGTTATATGCTGTCCCCTCAGCCCTGTGGAGCCCTGGCGGAGCCCTAGCAGTCCGATCTCCCGCAGCTGCGGTAGTTCCGGGAAGCAGCGAGCTCAGCGCACTGAGCCATGTCTGCGTCCTGCGCCCGCGCGGCTCCGTCTCCGCGCACTTCTCCCTTTCCTCCTCCCTCCACTCACGCGAATCTCCCACCTGTAGGTGATTTCAGTCGGTAGTGGGCCTCTTCGTGTTGCCTGTCTGCTGTGCAGGGAGTCCTTTGTGGAGTTTTTGTTGTTTGATTCTTTGTAAATTCCAGGGGAGCTTTACAGAGGCTCACCTCACTCCGCCATTTTTCCGGAAGTCCTCCTTTTTCAAAATCTTAAGGAGACATGGTCACAAAATTCGTCATTGAAAAAGTTAACTTTCAAATAAAAGCCTGCTGATAGCGATTTGTAATGGACGTTCTAGTGCTTTGGGCTTGGACGTTTCCTTTGCTTGGTGTTGCTGCTCTTTGCTTTGAGAAGCGAGCTCTCTGCAGGTATAAGTGATACTGATGCCACATTTCCTCAGTTTAATATATTTTTTAGATCAAGTTTTCGTGGAAGTACATCTTTGAATTGTAATACGAAGTATTCTTTCCAGTTCCTTGGAATTAGGTAGTTCTCCAGAAAAGCCGGTCCCAATTTTTGTGGGCTTCTCAGGCAGACCAAGCAGCCCTTGTTCTCTCTGGTTTGGAAAGGTGAGGTAATGTGGTGTTTGTCTCATAGGAGAAGTTTCCTGTCTCTCTCCTCTGCCTCTTAGCAGCTTTAGAACACATTTCCCCCTGACAGGCACCACCCTCATCAGGAACCTTTCTTGTAAAGAACTGAATCCCACGTTTTTGTTTTTTTTTTGAAGCTACAAAAAACATTTGGAGGGCAGCTGGGTGGCTCAATTGGTAAGAGTGCGGAGCTCTCAACAATAAGGTTGCCGGTTCAATTCCCTCCATGGGATGGTGGGCTGCGCCCCTGCAGCTAAGGTTGAAAATGGCAACTAGACTTGGAGCTGAGCTGCACCCTCCACAACTAGATTGAAGGACAATGACTTAGAGCTGATGGGCCCTGGAGAAACACACTGTTCCCCAATTAAAAAAAAAAAAAAAAATTGGAGCCAAAATGATTTAATAAGGATCAGAATCAATTACTTTACCTACCTCTTTTTAAAGACGATGGGACAAACAACTGCCTCACCAAAGTGAGCATTTGGGGGAAACAAAGTACAGTTTTCGAAATGTCAAGGAGGCATCTGTCTAAAAAAGTCTAATAGCATGAGATGTTGGACAGGGCAGTGTCCTATCCAGGCATATCCTGCCGTGTGTCAGAAATTGTTAGTGAAACTCAGATGTTCTACATAAAAGCAATGACTAGGAGTCTATTCCTCAGTATTTTAAAGGAGAAAATTATAATGTATTAATATTACACATAAGTCCCAAATGCCCTGCCATTTCCCTCAAACATCATTATAACGCAGAAAACTTCCTGTGAGTATTAGGTAAGAGTTTTGGAGAGCCAAGTTTTTATCTTATCCTGTTTCCCTTGAATTTGTCATTTTGATCAGTATGCAGACTGAATGGATGGAAAAAATATAGTTAGATGAGAAAAAAGACAGCCTTAGCGTTTCTATGAGTAACATGTTGATTAGAATGAAGTTTTTCAGAGTCCCTAAATACGTTTTGTCTTTTAACCAACATATTTTGGATACCTCTCAAAGGATATAGATCCAGCTCATTTTTTAAACATTGAACATCTTCCCGGATATGGATGGACCATAATATTTTCAGCTATTTGCCAATGTGTACATTCAAGTTGTTTCTCATTTTGTCTTTATAATATTGGGGCCGTAAATATCCTTTAACTGATGCTTTTATTACCACCAAGTAGATTCACAAAAGTATGATTATTAAGGCCAGGGACATGTGTATTTTATACTTTGTTAGGTGGCACCACATGACTTAACCAAAAAGGCAAAGCCATTCTCCGTCCCACCTCTGAGGACACTCAGCCCCTAGACCTACATCAACATTGGATGGCACTCTTCTAAATATTTGCTGATGTGAGGGTGAAAAATGATACCTCCTTGATGTGTTAGTTTACCTTTTTCTTTTTTTTTTTACTATTAAGAATGAAAATCTCCATATTTGTATTGGCCATTTGCATTTCTTCTGTAATTTGCCTCTTTTTTCCAGGTTTTTTTTTTTTTTTTTGAGATATAATTGACATGTAATGTAATTTGACGTTTTTATTTCCAAACCAACCTGGTACACATTTAGAACATTGCATGTAATATGAATGTGTTGGCCCAACCAAATGCTGTTAGGAAAGTATATTAAGATCATACCGCTTTGGTGATTTCTTCAGCCCGGACTGTTTATAAAGAGTTAAGTCTTTGATGTTTTAGAGCAGAATAGATTTTATTGATAATACATGATTCACATATTAGACACGGATCCATAAATTTAATCATTCACAGTAATTAGGAGAGTGTGCTCTGAATCAAGGATCTCATCAAAAGACAATTGTGAACATACACGGTTTTCAAAGTGAGTCTGAGAATAGAACAAGAATATTGCATTAGTCCCCCATTATCTGTGGTGATTTCGCTTTCCGTGGTTTCAGTTACCTGCGGTCAACCACAGTCTAAAAATATTAAATGGAAAATTGCAGAAATAATTAAGTTTTTAAGTTATGCACTTTTCTGAGTGGCATGATGAAATCTTGCCCTGCTCTGCCCCATGCCGTCGTGTGCAGAACATGAATCATTTGTCCATCATATCAGCCCCATTTCATCTCACACGTAGGCATCATATCGTCTCTCATCATTACATGAAAAAGAGAAGGGGGAGTGCAGTACAATAAAATATTTTGAGAGAAAGACCACATTCATGTAACTTTTATTACAGTACATTGTCATAATTGTTCTATTTTATTAGTTGTTGTTAATCTGTTACTGTGCCTAATTTATAAGTTAAACTTTATCATAGGTGTATATGTACATTTGTACCTCAGTTTTCGAACGTCTCCGGTGACGAACATTTTGGTTTACGAAGGCCATAAATTTTATGGATCTATGATATCATTAGATAGTAAACTTTGCAGTTTTAGGGGTTGATTTTAAAGGTCTGGAATAGATTAATCCATTTTGTATTACCTTCTATGGGAAAACCGTGCCTCGGTTTTCAACTGTTTCAGAACTCAAACGATCTTCCGGAATGGATTATGTTTGAAAACTGAGGTACCACTGTATAGGAAAAAAATGTGGTACAAGGTGTGGTCAAACAATATGATGAATGTTTAAATTAAAAAAAGTTTTATTACAGTAAAATACACATTGCCATTAATCCCCATCACTTCGAACACACTTATCCCATTGTTCTTAACATTTTCTGTAGCACTTCTCGAAGTCCTCTTTCATGTGTGTCTTCAGTTGTACTGTCTTGGCTGCCTCCATGTCCTGAATCATTGATGGCACCCAACAGGTTGAAACTCGTCACACACTGTTACTGAGGTTCAATGTGCCTCTTCCCGTATTGAAGATCCCTGCCTTTCTGTGGGATGGCTCTCGGTAGCAGAATTCACTGTATTTTGTGATCACATGGAAAGGTTTCATGTCACACATCGCTTCTGGTACATCAATTTCTGTCAAATAAAAACATTACAGTGTGTCCTCATCCACCTTATTCGTCAAACCTTGCACCATGCGACTTCTGGCTCTTCCTCAAAGTGAAAATGACCATAAAAGGTAAATGTTTTGAATTGATTCAGGACATCAAGGCAGCCATGACAACACAACTAAAGACACTCACGAAAGAGGACTTCCACAACTGCTTCAGAAAGTGGCAAGAACGATGGGATAAGTGTGTTCAAAGCGAGGGAGAGTATTTTGAGGGGGATTAATGGCAATGTGTCTTTTATTGTAACAATTTTTTTTTATTTAAACATTCCCTGTATTGTTTGATCACATCTCATATATATAGGGTTTGGTACTATTCACAGTTTCAAGCATCCACTGGGGGTTCTTGGAACATATTCCCCACAGATAAACAAATCTGTATGTACTTACTGCCTCGACTACAGAACTTTTGCAAATTCTGTGTAAATTTGTAACTAAGCAGTATCTTTCAATTCAGATATTTGATGGAACTACCATTTTACCCTAGGTTTGGTTTTACATTTGTCATAGTAATCTACAGCTTATTCTCAACAGCGTGTACAGTTGGGTATCGCTCTGCCGCTGTGACTTGTGTGATGGTAGATGTCACCCTTAATGCATGGCTGCTCAGAGAGCTTGGGAATGGTGCCGCCTCTGAGCAACTTCTACTGAAGTGAGGAACTTTTCTAATGGCGGGCGTATTTATTTTATAGGGACCCTGAACAAAGATAAGTTGTGATGAGAGCGGTTTAGAAGACATCCCTGCTATTTGGGAAGGGAAGAGCTTCTCCTCTCTGTGCCTCAGAGCTTCCCGTCTCTTGGGGGCTCTCTGGTTCTACGAAAGAGGCTACAGAGCATCCTCCTACTCTGAAGGAGTTTTCTGCTTCCTCTACAAAGCTGGACAGACACCAGCAGCCCATTAACATGGCTAAAGCTGGCTGACAGCCTGGACTTTGAAAAGACTCCCCAAACACAAAGCGAGTGCACACAGGGACCCAGTATCTGGCTTATCTTTGGAAAGCCATCTGCTCCCCCTCCCCGCCCCCAAGGCCCCGTCTTCTGTACAGCGCCTTCTCCTCCCCGTCCTGCAGAGTGGAGAGATTTCTGCATAGCTTGAATCGGAGGACCAGCTGTAGTATCAGACCTCCTGGGTTCAAATGAGAGCTGTAAGTCCTCCATCCCTCTGATCTCAACTGCCTTGTCGATCAAACAAGGGCAATAATGGTGCCTGTCTTGTAGGGTTGTTACGAGGATTACAATAGAGGTAAAATGCTTGGCATTGTCCCAGGTAAGCCCTGAATCAATGGAGCTGTGGGTCCTTCAGTCTCCCTCACTGCTCTGCCTCTGGCCCCCCAGTGGTCAGCTATCCCTGCCCGGAGCGCACAAACCCTTCTGGTGGAGCACTCTGCACAGCCGTCCTGAAGACCTGGCTATTCCACTTCCTCTCCTCATTGACTCTGCCTTCAACTTCCATCCCTCATCAACAGTGTATGTTGGGGAGGTCACAGGGATGCCCAGTGCGGTGCTTGTGCTTCCCTCCCCATGTCCTTTGAGCAGTTCTGGTCACAGCCAGGCCGGCCTTCTGTTCCGCAGTGACATTGTTCTCTACCTGCGTGTCTCCTGCCTCTTCCTGTGTGCAGGTCCTCTTCCTCTAGGGTTGGCAGTCCTCCGGGCACAGACCCGGACCTCTTCTCCTCACTCGGACCTCTGTCCCTATGAGTTCTCATCCGTTCCATGCCCCTGACAGCTCCCTAATGTGTATCTTCAGCCCAGACCTCTCCCCAGAACGTCCAACTTGGATATTCTATCTCATATCTCAGTTGGCTTGCACCTCAGATATGCTGAATTCTCACACCCCAAACTGAGCTCTTAGTTAATCCTTCACAAATCTTCTTAACTTCTGAGTAAATGCTATGTCCATCCATCTGATTGCTCAAGAAACCTGGGATCGCCTTGATCGCTATCTCAGCTGCACCACCTGGCATCAGACTCTTTGCCAGTTTCTCTTGATACTGCTGCTGACACACATTGCAGGCACTCTTCACTCCGTCTCCACTGCTACCCAGGTCCCAGCCGGTACCCACTTCCCCGGCTCCTGGGCTCCCTACACCCACTCTTTCCCTGCTCTCAGTTCTCCGTGCTGCAGAGTGATCTTTGAAATGTAAATTGCATCCTGGCACTTCTCTGTTTGAAATCCCTGGGCCAGAATAATCACAGTAAAATCGCAAATGCTTACGTTGGCCTGTGGTACTGCACAGCCTCATCACAAGTCACTTCACCTTTGCTCCCTGGGGCTTCTCTCCTTCTGATCTTGCTCTTCCCTACCTCAGGGCCATCACGGCTTCCGTTCCCTCTGCTAGAATGCTCTTCCCACTAGTCTTTATTTTTTTATTAGTTTCAGGTGCACAAGACAAAGCAATACTTAGACGTTTATCATTTATATCCCTCACACTGTGTGAACCCCCCTCCCCCCATCCACTATCCCCCTGACATTGCACAGAGCCGTTACATTTCCACTGTCTCTATTCCTAATGCTGTACTCCGCTTCTTGTAAGTATATACGTACACACACACACACACACACACACACACACAAACTTGTAGTTGATATCCATTATTGTTCAGCTTCAGCTTCAGGTGTACAATGCAGTGATCAGGCATCTACATCATCCCTGAGGTGGTCTCCCTAATGAGACAAGTGTCCATCAGATACCCTGTAAAATCTTTACAACATTAATGATTACATTCCCCAAATTAATTTTCAAAACCCCGTGGCCATCTTGTGGTTACTGACTGTTTTCTAATCCCCTCACCTTCCCCCTTCTCCCCACCCCCCTCCCATCTAGCAACCCTCAGTTTTTCCTCTATGTCTCCAAAACTGTTTCTGATTAGTTCATTCACTTATTCTTTTCTTTAGATTCCACATATAAGTGAGATCATATGGTATTTGTCTTTCTCTGTCTGACTTATTTCACTTAACATAATGTTCTCTAGGTCCATCCATGTTGTTGCAAACGGTAAGATTTCTTTCTTTATGGCTGCGTAATACTCCATTGTATAAATGTACCACAGTTTCTTAATCCAGTCATCTACCGATGGGCATTTCTGTTGTTTCCATGTCTTGGCTATTGTGTATAGTGCTGCAATAAACATAGGAGTGCGTAAAGTTTTTTGAATTAGAGTTTTGGATTTCTCTGGATAGATACCTAGGAGTGGAATTGCTGGATCATAAGGTAGTTCCATTTTCAGATTTTTGAGATACCTCCATACTGTTTTCCATAGTGGCTGCACCAATCTGCAATCCCACCAACAGTGCACAAGCATTCCCTTTTCTCCACATCCGAGCCAGCACTTGTTGTTTGTTGATTTATTGATGATAGCCATTTTGACTGGGGTGAGGTGGTATCTCATTGTGGTTTTTATTTGCATTTCTCTGATGGTTAGTGAGGTTGAGCATTTTCATATGTCTGTTTGCCATCTGTATGTCCTTTTTAGAAAAATGTCTCTTCATGTCCTCTCCCCATTTTTTAATTGGGTTGTTTGTTTTTTTGGAGTTGAGTTAAGTGAGTTCTTTTTATAAATTTGTGATATTAACCCCTTATCAGATATATCATTGGCAAATATCTTTTCCCATTCAGTAGGATCCCTTTTTGTTTTATTGATGGTTTCCTTTGCTGTGAAAAAACTTTTTAGTTTGATGTAATCCCACATGTTTATTTTTTCTCTTCCCTTGCGTGAGGGGATATATCAGTAAAAATCTTACTCTGGGTAACGTCTGTGAAGTTTCTTACTATATTTTCTTCTAGGAATTTTATGGTTTCAGATCTTACATTTAAGTCTTTAAGCCATTTTGAATTTATTTTTGTATATGGTATAAGGTCCAGCTTCATTTTTTTACATGTGTCTGTCCAGGTTTCCCAGCACCATTTATTGAATAGACTGTCTTTACCCCACCGTACATTCTTGCTTCCATTGCTGTAGATTAAATGGCCATATAGGCATGGATTTATTTCTGGGCTCTCTATTCTGTTCCATTGATCTATGTGTCTGTTTTTATGCCAGTACCATGCTGTTTTGATTACTGTAGCCTTGTAGTATAATTTGATGTCAGGTATCGTTATACCTCCCACTTTGTTCTTATTTCTCAAGATTGCTGAGGCTATTCGGGGTCTTTTATGGTCCCATGTAAATTTTAGGATTATATGTTCTATTTCTGTGAAAAACATCGTTGGTAGTTTGATAGGAATTGTGTTGAATATGTATATTGCCTTAGGCAGTATGGGCATTTTAACTGTATTAATTCTTCCTGTCCATGAACATGGTATGTGTTTCCATCTATTTGTATCTTCTTTCATTTCTTTCTTCAGTGTCTTATAATTTTCTGAGTACAGATTTTTTACTTCTTCAGTTAAATTTATTCCCAGGTATTTTATAGTCTTTGAAGCAATTGTAAATCAGATTTTTTTTTTTTAATTTCTCCTTCTGATGTTTTATTATTGGTATATACAAATGCAACTGATTCTCTATATATAGTATCCTGTCATCTGCATATAATGACGATTTTACTTCCTCCTTACCAATTTGGATGCCTTTTATTTCTTTTTCTTGTCTGATTGCTGTGGCTAGAACTTCCAGCACTTTGTTGAATAGAAGTTCTTCCCACTGTTCTTCACCTAGCTAATCCCTGACCACTTGATCTAAATTAGGTCCCTCCTGTTCTTCTTTTTTACCTCATCCTCTTTTATCCTTCATTGCCTTCATCACAGTCTGGTGTGTGTGTGTGTGTGTCCTGAAAATGTGCCAGGTGATGCGGGTTTGGGGGCCCAGTGGCAGCTCTTCTTTGCCAGGCATGGGGAAGTGGGGGGAAAGGGTTCTGCAAAACTTCCCGGGAGAGTTGCAGCTCAGGGTGAGAATGTGAGATCAGAAAGAGGGTCAGAGGAAAGCATCCTGCCCTCCCTGTCTCCTGCCGTTCTGCCTGCTCCTGTGACAGACCCCACAACACTCAAGCTTCTTCTAGTCTTGCCCACAGTTAATTCAGGGCAAGGTCTACAGGAGTTATGCTGAGGGAGAAGAAAAAGAAACCACCAGAAATTGCTACCCTGTGTGTCCTGTCTATTCATTTCCTGCCCTGTACCCATTCCCTGGGCTTCATGCCAGCTCCTGCAGAGAAAAGGCCCAGAAGTGAGGGTGAAGGGAAAGATATTGAAGTGGGGGTGGCATGTATTGGGGAACCTTTGTGCTCTAGCTTTTGTTTTCCTTATTAAAAGCAGTAACCATCTTTGGCAGAACCTGGAAAGCACTCTGCTGTCTGTGATGCCACAGGTGAAAGGGCAGGAGACATTGTAAAAGCAGGGCTAAAAGAAGAAAGACAAGTCCCACCAGTGGTTCAGAGCTAGATAGATGTCCCCCTTATGCTCCCTCCCGACAGGGGAAGTAGAGCTCCTGACACAGTGACCTGACACAAGAGAACTTTCCTGTAGAAACTGAGCTACACAAAGTGGTTGCGGTCTGTAGAGTATCATGCTATGGATCAACTGTGGGTCAAACAGGTCATAACCACCATATGTGAAATTGTTACTGAAGAAGAATATCTTTTAACTTTCAAGCAACAGATTTACAAATACAGTTACTGAATATTTACTAGGTGTCAAGCACTATGCTGATCATTGTACATGTGTTATTACTGCATTTGAGCCTTTTGACAACACTGAGGGAGATAGGCCCATTTTATAGATACGTAAACTGAGGTTTAAAGGTTAAGTACTTTTCCCAATGTCATACAGTTAGTAGGTGGTAGCTCTAGGACTCAAACCCAGGTCTGATTCCACACTTGAAACCATCATGATGCACTTTCAAACATAGCTGTTCCTTAGATTAGGGACTACATTTACCTAGATATCTCAAGGCCTTTTTCTCACTCTCTGTCTTCCATCACTATGTATTTGTTTATACTTTTTGAAAGCATTTGTTTTTCTTTGAGCATTTCTCTAATTTCTTGAACTGAAGTGGAAGCATTTTCACATTATTTTGCAAATAGATACTAGGTAAATATTCATTGATACTCTAAATATTAACTACTGCTATGATCATGAGGAAAAAGAAGATTCACAAATTGGATTCGTTTTTTGTGTTTTGAGCTCTCTTAATCTTATTTTTCCCATAAGCCGTTTCTATTTAAAATTTTATTTCTTATTGAAAGGAAGAAGATTTCTCTCCCCAAGTCAGCGATAGTCTGCCTCTGGCTTCGACACCTTCCCAGCCTTGAAAAAGCAGTGCTGCATCTTTTTGAAAAACTAATCTCCAGTGAGAGAAATTCTCTGAGAAGGATCGAATGCTTTATGAAAGATTCATTGCTGGTATGTGCTGGACTTTGATGAGGAGAAAAATCCTTAAAGAAGATGCTGTGTATCATTTCATTAGGCAGAGCAAGGGGGAAAAATGTAAACAGAAGAGCAATTGACTCCTTTTAAATGAATGATGTATTTACATTTTATTTTAAAAATACCTAACGTAGAGGGCTTTTCTGCATTTTTAGGGCATATGTCAATTATTGGGAAAGATTCAAGATTTACTTGATTGTTGCACCTTATATTGCATATTCACAAGAGCTGACGTTTGGACAACAAACTTTTTTGAAACAATATTTCTTATTTCCACATGAGAAATAAGTTTAAAAATGAAGATCTTATGAATGAGAGGAGTAATCAATTAAAGAAAAAAAAATCAGAAATAAATTTTTAGCTCTTCAAGAGCTACACCAAGCCTCAGAAAATGGTTAAAACCATAGAAACAACTTAAGAATTCTGTACGTTTTCTTCTGCTCTAAGCCTGCTGCCTTGAACCCTAGCTCCATGCAGGATGCCTGTCTCCCTGGTTCTCAGGGCTTCTCAGATCTGGGGAGTCAGAGGCTCAGGCCGGGTCTCCCAGGCCATCCTCAGAATTGGACCGTCTGTGGGAGGCTGCTCTGGAATGTAAGTGCAGTTTTGTGTGAGCACGAATAAAGATCAGTGCACCCTGAAGAAATGATTCAGACACTATGAGTAGGTGCTGTGTTCCCGGGTGTCCGTCTTGCAGGAACCGCAGTGGCTCCAACATGCTTTCTCATTAGCTCTGGTAACCCCGGGGAGACAGAGCAGACATTTTCTTCCTGTTACAGATGGAGAGAACTAGTGCAGAGAGAGATAGTGAACAGTCAGATCTGAAGCTGGTGGCCAGGAAACCGGGCAGGAGAGTGTTCACTCTCCCCACGAAGCTGACTTGGGAGGCGCGAGCTCTGTGCGTGGAGAGCCCTGAAGTGGCTGAGTTTGCACACCCTCCACACCCCAAACACCTTCTGTTTGTTTAATTCATTTGGAACTTTCTGTTTTCTTTTTTCTCTTTCAAACTGGAGGCTGTGTAAGGCGATCATAACTGAGTCAGTGGCCTTCTCCCTGCATTCCATTTCTTGTCTTAGGGCCTGATCGGTCCCCACCAGCCCACACGTGTGTGCCCACAGCCCTGGTTATGGCCCTTCTGTTCTGGGCTCCTCTCCCTTCACATCGGAGTTGTTCCAGGGGATGGGTAGTGTTACAGTCACCAGTAGGCTTGCTGCTTTCACCTGTGAGTTAGGTGGCTCAAACTGAACCCAACTGATTTGGAAATTTACAGTGTTTGATAGGGAAAAAAACGGGGGAAGGAAAGATGATAGGTATAAAGCCTGAGAGAGCCCAAAGAGAGGTTTTTTTTGGAAAATTACTACTTGACCTCACCATTAAAAAGAGTTGCACTTATTGTGAGAGTAAGAATGTTTCTTATATAAAAATAATTACAATAAAATTCCAAATAAAGGCTTTTAGAAACCCCCAGGCACCCCTTTCCAACCATTACTTTTATTATCAGGGAACTCTGTATTTCTAATTTAAATGAACATGCTATAATTTTCTCTGGTCCTTTTTTAGTGGCAAAATATAGTAACTGAGCTATATCCTTGCTTCCAAGGCCTTTAGTAAATGTTCTTTTCTCTATAGAAAAATTCCAGTTTCATTGACTTTTCTGATTTGGTTTGATTCTGCAGCCTTTCATTAGTCCTTGTGGTTCTTCTCTGAACCTTCTGTGTCCTTTTTACCTGTGGACGTCAGGCTGAGCAACAGTTCCGTAAGCACAGGATGTCACTGCCAGTGAGGGGGAGAGAAGGCAGGCACTCTCATTAAACATCATACTGTATAACCTTCAGCCTCCAGTTTATAGTTTAAAACAATCTTCCCCAGTCAAACAGCTGTGGAGTCCATTGATGTACAAGAGCATTTATCAAGATCATTGTATAGAGATTCGGAGCTTCCATTATGGTTAAAGGGGGACTCCAGAGGGTGTTATTTGGTTTAATTTATTGTGGCATTGGCAGGATGTGACCTCTGTATGCCTTAAGGTTCAAGGAGGTAATTAAAGTACAGAGCTGGAAGTTCCTGACTGGCGTGGGCTGCTCTCCTCAGCTATCCTGGGCCTGCTGTGCCAGCAAACCAAGGAGGCTGGGATAAGCCTGTGACGTGCCTGAGTGATTAGAAGGGTAACCTGAAGAACGGCTTCCTAATTGCATAATCTGATTAATTTATCACAGCCCAGTATCTTGGTGCAGTGACAGGACCGTGCAAAAGTATCAGCGAGATCTCGGAGACTCAGATAGCATGGGACTGCTGTGCTTTCCCTTAGAAGAAACTCGATGCCTGTTACACTAGCGTTGGATTCTGAGAGTAATTAAAGTGTGATGGTCTACGTAACTTGTGTTTTACATGGAGCACTGTTAATTATGCTTCTTTCTCTTGGGACTGTCCAGAATTAGCCATGGAAATTCTATAGTTACCAAGATGTTGCAAAAACAAAAGATAAAAGTGTGGTACAGGTTATACAAAGTGAAATGATCTCCCCAAATGTTCTTTGGTCTCTCAGGGACTCAGAGGCCTGGTATTTTCCATTAAAACTGTGAATAATAAGGCACTAATCTAATAGCACCTGAATTCTAAACGCATATACATACACGAAGTTTACTTTTGAGACTCACCCTTAGGCTTCTTTGGCTGGACCACCCCCAAGTACATAGTTACCTGCCACATTTGGTGTCTCTTAAGTAAATCACAGTATTAACCTCAGTTTGTCCTTTATTGTGCAGACTGGCACGTGTCAAAATCAGGTGGTCTTACGTTTCCTGTGACGGAACAGGCACTGGAAGGCCGTAATCCATAGCTTGGACCTGACCTTAAAAACTGATGTCACTATAAGCAGTGGAAGCCACTTGCCAACTATGTAGCTTTCTGGACTGTTTGGTTTCCCAAGGCTGGCCCAGAATCAGAAGGATGTTATGTTTTCCAGTTACAATTCTACTTGTGGAGCCCAGAAAGCTATTGTTTGTGTTTCACATTTGCATGAAAAGTGCTGGCTGGGTGGCACAGCAGCCCTGTACTTGGCTGCCGTGTTGCAAGCCAAGGCTGTGAGGTACCCTGGTTCCCATGCCCTCCCCACATGCTGCCTGCCCCTCAGGCTGGATCTGGAGGGGCGGCTGCTTCACCTTCACAGACCTGCCCACGGAGAGCAGGTGGCAGAGGAGGGTGGAGAGGGGAAAGGGAGGCAGGGTTGGTTTTTGTTTATTCATATTTTAAGTAAAAAAAATATGCCTTGTATTCTCTCCTACGTGAAAGTCTTCGTGGCTCTATTAAAATGAGTTCCTTGTCTTGTCAAGTATGTTGCGATAAAACTGGATGGGGGGGATTAGTTCGTGCTCTAACAAGAGACTAAAAATAAGAAAACACACGGGTACCTCCGTGCACCTTGTCATCCCCGATATGGTAGGAAGTGTTCTGTCTTCATTGTCCAGAGAGCAGTCGTAACCACTTCAGAAAGAAAAAGAAACTTCCTGTACACAAAATTCCAAACACAATTCTCCTTTAATAAAAGATGATACTGAAGAATTACCCCCACATCCTGGGTGATGTCAGTTTTTTTGTGCTTGAGTAACTTTTTACTAATGTTCTAGGGTTTTCTTTTCCTACTTGTTCATTAGCAATCTTTTAAGAATTTCTTTTTGGGGTTCTCTAATGTGATGCATGTAATAGAACTAGAGCTGAATTAGGTAATTTAGCAGGGGTACAATAGGGAAGTGAGTGGCCGCTTATGCTTGTGGCTGAAAAAGAACCTGCGTCTTGGACAGTAGCTGCACTTTCCAGTGCCGACCTCAGGGGGGCACCAGATCACCCAGCATTGTCCCTATAAAGAGAAAGGCCCAGACGGGAGGTTTTGTTTTCACTGTTGGGGATGCAGGACTTTGTAACCAGTCAGAGAGGAAAGGAGAGAGAGAAAATTTAAAAATAAATAATAAAAACAGGGCAGTGGTCGACCTGGGAGGCTGAGCTGAGAAGCAGGGGGCTGAGGAGCTAGCTGTCTCCCTGCTCAGACTGCACAAGCCGATGGGATGGAGGCCACTGGGCCGGGCTAGCAAGAGGAACTTTAGATTTAGGGGATATTGTTCGGCACCCAGAGCTGGCATCCCTGTGTCTTGGTGCTCTAAGAGAGTGCGGGTAAATTAAAACACAAAAGTACATTTGGTACTTGTTAAGTTTTTTTTTTTTTTTTAAGCCTAGAAATGACAGATTTATCACTAATTAAACAATAATTGAATTATGGAGTACTGAAAAAAGTTGCTTGTAGTATAAACAACATCTGGTAAAGATTAAAAAGAATATTTTTCCATCTCAAATTTGTTGAAAGAAACTTGAATGTTTTGGAACAAAATAGATCCTAAAATGTAAAAGGGATATTTATAGTCTTACATTTAGTATTTTGAAAATAGAAAAGAATAAAATGGCAAATAAAAAATACATATTTATAAAGGTATCTTATTTTACATGATTGATGTGAAGGTTTTATTTAAGTAGATTTTTTTAAAAGCCAAATTGTTTTTGAACTCAATAAAGGGGTTTAATATTGAAATGAATCTTATGAAGAGTCCTGTTTTTAAAAGAAAGTTAGTTTTTGATGAATATAGTCACCCTTTCATTTATATACATATATTAACACAAGGGCTCCTGCCTGTCAAGGGTTTGAACGGATCCCCTCACTGCACAGTGGGACAGGATTGCTGGCTGCAGGGAAAGCTTCTCATCAGCCATTTCTTCTTTTTAAAAAAAGGAGTGGGGGAGACCATTCCTGAGTATAATATTTAAACTACACTAAAATGACTATGAAAGAGAATCTATTCCAGGCTTACTGAATTTCAGCTTCTTACCGCTTATCTGCAGTTTCCCTCTTTATTTCTTAGGAAAAAAATATCTATGAAGGGTGATAAATGAAAAGGCTTGAGAATTTTTTGTTGTTTTTTCACTGCTTTTTTTATTTTTTTATGAGACATTCATTTTTGTCTGTGGATTACCTCAAATCGTAGTATAATTTTCCTCTCTGGCTTGTATTTTCTCTCTCTCCCCCCCCACCCTCATTCTCTCTCTCTCTCTCTCTCTCTCTCTCTCTCTCTTTCACACACACACACACACACACACACACACACAGAATCAGAAAATTATAGAAAGAAGGTAAGATTTCTTCAGAATTTTGTTCTTCCATGTTCTCAGACCTCTTTCAAGCAGCAAGCAGCCTGTAATAATCATTGATGAATCAGGATGAGAAGCAGACATTGAGGGCAGAGAGTGAGCACTGATGTTATTTGTGCAGTTCCTGGTACACGGTGACAAACTGGCCTCTCCCTCACCTCTCCCCACAACACAGGCCCAGAGAACATGGCCACTGCGCATTTCTTCTGTGTTGACTTTGTCTTTCCATGTTTTGTCGAGGGATGGCAATGGGCTGTCCTCCTAGGCAGAGAGGAGATAAGCAGTGCAGTTCTGTGTAGCTGTGGGAGGGGGCAGATGAAGCACCCCAGCAGCGCAGTCTGGTCCGTAAGAAAAGGAAGCCCGAGTCCGGAGCTCTCCATCATCATCCGTTCACCCTCCGACATTTACTGAAAGGACTGGGGCAGTGTGAGGAGGGGGAAGAGGCCAAAACTCATGTCATTGACGGCCTCCTGGTGACGTGGTTTCCCGAGACTTGAAATAACCTGTACAGGAAATCGTTAGTCCAGATGGAGACGAGCAGAGCTTGAGAAGGAACAGATTTTGGTAGGATGGAGGAAAACATACAAACAGATGGAACCTAAGAAAGGTCTTCTTTTCTTTCCGCATTTTTATGGGAAAGATAATAGCATTGCTTGTAGGGCTTCAGAGCCAGGGTCTGGAGCTCTGGGCTGCAGAGTGGCTTGTGTTGTGTTATCGTAGGGTACCATCAGACAGGACACAGAGGGTTAAAAGTTTGCCTCTTCCCTCACAAGGATGCGACAAAGATTTGGGGGAGGGATTTATGGCTTGCAAAGAAGCATAAATTAAGACTTTAATTCTATTTGGAGGATTCTCTTGATAAGAAAAGCAGCTTAAGTTTGCTTTTGTGATGTGATGTCACTGGGACACATGGCTGGCCTGTGAGCATACTGGGCTTCATGAGGGGACTCAATGACCCTGAAATTATGTGCTCGGGAAGTGTAAAGAGTCTCATTTTAAAAACTAGTGAAGGCTGCGGATGAGAAAAAGCTGTTCACAGCCCTGGGGCGGCAAGGGAAAATGGTTTTAAAATGAAAATTTCTGCCATTGCTGTTTCAGTAGGGCTCCCTTGCCTCCTGGCGTCTTGCCTATTTTAAAAGCTAAAACGAGGTGTGGAAGCAGGCTGAGAGCAACCAGGGGTCTGAAATACTTGGACAGGAAGAAATTGAAAAGGCAAGTGCAGTGGCGTGGAGAGAGCAGGCCAATTCCACACAGTCTGGCGACATTTAACACATTGAACTGTTTTGCTGCAAAACACTGCATAAAAGAAAAGGATGTCTGTGTTCTAATCCTCTTTTAACAAATGGAGTAGAACTTTCTTGCTTCTCTTGATTTTCATGGTTGCCCTGTTCTACACATTGGGTCATCATCCTTCTCTTTGCCATTTGGAAATCCTCATAATTAGTACTGAATGATTTTCCACTAGTATCCAATTTATAGAGTGGCTCTGGAGTAGCTTAGACCATTTAGAACCCAACGAGTGGTCCTATTTTACCCTTTTCAGTTTGGGGGTTCTGTCAGTGCATTTTTAGGCTCTGTCGGCCTGTGGGCATGTGGTAGTGTTGTTTGGTCTTAAACACTCTTATTCAGGAGGCATATTGTCTGTATATGAAACTTTGAAAAACTATTCTGGCAAATTTGACGAATCACATGTCTTCAAGACAGGCAGTTTGCTTTTCACTTCTTGTTTGATTTTTCCATTATGAATACATAGAAACTTTTATGATATTTTCTGGGCATGTATCCAGTGACCTGTTAATGACTGTTATTATTTACAGTGAAGCTAAGAAGCAGGGAGATTAACTGACTTGCCTGAGATCAAAACCAAGAAATAACTTGCCTCTCTTCTGTTGAACCATGCTTCTGGCAAATTACTTTCTTGAGTACATAATGAATTTATCTATGAGCACTTTTAGTTGGTTTCTTTTAGATAAAAAAGCACATCAGTGGTGGATTGGGGAGTATGGATTACTCTGCTTAAAGAGGAGAGATTTGTAATTTATAAATCACAAATCTCTTTAAATAATTAAAAAGAAATCATCCCATCATCTTACTGTTGCCTGGGGCCTCCTGTGACAGCCTGTAGTGATGGTGTGTGAACACTAGATGGCACACGTTCAATGTTACAACTCAGAACACCAGCGCAGAACCAGTAGTGGAAAAAAAAGTCTGTGGTGAGTGCCACCATTCTTTCCTCAGCGTGGTCCAGAAAACTTGAGAGACAAAACATACCGCTTTTTCTATTTTTCTTGTTGAAGAGCACTATGGAAAAAGGTTCCCCAAAGGTAGTTATGTCAAGCGTAATGTGACTTGAAGAAATTCCCCATAGGGCTCACTCCACTACCACTTAGATGCTGCTGTGAAATAATCTGATTTAGAATACAAGTGACATTTTCATCTGGCTTAATCTCATGCTTTGCACTCTGGCCAAAAAGACAAGGAACCTAGGTCAGGCCCGCGGAAATCCCACCCAGTCCACAGTAGGTTGGCTTCTGCCGATTTAAACCATCAAAACCGGTCACAAAAAAATATTCATGGAATAAATTATATCGCTTTCATCATTCAAGATGAAGGTATCTTAATTTTTTTTTATTAACCCTCTTTTTATCCTAAATAATCTACACTGCTAAATTCATAGTGCACTGAAATGTGATACTATTTAGTCCATCATGGTGGTGGTCACTGCTTTCCTCAGAAACAATGCTGAATCATGTGTACTCATAAACAAATGGGCAGGAATGAAATGATGGCAGGCCCAGGCCGACCTCCAGGCACTTCTAGACCCTGTGAAGAGGTCGGACGTTCCTTAACACGAGCAGCACTGGCGGGCTCCTTCTGTGTCGTCACTGCAGCATGCTGGCAGAAATACGTTTACATTTTCCAGGATACTTCCTGACTCTTTTTTTCTGGATCACATGGGCTTGTAGAAAATGTGGTATATACAGGTATATAAAGACGAAATGAAGCTTGCCCACAACCCCCTTGCCCCAGGAGAACCACTGTTTGCCCTTGTACGCAGGGCTTTTTCCATTTTTTTCTAACCCAAAGGAGTAGGCCCATTTTCAGCAGTTCTGGACAACTCCTTTGCCTGATAATAGCAAGTTGTAATTGAATAAGTACTCTGATATTTTACTTTCTCCCGGTCTTTTCCTTTACAGCCAGAAGCAGCCTGCCACCCTGCCATATTCAGAATGGTTGATGAAATGTTCAGGTAACTTTGTGCTGTTTCTGCTAACAATCGATTTTAAAACACTCAATTTCCAAATGTGAATTTAAAATGCTGTGTGTGGTAGCTTCTGGCTGTATCATGGGGAAATTCGTTTCTGATTTCATCTTACCCTTCTGAGCTTTTTGGTAAAACCCAAGTGTCAGTGTATATGTAAAAGCCCATGCCTAAGAATTACAATCACCTTTTTTAAATCTTTTAAAATTCTAATAATAATGGTCGAAGAGTAGAATTGAACTAGATTTTAAATTGTTAAATATTCACGTAAGATTTTTGTCAGCTCAAAATAAAGGGCAGCAGTGACTTCCTTCACCACGTGAGGGCTGAGCAATCTTTTTAAAGGATTTTAAAGCTAAGGAATACCAAGAAAAATAAATAAATAATGCCATCCTAACAGAGCTTTTCTGAAAGGCAAAATCAACGATGCAAGTTATCTTACAACACTTTAATTTTTATTTTGCAAATTCTAGTACTTCTTGGGAATTGCATTGCATTTACAGATGGCGAGAGATGAGGAGACCACTGGACACCGGATGGGGTACAGCTGACAGGGGGAGACTGGACCTCTGTCGGGGAGTTTGTCACTTGGCGAGGCCTTCCTGCCTCTTTTGGGGGTGTTAGTGCAGCCAGGGTGTCTGCCCTTTCCATTCCGTACCCTGTTCCCCTTGTTCTGGGCAGTACAGCAGACACTAGCGAAAGGAATTTTTACAACAGCAAATAACCCAGCATTTGGGTTGGTCTTAAAACATACTAACTTTAAGCTAAATAAGCATAGAAACAAGAAGTCAGACTGCTGTTTATAGTTTAAAGCTAGCAGAGTTTGACCTGATTTTGTTTGTTTGTTTGTTTGTTTAAACATAAAGAAAATTTAGTTGTATGAAAATGCACGGAAAGCAAACCAGTTACATGCAGATTTTTACACCACTTTGGTGGGTGGATTTCACTAAACCATTTTACCCCCATGGGGAGCTCTTTCTCCACTTGAAAAAGCACAAGTTCTGTCGATACTGCATGTCTGGGCATACAGTGTGCACATATTTGTACAAAGCATCCGGGCCTATGTGGAAAAGACATGCAATGCTTAATAATTTAAAAACCGAGAAAGGGAGTGCTGCACATTGCAGTTTAAAAGTATTTAGAAAAGGAATGACAGATTTCTCCTGTTTTCTCACACAAGGACTGAAATCTCAGGAGTAGTGATACTGCTGAATCTTATGGCACACAAAAAATGTTTCCACTCCTGGCTTTTACAATTCAGGTTCGTGTGTTTGCCCGATTAATCATTAAATGTCTGTGATCTGACATTGCGTTGTTCAGGTATGCACTCCTGGAAACCGATGGAGCCCCAGAAGTACTAGCCGCCATTCAAGTGTTTACATGGTGCTTTGTAGAAGCTCTGGAAAAAGAAGACACACAGGTTCGTTATATTGCATATATTATTCATTCCCCCAAAGAGAAAAGGCTGCTAAGAGCATTTGGCTAATCACCAGAAAGAAGCACTTTATTTTCAGCGGCTTTGATAGACTGTTTTGCTCATGAAGAAAGCTTCCCAATGAATGCCCCAGCAAAGGTAAAACCATTTTAATTGAAAGTAAATCGAGGTAGTTCTTGTCTGGCCCACGCCCTAGGACCCCAAAGCATTTACCTACTATTGTGTCAGAGAACTCAGTTATGCCAGCCCTGGAGGGTGGGTTTTCCAGGCTGTGTTTGTGTGCTGTCTGCCAAGTGGGACTCTGCCCCTCCCAGGCCAAGCGGTAGGAATTCTGGAGTCTTTATCACATGTGCTAAGAAGGAAATGCCACTTATTATAAAGCAATAGTGGACATTCTTAATTATTAGAGTTTCCATTCCTACAAGAGGCCCAAGTGTGAATTGGATCCCTCATAAGAGAGAAAGGAGGCAGTGAGAAAGATAAGGAAAGACTTGAGTAAGTAGAGGAGGAGCTAGGAATAGCAGTGCCCAAGAGGTGGGAGTTGGATACAGTCTTAGGAAGAAGCCAGGCCCACGGGGTCTGCAGGAGGACTTTTGCTACAGCCCCACCCGCAGAGGCCAGGCAGCCCTGGGCAAGGACCGCTGATCAGAGTGAAACGTGAGCCTTTTCTACCAGAGCGCTTCCACCTTGGGGCATTTTAACTGGCCTATACGGCCCTGTAGTGCTTTGCCTGTTCAAATGCCTGGGTCCACCTGCAGCTTCCCATGAGGTATGTCATGCTCCCTTGTGATGCTTTCAGCAGTTTGATGTAGGAGAGCGGTGCTGTGATGCTTGGCTCTGCTAAAATCCCGTCTACCCCTACACCAAAGAACTGTTCAGGTTTATCATTGCTTTTTAAGGCAATGATAAATATTTATGGTGTATGTTTTCCCATCTTCTCTTTCCCTAGGGAAGTTAGCTAGACTGTAACAAACAGCATTATCAACGCTACCCAGCCTGGAATTCGGGGGGGTCTGGCTGGCCCTCACACTTATTTTGAGGCGTAACTATAAATATCTTTTATCCTCCCTTGTACATTCTTTGTATTCCCAGTTAGAAACCGACCTCTAGAACACCTCCCCCTTTTAACTCCTGGAACATACCTAGGTTAGGGTAGAGGACACTGGTGAAAGTTTTCTTACCAGCTTTGCCCTTGAGTGTTGACCTCGGGCACTCTGGATTTGGACTGGATTTGCAGTTGTTTTTAACCTATTTACTTTTTAATCTTTATTTTTTGTTGAGAAATAATTGACATATTCTGTTAGTTTTAGGTGTTCAACATCATGATTCAATATTTATATGTATTGTAAGTTGATCTCCATAATAGTGCAGTTAACATGTCACCATACATAGTTACAAAATATTTTTCTTGTGATGAGAACTTTTAAGTTCTATCCTAGCAATTTTCAATTATGCAATACAGTGTTATTAACTGTAGTCACCACACTGTATGACTTATTTATTTTATAGCTGGAAGTCTGTACCTTTGATTCCCTTCACCCATTTCGCCCACCTCTTATCCATCTCTAGCAACCACCAATCTGTTCCCTATCTATGAGCTTGGTTTCTTTCCTCCTCCCTTTTTTTTTTTTTTTTTTTTTTAGATTTCATATATATGAGATCATACAATATTGGTATTTGTCTGACTTATTTCACTTAGCATAATGCCTTTGAGTTTCATCCATGTTGCAAATGGCAAGATTTCATTTTTTGTGGCTGAATAATATTCCATTGCTTGTATATACATCACGTTTGACTTCTGCAATTACAAGAGGTGCTCAGAGTGGTTACCATCAGTGTCCAGACACTTCTTATGATGGCGAACTACTGCTTGAGCATAGATAACATTTCTTAAAATGTGTATACATTTTTTTGGCATCCCCCTGGGCTATTCTGTTATGTTGATCTATGGGTCTGTTTTTATGCCAATTCCATACTGTTTTGATTACTATAGCTTTGTAATAAAGTTTGAAATCAGGGGGTGTGATGATTCCAGCTTTGTTCTTCTTTCTCAAGATTGCTTTGGCTATTTTTCTATTCTACTGTTTCTATTCTACTGTTTTTCTATTTCTGTCTCTCTTAATTTAGAACAGTACCCTGAGCAAGCTACCCGTGTTTGGTGGTGCAGCGGCACTCACGGGTCGTGGTAGAAGGCAGGGCAGGGAACCAAAAAGAAACAACTCATCACTCTCACCTTGGGCTCAGAATAAGAGGACAGTACCCTTTACCTTTGCAAATGCCTTCATATACATATATTAGATCCTTTCTTTTCCTAGGGCTGTTCCTGTTTGTCTGCACTTTTAATTGATGGCCATTCTCATCATTGATCCCCTGCCGCCTTGCCTATTTTTAAATTCATCATAATTCTTGATGCATAGCATCCTGTGTCCTCTTGTTCCATGCATTGCCCTCTTTTCTTTCTGTGTCCTATTCATTCATTCATGTATTTTTTTTCTTACTAAAATGAATATCTGTGGACCTGACATCCAAACAAGATCCAAACTAAACGTAACAGCCGTGCGCTCCTCCTCTGTCCTGTCTCCCTGCCCTCTCCCCCCAGGTCACCACTGTCTTGAGTTTATGTTTATCATTCCTTTACTTTCTCTGGAAATAGTCTGATCATGTATATATGATTTCCTAAACCATGTTTTCTTGTGCTTGTTTTTGCAGTTTATAAAACAAACAAGAGTGAGGAGCAGACTGTATATAGTCTTTTGAGCCTTGGCTTTTTCTGCTCAGCGTGTTACCAAGGTGGCTTTATGTTGTGTGTGGCTGTGATAGTAGAACGTTGGCTGTGTAGTACTCCATTGGGAAAGTGTGCCAAGTGTGGCCATTGCCTGGTGGCAGGCATTCGGGTCGTTTCCAGCTTTGGTTGCTCTGAACATTCTTGGATCTATGCTTAGGAGTGGACGTGCTGGTTATTCGGTATGCAAAGGTTCATCTCCTGTGGATACTGCCAAATTGTTTTCATATGTGGTTGTGCCAATTTATACTCAACCGAGCAGTTTATGAGAAATCCCATTAATCCACATTCTTTCGCATTGTCAGAAATGTTTATCTTCACTGCTTCTCACTCTCTTTTTATCCTTTCCTCTCACCCTTGTCTTATTTGGAGAGCACAGTGAGGCTCCATCAATGTGCCCAATCAGACTAGTAGGCAAACACTTAAGGTTGTCACGACAAGCCAGTTTTTCTGAGCTTGCATAATAGCTCAGTACAAACAGCAGATCAGTTCAGGTTCTGGGTCTAGTAATGGCAGACTAATAATGTACTAGACTAAGTCTCCCACAGAAAAAAAGTTATAAACTCTGGGGAAAATATTTTTTTTTAACTATTTAAACTGGAGAGTAACCAAAAAAGCTGGTAGAAACTGGAGGGGATTCAGCCCTTGAAAAGAAACCTTATTGGGTATTCTCTCACTTTCCCTAGGGCTTGCATGTGAGGAATGGGAGGAGAGTTGAGTGGGGTCAAGGGGTGGGCAGAACTCAAGGCACAATCTGATTGACATGAGATGTCAAAAGACAGAGCTGTGGGCTACCATAGGGACAAAAAATTAGATGGGGGAAAAAAGAGACTAATATCAAAAGATAGACCTGAATCCAAACATACCTACAAGTACATTACGTACAAAAGTTAAGTGAAAATTAATATAGTAAAAAAGTCAAATAGTTCAAACTATAAAAAGCAAAGACCCAACTATGTGTT
Source organism: Rhinolophus sinicus (assembly GCF_036562045.2). Taxonomy (NCBI): domain Eukaryota; kingdom Metazoa; phylum Chordata; class Mammalia; order Chiroptera; family Rhinolophidae; genus Rhinolophus; species Rhinolophus sinicus. The sequence continues at coordinate 113,409,543 of NC_133754.1, read as the reverse complement.
GCTTTCAAGAGACCAGGTCTAATTATAAAGGCACTGATTAAAGTAAAAGGAAGGAAAGCGATATGTACGAGGTGTGATCAAAAGACACGTTGAGTATTTAAATAAAAAAGCATTACAGTAAAAAACACATTACCATTAATCCCCCTCAAAATACTCCCCCTCGTTTTGAACACACTTATCCCATTGTTCCTGCCACTTTCTGAAGCAGTTCTGGAGTCCTCTTTCGTGAGTGACTTAACTTCATCCTCAAACATGACAACACTCCGTGTCACACATCACTTCTGGTACGGCAATTTCTGTCAAATAAAACCATTATGGTGTGTCCTCATCCACTTTATTCACCGGATCTGGCACCGTGCGACTTCTGGCTCTTCCCCAAAGTCAAAATGATTCAGGATATCGAGGCAGCCATGACAGCACAACTAAAGACTCATGAAAGAGGACTTCCAGAACTGCTTCAGAAAGTGGCAAGAATGATGGGATAAGTGTGTTCGAAGGGAGGTGGAGTATTATGAGGGGGTTAATGGCAATGTGTCTTTCACTGTAACAAAACTTTTTTTAATTGAAACATTCACCATGTTTTTTTATCACACCTCATATGTTACGCAAATAATAAGCACAGGAAAGCTGCTATGGCTTTACTAGTGGCAAATAGACTAGACTTTAAGACAAGGAGTATGACTAGAGATAAAGAGGGATATTTTATAATGCAAGTGTTCAGGTCATCAGGAGAAATATCAGTTATAAGTGGATATGTGCCTAGTAACAGACTTCGGAAATACACAAAGCGAAAACTTAACAGAAGTTAAAAAAGAAAAGATAGACAAATCCAGTCACACATAAAGATAGGATTAAATTTAACAAAAGGTATAAGACCTCTAAATGGAAAACTATAAAACATTGCTGAAAGAAGCTAACGAAAATTTAAATATATGAAGAGAGAAACCATATTCATGAGTTAAGATGCCTGTTCTCCCCAGACTGATCTGTTGCTTCAGTGTGATCCCAGTCAAAATCCCAGCAGGCTTTTCCAAACAGAAATTGACAGGCTGATTTTAAAACTTGTATGGAAATGCAAAGGACCTATAGTAGGTAGAATAATTTTGAAAAATGAAAGCAAAAAAATCTAGAGGACTTTAAGTTACAGTAATCAAGACAGTGAGGTATTAGCAAAAGGATTGTCATAGATCAGTGGAGCAGAATAGAGTGCAGAAATATATATATATATATATATATATATATATATATATATATAATTTTTCCAATGGATTTTTAATAGAGACACTAAGGCAATTAAATGGAGAAAGGAGAATTTTCAGTAAATGATGCCAAAACAACTGGATATTCATATGGGAAAAAATGAACCTCTACCTTACAAAATAACCAGAATTAATTTGAGATGGGTCATAGACTTCACCATAAAAGCTAAAACTACAAAGCTCCTAGAAGAAAAGGAGGAGAATTTATTTTATTTACTTTTTGATGTTGGAATAATCTAAGATTTCTCAGAAGGGATGCAGGAAAGCACTAATCGTATGAGAAAAAAATGGATAAATTAGATTTCTTAAAAAATGGATAAATAACATTAAACTTCTGTTCTTTGGTAGACATCCTTAAGAAAATGAAAAAGCAATCCACCAGCTGGGAGATAATATTTTTAATACATATGTCTGACAGAGGACTTGTGTCCAGAATATATAAAGCTCTCTTACAATTCCATAAGAAACAACTCAGTTTTTAAAAGTATACAAAAGACTTCAAAAAAGATATATAAATTGGCATTAAAGACATGAAATTGCTCAACATCATTTGCCATCAGGAAAATGACTAGTAAAGCCATATGAGGTAACATTTCATACCTACTAGAATAGCTGAAGTTAGTAAGATTTGGTCACCAATGCCAAATGATGACAAGCATGTGAGCAGCGGGAATTCTCATAACTTGCTGAGGGGTGTGTGAAATGGTACCACCATTTGGAAAATTTTATGGCACTTTTTTATAAAGATAAACAAGCATCTACTTTGTGACCCAGTAATTTCATTCCTATAGTATTTACCCAAGAAAAATGGAAGCACATGTCAACAAAAAGACATAAATATGAATGTTAATTGCAGTTTTATTCATAGTAGTCCTGAAATGGAAACAACCCAAATGCCCATCAATAGGAGAATGAATAAACAGATTATGGTATATTTATACAATGACTACTTGTAAGAAATAAAAATATAATGAATTACTTATACACAGCGACATGGATGAATCTCAAAAAAAAAAAGAAAAGAAAAAAAAGTTGAGCCAAAGAAACCAGACAGCAAAGAATACATACTCGTATGATTTTGTTTATATGAAATTCAAAAATAAGCAAAACTAATCTTTCATCAAAATCAGACTATTGGTTGCCAGGGTGAGGTGGAGGGATCAAATGTAACAGCTACAAGGAAACTTTTTGGGGTGGTAGAAATGTGGATTTACATATTTATCCACATTCATCAAATGGTACCCTTACTGCCTGTGCACGCCACTAGATTTCTAGATTTACCTCCCCTTTTTACACAAGCACTTAAGGGGCTGTGTGCCTCTGAGGAATAGAGGCTACAGCTCTGCGGCCCTCACTGGACTGTGAATATCCTCGTTCTTGGCTTTTGTTGCTGTTACAAAACCATCTCGCAACTGCCTTGCACACTCTCCCTTAAATGGAAGATTTATGTGTATAATTGGGTTCATATAAGGTAAAGTACAGATATAAAGACATCAGGAGCTTAACTTTATTTTTCTTAAGTCCCAGAAGGTGACTTTAAAAGGTTTATTTTTCTGGAACTATTTATAAGGTTATTAGAAGCATCCTTTTTTGTTTTTTTGTTTTTTTAATGTTGAAGAAAACATTCTGACCATGTTAGCACAAGTGGATCCTTTTTGGGCAGAGGACCCAAGTTTTAGTATTTTCTTAATACCCTTTCCAATCCTAACATTCATGCAGTTTTGAATTTTTGATTCTCTTGTAGCTGAAGTTCGCACTCAAGACCTACTTTCCTTACACTTCTCCCTCTCTTGTCATGGTGCTACTCCAACACCCGAAAGGTATGTGAAGGTTGATTCTGCCTGCATTCAAATCATTTCTGGGAAAGAGTGCTGATAAATCAGAACCTACCCTCCCATGTCCCTGCCTGTAAAACAAGGGACATTGAATTGGTCATGTCTAACATTGCTTTAAGCAACCAGGGTCTCGCATTCGATGGGTTCTGTCAGGAGAATTCGCTTGACTTCCCTGTCAGGATCATTTACTGAAAGAAAGAAAACAGAAAAAGAAACAGAAAAGACCTCTTGTTAAGTTTGATAGTCCACTCCAGATAACACGGGACCTGCGCGGGTGCCCACCAGATCCACCTAGACGCCAGGACCAGGCTAAGACTTGGCTGAGTCAGAATAAAACAGTACATGTATTTGTATTTCATTCTTTCTGCTCCGTGCCCCTGGTTGCAAAAGAAAAGATAAAAGGATGAATGAAGTCAAGGAAATGTAGGGGAAATTTCTCCTAACCAAGCCCAGGGAAGTGCTCCTGGAAAGATTCAGTGCGTGTACCTGGCCACAGCCTTCTCTGGTTTCACTTGCCAGCCTTCCAGAGGCCATGCCCAGTTGAGGAAGTGATGGTTCCATCCTAATTCAACTGGTGTTGATCTGTTAACGTGCCTCTGAGCTCATGTTTAGGAAACATTCAGAAATAGAGAACAAAGACATCCCTTTCCTTCGAACGCCTGAAGTCTGAAGGAAAGGCAACAGCGACACAAGCACAGGCTCTGTGCCAGAGAAGGAGGCATTTTATCTGACATGAAGGAAAGAGTAAAACCCGTAGTATTTTCTTTTTATGCTCTTTTTTGCCTACCTTTTTCCTGAGACTTGAGTAAATAGATTCATTTAAGGAAAGGAGGTGATTCAGAGTTTCACAGCATTTTGTAAAATCTAAATTCCTCTTCTTGTCCTAAAAGATGTAGGTGCTCATCCAAAGTGACTCATCTGACACCTTCCTCTCAGATGCTGGAGGTGGAAGTGGTGATGGGCCTGGCGGGATCTCTGGTCAACAGTTTAGTGAGACTTAACCTGTGGAGACACAATGGGAAAACTTTGATAACAAGACAGAAAAGCCACTAATTCCCTTTCCAGGGGTGTATACCTCACAGCTTAAGGCAGATCACTAAAGGTCACGATCAGCCTGTGTGAGAAGCTGAATGAGCTCCAGAAACAGTATTGGAGTTATTAATTTTTAAGTTTGGAAATCTATAAACAAAAGATGAAGTTGGTATATGGGCCTGAACTCAGCCTACTTGCCTTTTCCTTGGTGTGATTGTCCTAGATTTATGTCCCAAAATAAGTAAAGTCAAGCAGAAATACAAGAACTTCCTATGCTAGTTTCTAGAAGTTTTCTGCATATTTCTTTTAGAAAAAGTAATGTTATTTTCACAAACTGAAGTGTTTTTTAATAGTAGAATCTTCTATTCATCAGAAATTGACTTCATGCCCACTGTGGGGCATAACAGATCGATCACTTATGAGCCCTGACTATCCAGGAGCTAAGAGAAGAGGGGACATAAAAAAAGCATCTAAACAAGTAGTACAAAGAAGAAAATGAAAATGCCTCCAAAGGTTGCAAATCAAGAGTTAAGGGACTTCAGAAGAGGGTGGGAGAGAATATATGATCCTTTAATCTGTAACATTTGTGGAGTAGCCGTGGTTACTCTATCACTTACCTCATCTTCCTCATGTATTTAATTACAGGATCTATCTGCAGATACATACATGCTCAGATGTGTTTAGAACCACAGGATAATTATGAAACCACAAAAACCTAACTCAAGAAAAGGCATTTGTTTGTAATGATCCCTATGTATTTTTTTCCTGGCCTTTGCTTTACTATAAACCTGAATTCGTATTCTGAATTCATCACAATCATAGAAAAACAGTTGGGCAGCCCATTCCTAATTCCTTATTGACTGTTTTGTTAAGGTCTCCGCATATTTTGAAATCACAAATTGTTAGTGGTAGAGGAGGGGGGTGGGTAGGTAGAAAAGGAAAAACCTGGGGCATCCGCGACACAGCATTTCTAAATCCTAGGGCCGGGGGAGACACTGCTTGTGCAGTCCTTGTCGACTCCCCTGTACTGAGTTAAAGAGCCCCCGAAGTTTAGCTTGTGTGACACCCGTGGGTCGTTCTTCCAGGCCTGAGAAATGGGTACTGGCTGTGAACAGCATGAGAGAGGTCGTATGGGTTCCATCGACCAAGAAAAAAATGGCCTTTCCCCAAACCCCTCCAGTCTTAGCTGCCTACCTAATATGTTTGCCTTTCCTTCAGGTCTCCTCTGCTCTCTTCTCACCCACAGGTATTCCCCAGGGGCTGTGGCACCAGCCATTGACACATATTTCTGAGATGCTCAGAGAAATAGTTGAAGACCAGGCTCACTGGTAAGCAAATGCTGACAACGCTGAGGTCTGCGTCTCACTTGGCTTCTCTGGCTCCTTCCCTTTAGCAGAGCTGGAGGAAAGGCGTCATTGGTGTGACTGTCCCCAAACAGGTATGCACACTGCCGAGCAAGAAGTGGAGAAGTGCAGAGCTGCACAGATCGCCTGGAGCAGGCTGCCTATGTAAATACCTTGTAGGGAACCTGTTCTGAGTTATGGCTGGTACTAGATTTTGAAACATATAAGCATAACAATAAAAAGAATAGATCCTAGGGGAAGAAAGCAGTGCCCACAGGGCGCAAACCCCCTGGTTGTGCAGGAGAAGGGCACCTCTGTGGTCCTTGAGTCTTCTCTCTGCCTCTCTCAGGAAGGAAATTCTAGCCTTACACACAATAGGATGAAATGTTTCTTTTTCCTTCTCTTTGTAATAAATATGTATCTAAAATGCAAAAATCCTTTCTAACTTTAGGATATTAACTACCATTTTTTAAATATGTGTTCTTTCCTGGAAGCATTCACACGTAATCTTTGCTAATATAACACCCTTCAGCTTGCTCTTTAAGGCCCTTGCTTTCAGTGTAGGTATTTTATTCATGGTCTGTCCTAGCCTACAAGACTGTTTTGTTTGCCAGTTTTCCCTCTTGAACTTCTTTCTGGTCTCATCACGAAGCCATCAGATTCGGGGCTCTTCGTCATGATGACTGATGCAGGTTTGGGTGCCAGTTATTCACTCCTTCTCTGCACCGACTCTCACCAACTGGGGAGACAGAAAGAGCTGGTAGCCAAGTGGGGACCTGTCCCACCTGGCAGCCCTACTCACACCCTGTCCGTTGTCTCTGTCGAAGAGCAGAACTTAGATCCAATACCTCATGGGACTCCACCCTAACCTACGTCTGCCTGAACTAGAAGTAGACTCAGGGTCCATCTGTAGGGAAGGGTCTGGGAGCAGGTTCAGCTACTTTCTCACACGCGGGTACTGGTAGGGAAGAGGGAGGATGCCCAGGCCCATCTCTGCAGGGCAGGCCTTGCCCCTGGCCTGGTGCCAACCTGGGAGCAGGTCTGCAGGGAGGAGACCCTGGGGAGTCTCTCCCTTGCTTTTGAGACATCATACCAAGCCCACGCCTGACATGGCCCACGGAACACCAGCTCTCCTTCTTGTGGGAAAGAGGAAGCTCTCCTCTTCCTTCCTGTCCCCTCCATTGTCTTACAAGCTAGATTTCAGAACATTTCATCACTTGTTTTCAGAGAGCACTTGGCCAGGAGGAAAGCAGTGACGAGAGCAGGTGAGGAGGGTACTTAGCGCTAGGGCGTCCATGGGCCAAGCAGAGGAAGCGGACCCAGGTCCTGCAAAGGGCACTGTAGAGGTGCCCAAAGCTCTCCTATGCCAGGGCCTTCCAGGTCAGAAGGGAAGTTCTGATCTAATGTGATCTCAGGCCGGTCCTGCTCCATTTTTTCCCGGGGAGACGTGGAACTGCTGATATTGGCACTGTGCACAATTAATGGGTCCTTACCTTGAGCAGATTTTGTCCTCTGAGCAGCTATCGCGAATCCCAGTTCCCAGTGTGACAAACAGATAGCTTCACAAAGGCTATAACTTTTCAGCCTTTATGAATTTGTGATGACAGAAAATACAATATACAGCTCATGAAACATTCATATTTGCCCAAATATTGACCAGAGCCTTGGGTTCTGTCAGAAACATGTTTCAGCCTGTGCCCCTCCTCTGGTCTGCATGTGGACCCCAGGGGGCCCCCTCATTTCTTGCTCCGGCTCCCTGGGTGGCAGCCTTGTGGCAAGGCAGCCCCCCTCCCAGCAGTCCAGCTGTGCAGGCAGAGGAGCACACCTGCGGGTTCTCCCCTTGCATCATCCCCGCTGGGAGTGAGCCACAGTCTGCTTTTCTCTAAGGTCTATGCTCCCTCAGGGTCCCTGGATGTAAAGATTTAAATGTTTGAAGTTCTCGGGGCACATGGGGTTTTGAGAGGCATGCCTTGGACGGTCTTGTGACGGGTTCAGAGTGGCGTTGTGAGCTATTTTCCCGAGTCTTAACTTGTAGTACTTGCAAGTTGTACTTCAGTGGGTAAGAACAATTTAAGCCAACCCTTCGCAAACATTACAGTTCCTTTAAGAAGCAAAACGAAAAAGAAGTCTTGTTGCCTGGCTGCCATGTGTTTTGGTTCCGTTCCAGGTCCTGCAGAGGCCCCTTTGAAAGCTGGTTTGTGCTCGTTCACTTTGGAGGATGGGCTGACGTCGCGGCTGAGCACTTACTGATGTCAGCAGCCGAACCCCCGGAAGCCTTGCTGTGGCTCTTGGCTTTCAGCTACAGCCCACGTGACCGGAGTCAGTGGAGAGCACAGGCCATGGTGGGTGGCAGTGCCCACTACGTGTGGCACTCGGGGTCGGTCCGGAGCTGAAAGGATCCTACGGGTAGGGGCCCCGTAGTGGGTTTGGCACTCATTAACCCCCCAGGTACCTAAGCGCTGAGTGCTCCTAGTTCGTTATGGTAGCAGACGTCTGGCTGGATGAGTGCATGTGTGCTGGGTTTGTGGCCGGAGACGGTTTTCTGGCTTCACAGAGTTGACTGGAAACCAGACGCTGCCACCCTGCTCTCCGGGAAAGCACTGAGATGACAGGCTGTCCTGGCCCCCAGCTCACCTTATCTGTTCTTGCTCAGCTGCCCCGGCTGCCCTCATGTGCAGAGTGCCTGGCCGGGCGCCTCTCGGGTCCTCCAGGGGGTGCCATGCAGAGTCTGACCACTGCTCTGAGGGGCTCTGTCCTCCTGACCAGCGGCCTGGCTGTGTCTGCTTCCGTCTTGACTTACTGCTTTCTTGGATCAGTCAACAGATCCTCACATTACCAGCTTTGTTTAGAATTCTTACTAAAGTAATCACATGATATTAACCACTTTGCTTCTGAAAAAGGACTTGGTCATTTCCTAAATAACAGAGCAGCTAAATACAGGCCTGGCTAACTGTGGCAAGACAGTGGTTATTTTATGTGGAAAATAATAATTACAGGAAGCAATGCTTTGATTAAAGGCATTGGCACCTCCCTTGCAAACATTTATTTGTTTTTAAAACTTCAACTGCCAGTGCTTTTTGCTGATTTTAATAATTAAAGGGAGCAAGTTTCTTTTTGTAGAGAGCAGCACTTGTATTTGCTTGATGTTTTCTGTTGTTTGAAAAAAGCAGAGACCAATACAGATACGTCTGTGTATTTTACTTGTTTAAAAGCTGCGTGGCAGGGGAAAAAAAGTGTTTGGAATTTTAAAAAGTTGAAAGTTGGTGATAATTTATTTTGGATCAAAAATAGAACACTATTTAGAAATACATATAATGAACATAGGTATTTGAGGATTGCTATTTGATTAAAAATAAAGTGTACTATTTCTTTCCTCTTAACATATCACATTCAACTAATTAAGGAAAATACTAATTATATTCATGACCTTATTTTTAATAATTAAAATTAATAATAAAAAGCTCTATTGATTTCTAAAGCCCTTTTAATACACTTTATATTTGATTTTGTATAAGCTAAGTTGGTAGGTTATGTGTTAAATTCCATAGCGATCATAGAAACTGACAGAGATTCACTTTCAAAGTATAGAGAAATAAGTTGTCCAGTAAGATTTAATTTCTAGAAAGTTCTGCATTGGCATATCTTTCTACTGGTAGCTCAGTCCTTTTCAAAATAAAACGCGTGCATAGTTCTTACCCTGGGGATGCTTTGGCATCCTGGATCAAAAGGGATTGGCACACTCAGGGCAGGTTAGTGCAGTCTGTCATTTCCTTCCGCGCTGTTCTAGCAGCAGTAGCCTTCCACCTGTAACTGAAGCCCTGCTTTCGCAGTTTTGATCCCAGAACGTCTCCATCCTTAGTGTCCAAGCTGAGGCACTGATCTGTGTGAGGTGTGGGGAGCGGGCTGGGCCAGTTTCTCTAGTCTAACCTGCGAGACCTACCTGTGAGCTTTAATCCCGCTGGGTGTTGGTCTGTTGGGTGACTTGGGAAACAAAGTGTGAACTACCTCTGAAACCATGATGCTTGTGAGGTTTGATTGAGCTTGACAATGTCTGTGCCGTTGCCTTAAAAGCATAATTAAGTCAGGAACTCTGCTGTACTCGGCGGATACTGTGGCTGGAATTGTTGCCTCTGCTGGCCAGGCCTGAGGTTCACAATCGGGGAGCAAAGGGTCAGTGTCCCTGCCTAGGGGTACACTGCTCACAAAGACCCGCGCCTGCTGCAAACATGCTCATGCAGCTGGTGTTTATCTCCTTGGCTAACTTTGAATTACATGATGATAAAAACAAAAATGTCTATGTTTGTATACATAAGAATTAGGCAAGAGTGCATACCTTTAACCCTGTCATTCCATTCCTAGGAATTATCCTAAGGACACAATTAGAGATCCACACACAGATTTATGTACAAGAGTATCATCACGGCATTGTTTGTAATTGCAGTAATTGGAAATGGTCTAAACTTCCCACAGTAAGGATACTGGCTCAATACATTGTGGTATATTATAACTATGGAATAGTATTCTCCATGAAAAATCATATTCTCAAAGACTATGTGCTATAGATATGGGAAACTGCTTAAAGTGCATTGTGAAGAGAAAACTGTAAGATAGAAAATATTGCGTATAGTGATTGCTGTGTCCACAATGCCTAGAAAAAAGATGAGAGGGCTGCAAACCTAGTTTTTAACAGTGAGTCTCTTTGGATGGTGGAATTATAGTTCACTTTATTTTGTTTATTTGTTTGTTTGTTTAGATTTTCTATAGTGAGCATATATATTTTCATAATGTGGGATAAAAAGTAATACTTAGAAAAGAAAGCTTTTACCTTTCTCCTGAAAAAATTAGAAAGCAGCTAAAGTTATTGGCATGTCAGGTTGGCATGAGGGGAAAGACAGTCTGGGATAGAATGGAAAGGAAGAATATCAATCTTAGGGAATACTGGATGAGAGAAAAATGGATATAAAGGCACAGCTTCCTAAGTCCCCATGTTTTTGCAGACCCATTTAGATGGTAAGATGGTGTTGTGCTCCCGTAGATACCCCCCGACAAGGGCAGGCAGGGTCCAGGCGAGAGAAGAGATGGAGTAAGAGGGGCCCTCTCCTGTTGGAACACTGCCATGGCCCCTGGAAGAGCCGCGTGGTGCGGTTTCTCACGGCCCTGTATTGTCAGAAGAGCTCACACGGCACTCCTGGTGTACTGGGGTTTATGACACACTTCACTGAATGAGGCCTTCATGTGCAGGAAAAAAGACCCACACAAAATCCAGAAAATTGGTTGTGGGAATTCTCAGAATTAGGCCTAAATATTCTTTAAAAAATGATGGGCCATAGCTGTTCGTGAGTTCCATGTAGCATTTTGGATCCATGGCTTTCAGTTTTAGCTGTGTCTTCCAAGTCACAACTTGTACCATTTTTACAGCTAGCAGAGGTCTCAGCATGAAATAAATACTTTTTATGCAAAAACAACCCGCAGACCTATAACAATCACCATTCTTACATGGATTCCACAGACTTGTGACCTCTCTTTGAGCTTTAAACATGAAGAGACTATCCCAGTGTCTAAACAAAGACAAAGGTGTGTGTGTGTGTGTGTGTGTGTGTGTGTGTGTGTGTGTGTGATGGGTGAGCGTGGTGTTAGTGGTATGTGTGTGCTGTGGTTGTGTGGTACCGTATGAGTGTGTGTGTGTGTGTGTGTGTGTGTGTGTGTGTCCATGTGTCCTCTCTCCCTCCCCTACCCACCCCCAAAGCTAGCAGAACAAGCCTCATTCCTATCAGAACACTGGTCAGCAGAGGTCTGATTGCATGGGGCTCTGATTTGTGCCTGTGATAGTGAGCGAGTCTTGAAGGAGCCTTTTTGTCCTTCCCCCACAATATAAAAATGTGACTACATTCTCCATTTCCTTTCATACAAAAAAGGTCAATTCTTGGCATGGCGCCCTAGCTGCTTAGTGAGCAAGACGAAAGAAAGTCAAGAAAATTCCATTACGCCATTTGGGTTCGTGTGGAGCAGTGTGTAAACTCAGATGGGCTGCTTCTGTCTGCCCTCCCTCGGGCGCCAGTCCTCTCCTCTTAGAGGGCTGCTTCCAAGTGCTGAATAAACCCTGGAGCCGTGCGTGTCCTGACTCCCGTAATCTCTCCCCTTTGAAATTGTACTTCCAGGCAGAGGGGAAGGCAGTGCTCGGCTGCCTCCGGAAGCTGTTCCGAAGTCCGACGCTCTCAGCCCGGGATGTGCATGCAGCAGCTGGAGAGCAAAGTGGGGACCCCAGACCGCCCGCGTGCCCGTGGCTGATCAGGCGCCTAACCCTGAACTTCTTGCTTTGGGCTCCTGGAGGCCACGCGATTGCCCGGGAAGTCATCTCCCTCGTAAGTCTCCCCTTTTCTAGCTTCCTAGATCTCATTCACATCCCACCCGAGGGCCCGGCCTCTGAAGAGTGTGTACCGGGGTGCTGTCCAGACAGGTGGACTGGCAGCAAGGGGGAAGGCTGGCACAGACCCCAGAGCCTGCCGCATGCCACAGGCTCAGAGAAAGGCGGTGACTTGGGCCATGTCACACGGCTTGCTGCCAGAGCCCATAGGAGAAGCGAGGTCCCCTGTGGCCCCATGTACTCTTCTTCCAGTTCAGTGCACGACTCTCTTCCTCCTCATGAAGAGAAACAAGACTTCAGTGAGAAAAGGGTGTGCTCACTACAGTGGTTTAAAGAATGTCATTTGTTGATTACAAAGCAATCCTTCCATAAGCCCAGCTGACATGAGGGGTGAAGAACGGTTAACAGTTCAGGTCAGAAGTGAGCACCACGTGTGGCACTGCATTTGGCAATGATTTCTTGGATAACGACACTAACAGCACAGGCACCAAAAGAAAAAACAGATAAATTGAAAGGCAAAATGATAAACTTCTGTGTGTCAAAGAACATTATGAGAAGAGTGAAAAGACAATTCACAGAATGGGAGAAAAATATTTGGAAATTACACATCTGATAAGGGTTTGGTGTTTAGACTATTTCAGGAATTCTTACAACTCAACAACAGAAAGATAACCAAATTAAAAAATGGGCAATGGATTTAAACAGACAGTTCTCTAAAGAATATGTACAAATGGCTAGTAATCACATGAAAAAAATGTTCAACATCATTAGCTATTAGGGAAATGCCATTCAAAACCACAGTGAGGTACCACTGCACACCCACTAGGGGGGCTGTTATAAATAAAACATAGTCAAAAGGGGGAATGACCCAAATGTGCATCAATAGATGAACGGATAAAGAAAATGTGGTCTGTGCATACAATGGAATATTATTCAGCCTTAAAAATGAATGAAGTTTTGAGATACGCTACGACATGGATGAACCTTCAGGGCAGTATGCGAAGTGAAATAAGCCAGTCACCAAAGGACAAATATTGTGTGACTCCACTTATACAAGGGACCTAGAATAGGCAAATTCGGAGACACAGGAAGTACAGTGGAGATTACCGGGGGCTGAGGCAGGGAAAGATGGGGAGTTAGTGTTTAATGGGTACAGAGCTGTGTGTGGGATAATGAAAACGTTCTGGAAGTAGATGGTGGTGATGGTTGTACAACATTGTGAATGTACTTCCTGCCACTGAACTGTACATTTAAAAATGGTTAAAATAGGGCCGGCCCGGTGGCTCAGGCTGTTAGAGCTCCGTGCTCCTAACTCCGAAGGCTGCCGGTTCGATTCCCACATGGGCCAGTGGGCTCTCAACCACAAGGCTGCCAGTTCAATGCCTCGAGTCCCACAAGGGAAGGTGGGCTCCGCCCCCTGCAACTAAAAATTGAACACGGCACCTTGAGCTGAGCTGCCGCTGAGCTTCCAGATGGCTCAGTTGGTTGGAGTATGTCCTCTCAACCACAAGGTTGCCGGTTCGACACCGCAAGGGATGGTGGGCTGTGCCCCCTGCAACTAGGAATGGCAACTGGACCTGGAGCTGAGCTGCACCCTCCACAACTAGGACTGAAAGGACAACACTTGACTTGGGAAAAAAAAAAAGGTTAAAACAGCAAATTGTATAATGCTCATCAAAACAAAAAACAAAAAGCAAAAGCACCAACATGCTGGCTCTTGGGGTTTTTATTTCCATGTTATTTTTACTTTTTATTGCCACATAATACACATAAAGAAATGTGTAGCTTGATGAATTTTCACAAACCAAAACACGCATGCAACCCAGCATTCAAATCAAGAAAGGAATGTTCCCAGCACCCAGAGGGCCCCCTCCTGCTCCCTTCCAGGGAAGGCTCTCTTTGAATGTGGATGTGAATATGAGGAAAGTTCCAGTGACAAGCGGGGCTGCCAAGAACCTCACACACCAGCGCCCAGGAGGTGGGCTCAGGCCCTGTAGAGCCATCTGGGGTGGTAGGCAGGCCACCTCTCACATGCGCAGACAGAAGCCATCAGAGAGCTCAGGCATGGCCAAGATAGAAGACTTGCTTGTCATGTGCTGGGTCCCATCTCCCAGGGCTGCCCCAACACCTACTGTGTGCCTTTATAAAATGCACACCTCACTTAATCCCAAGCCCATTTGGGTGGGAGAACGCCATTGGTGAGAGCTAAAAGTGTCCATATGTCTAGAGAACTTTGTACTAACCAGGTGTAAGCTGTACTGGTCACTTTTCAGCCACGCCCTCAGCCAGGTGATCAAGGTTGACATCAACAGGGATAAATCGTGTTGATAGTATGTGCCCTTGATACAATGTGATGAACATGGCACTTTACCTTTACCTCTCTGGTTTTCTGCCCCAACACATGTAACTTCTGTCTAATCATGAGAAAAGCAACTGACAAACCCCAATTGGGGGACAATCGACAAAATGTCTGAGCAGCCGCCTCAAAACTGTCCAGGTCATCACATCTGTCTGGAAAGTCTGAGAAACAGGGACAGCCCAGAGGAGCCTGTGGAGACATGACAACTAAATGTAATGTGCTGTCTGAGCTGGGATCCTGGAACAGAGAAAGGCCATTAGGGAAAACAGGAAATCTGAGTAAGTGTGGACTTTTTAGTTAATAAAAATATATCGATATGCATTCATTAAGTCTGACAAATGTACACACTAATGTTAACAGGGAAACTGGCTGTGTGGGATACGTGATCTTTCTGTCTTATCTTTTCAGTAAAACTGTAAATCTAAAGCAGTTCTAAAATTATTTTAAAAAGTCAACAGCAGGCACTTTTGAATCATGAAAGTGTTGGCGGCATTTCTGTAACCTGACTTCTGCCCTCCTGCCCGTGCCTGGTACACCTGTGGGAGCTTGTCCCCTCCTTGTCCCTGGGGAGCTCCTCTCCCGTCCTGTCACGCTGGGAGAAGAAAGGCAGGCCAGGGAGGTCACCGCCCGCCCTGCCGACGGGGTGTGAGAGAACGCAACCCAGAGAAAGCTCTTTGGAGACACCCAGGTCTCTGCTTCTGTTATTCCAACCACATTTCCATCCGTTCCCGGCAAACAGCCCATGTTCAAAATGGACCACCCTCAGGTTTCACCCACGGAGAAGCTGCTGTGAACAAGGACCTAGGTTGTGTCACGAAGTTCAGGCTGGCTGCCTGTGCCCAGGTGCTGTTACCACAAAAAGTTCAGTCTCGGCCATACATTAACACCTGAGGCTGAGGCAACACGGAACACCCTCGTGCATCGTCATTAAATTTTATAAGTCAGCCCAGCTGCAAAACAAAAACAACAACAAAAAAGCATTAAAGGATGAAATGCCAGTGTTTCTCTTCACACACGCGCGTCTTCGCAGGTGGGTGCTCCATCTGGGCACCTGAAGCCCATCGCCGCCGAGAGAGCTTCCCGGACGCTGTCCTTGCAGATGTTCTGAAGCTGTATTACTAACACACCAGCCTTCCTGACTGCGAGGCTTCCTGCGGTGGCCACAGGACAGCCGGAAGGCGGCCTGGCTAATGCAGCCACAAGCAGGACAGATGGACGCATCCTCTGCGCACTGCCAGCCTCTCCTGGGCGCGCCTCCCACCAGCTCATCTCTCCTCTCTGCGAGCAGCCCCTGGAAAGAGCCAGGTCTGCCGGGCCTGGGAGCAGGTGGTGGCCAGACGGCAGAAGTGTTGGCTTTGGTGGGACAGCCTGTCTGCCAGCAGCTCTGGCTGCACCACCCGGGGGACCCAAACCCTGGCCCCGCTGGTGGGAACTCAGTGGGCCTGGGTGCCAGCCTTGCCCCTTGTCTCGGTAACAGCATTGGGCCAAGGGACAGACGGTAGGGGCTGTGTCCAAACCGTCTCTTCACAGCCTTCCATGAATTCTCTGAGTTGGCCCCACCTTACTGAGCAGCTCCATTTCATTAAAGGTGCCTTATCCCTCCATCTCCTCCCGTCGTCCCGCACCCAGCCTTTGCCGCAGGACGCTCCCAACTGACTGCCCCTCGCACAGGCCACGGGGATCGGCTTCTGTTGGCCTTGGGCTTCCGCTGCTGTGCCTACTCCCTTCTCTCCTCTGCAAGCCTGACGAGCGGCAAGAGCAGCCTGGCTGGTGTCCGGTTCCTCTGGCCCGAGTCTCATCCTCTCCTGCCTCGTGTCCTGCTGAGTTCTTGTCTGTCTCTCCCTCTCCTTCTCTTTGGTTTGATGGACCACGGCAGTAACAGCCAAACGTTAGCTAGAATCTGAAACATGGAGTTCAGTCCTATGGTTGCTGAACTCACAATGAATTTAACCCCTGCATGGACATGCCTCAGCCAGGCCCTGCAAGCATGCGCGTTTCTGACCTCAGCTGCAGTGAGGCGGGTTTTTGTATGAGGCTGGAAACCTTAAATGGAACTGGGAGTTGAGTTGGCTTGTAAAGATGGAGCGCGGTTAGATCAGGCGACCTCAGTCATCTGCAATGGCTGCGCCGCCGCCCGGCTTGGTGGAGGCCCCGGGAACAACGGCAGTGGAGCAGGATGAATCTCCCCTATTCAGGTGCTAGGTGGTAGGTTAACTGTTTTAAGGTGTCCCAGGGAGGCTTGCGTTGCTTCATCCACAAAAGACAGAAGCTGCATCTGACAAGTCATCGGCAGCATCTGATTTCTGAGTATAAAGCAAGGATGCTGATACAGACACCGAGAGCCACTGTGAGCCCCACCTAAGCCGGCAGCCTGCCCGCCCCACCTCCAGCAGAACCCCAGGACGGTGCCCCACACTTCCCGCACTGCACCAGCGTAGCACATGGGCTGCAGTGTCTGCCTTGACTGACAGAGGTGGGTGGCCAAGAAGGGGATCCTGGGCCATGGGGCAGTCCCGGGGAGCCAGGGTAGCTGCCCCCCCCTCCCCGCAGAAGGGGCTGGTGTGGGGGTGGAGAGGAAGCTGTCCTCGGGCTGCTATGGCTACTTACACGTTTGACTGAGGTGTCCATATATACTGACACCTACAAACAAATACGGACATTACTCTCAAAAACCAATGGCTTCTTAATGTGGTTTGTGTCTTAAAAAAGCACAATCAATTCTTCATGCATCTAAATTGTGATATTCTCGCCCTTCCCTTTTTGCTGAACTGAAATTCTTAGGAAAATACTTGTGGGCACCAACAACTCAGAATGCCTTGAGGCTGTATTGAGCAAAACTAACAATTCCTGCATTTGCTGCTTCCCTTTAGAATCAGGTGTTAAAACCTTAGATGCCTTTAAAAAACAAGTGGGCTCAGGTTGCTGGCCTAAGAATGCCATTTATAAAGCTGTTTGTGTGAAAACAGGTGGCATTTTCTTTGCAGCATGTTCCAGTTCTCATATTAGTGTGAACCTTTTACAGAAAGTCAAGCCTCAGCATGTTCATTTGCCTTTCCTCCCCACGGCAGGGAATCCCAAAGCACGTAACTGGCGTTCCAGGAAACTGCCTGCTTGTAGCCCTTCTGTCAGGAGAGCGTGACCGTTAGGAACTGACTGCTCACTGCACGGCCAGCCTCTCAGAACAGACTTGCTTTGCTAGTCACCTTGAAAACAAAACAAGAGCCCTTTGGAGCTGCTAGGAATGCAGCTGCTTTTCGGGGACAGGATGGTTACGGCTGGTCCACTGGACAAAGAGACGAATCCGTCTGGAAAATGTTTTAATTTGGCTTCTCCTCTGTCCTCATTGCAGATGGCTCAGACTGATGAGATAACCCATGAGATTATCGGCTTCCTTGACCAGACCTTGTACAGATGGGATCGTCTCTGCATGGAAGCCCCAACATCAAGAAAACTGGCCAGAGAGCTCCTTACAGAGCTGCGCGCGCACGTCTAGCCCAGGCCCTTGGAACATGTGGCTGCCACGCGGGGCCCAGGCTCACAGGGGCACATGATGAAATGCTGTGAGCCGAGTACCCTCTGTGAGTGGTAACAATGAGCCATAAATACCTTGGCAAGATCTGGCTCTACAGATTTTACAAAATAAGAAGACAGGTTCTTGAGCCCAAACTCAGATTTATTCACGAATGACTGGATTATGCTGTTAGCATTCTCTGTACCTGCTCAACACGGCGTGATTAGAGAGTCACTAAAGGAAAGGCTTGGATGGGAGAGAAGACTTTTATTTCCTTTTTTCCCCTTATCACACCAAGATGCACAACTATTGTTTCAATGTTTCAAAGTGTTTTGACCAAGAAATTGGTCACGAAGCGTTGATCAGCCCAGAAAGGA
Source organism: Rhinolophus sinicus (assembly GCF_036562045.2). Lineage (NCBI taxonomy): Eukaryota > Metazoa > Chordata > Mammalia > Chiroptera > Rhinolophidae > Rhinolophus > Rhinolophus sinicus. The sequence goes on along the minus strand of NC_133754.1, from coordinate 113,391,463 downwards.
CCTGCGCCTGTTTCACAAACCTCTGCTTTAGAAGCCACGTCATTGGTATTGGCCTTGTCACCTACAGAGCTCCGAGATAAAGCCACCCTCTCCTGGGTCCCTAAGAAATTCTTCAGCAAGTAGTCCCCACGGGCCATCCCGGGAGCAGGCCAAGGAGCCGGAGAGCCCGTGCAAGCCCAGGGCGAGTGGCGGCGATGGGACCACTGGTCCCTGGCAGCACGTGTGCCAGCCCTGCTGGGTGGACTACACTGCTAAGCAATGAAATAGAGCTGGTCCTGGTGCTAACTCTCTGCCTTTGTATTTGCTAAACACTGACTGCTACGAAGAGCTCGTATCACCTTAAAGATGGCTGATGGGAGGGTACAGGACGTGCTCTGAAAATCCTGGAACAGATTACACCTCAGTTGTCTTGTTAAGTGAAATGGGAATTGGAAATTTCTAATAAAGAACTGGTAACTCCAAGGTCAATATTTATTTCACATCAATTGAAATTTTTTTTCTTTTCAGGTTTATTCTTAATTTGTATTGATTTGTATGCTCTTTTGTGTATATTCTGTTTGTCAAGTGAGTCAAGACTTTCTTTTATGTCCACTTCGATTTATGCATTAGTAATATCTGAATCTGCGTCTTGGCTCCCGCTTGAGGTATGAGTCAAGTTTTGCTGGATTCGAGGTTGAGCTTTTTGGGGAATATTTTGTTTCAGTGTATGGATCCACCTGAAGATCTGAAAAATTCCAAGAACTTCTGACCCCAGCTTTCCTTGTAAGAAATGGTACAACATGAAAGGTATGCTGTTAAAAGACTTTGATCACAACTCCCGTCTTCATCACTGTCACATGCATCACTTGGAGGTCAGGACATCTCTCCTACGGTGTCTTTGGCCATGGAGGTAGTGACCAGCCTCTGGGGACATGAAGAGAGGGGCTCAGTGTGGTGGTAGCGGGTAACCCTGGATGCGAGCATCCGTCGGGACTGGCCGCCCTTCGGGGCGTGCTTCCACGAGGACGTCCATTCCCCCTATGTTTCACAGCACACAGTCAGAACAAGATGGTCTCCCCCTCAGACTGCTAAAGCTGCATTTCTGGAAGATTCTTTCCTGTCCTGAGCATGCTTCAGCCTGTTTGTAATTTCTCCCACTTCCTTTCCAAAGCCTGTAAGTTCGCCCAAGTCTTGGACACGAGTTGGTAACAGAGCAGACTGTCTGAGCGGGCGTTGGTCTTCATCCCAGTGAGCTCCCAGCAGCCCGGCAGGTCCTGTGTTTGGAGTGAACCCTTACCATCCATGAAGACTTTCCTCAGAGATAGTAGGCACTGGTTTGTCTACTGATCTTACTTTCTCCCCTTGCTCCTTCCCACCTTGATAAAGGTGCTGACAAGGGGAGGAAACAAAAACAAGCAGCATGGGCAAGGGGGCTGTTCCCCTAAGTAGGTGAGCAGCTGGGAAGCCACACCAGCAGGTGTGACTCCTTTCACTTCTGTGAGGAGTAAGGACTCCCAAAGCACAGACGGAGGGGGAGTGGCACCCTCCCCTGAAAAACCAAAGCAGACACCTCTGTGTGTCCCTGGCTCCTGCGTGAGCCCACACCCAGCCAGCAGGGAAGGACCCAGCAGGGCAGAGAGCAGGTGGGCTGGCATGGATGCAGTAAACGACCTCCTTTGCCAGTTGCCGTAGATTTCCAGGACAGTCTGGACATGTGGGTTCTTTTCAGTTTTTTGAAAGACGTTCAAAGTAGCAGGGGTCCAGCCAAAAATGGGCTCTGGTGAAAATGCCCAGTGAAGGCCACTGAGCTTCCTCCCCTCCCTGGAGAATCGAGAGCACTGGGGCCTGAGGTGCACATCACGAGACAAGGTTGAGCCTGGAGGCCATATCGGGTTTACTGGTAGTGGGGTTCTTTCCACCCCAGTGCCTGTGCCAGGCAGACGCCTTCTACCAGTAGCAGATCTGACGAAGAGTGGCTTAAACAAGGAAGACGCCGATGGCCTCCCAGAAAGCTGGCGCATTCGGCCGCTCGACAACGTCACAGTCGGGGTTGGCCTCACTGAAGCTCTCCTGACTCTCCTCTCCGAGGAGCAGAACGCTGCCAAGCCCAGGCTTCACTGACAACATCCAAGATGGGACAGGACAGCAGGTCTCCCATCTTTCCCACCAGCCACACCAGACCTGCCCTTACACCATGGGAAGGACAGCGGGAACCACTGCTGGGGTAAGAGACCAAGGGCAGACCTCCCAGGCCACGAATGAAGCTGGAGCTTCAGGACCGTTTACTGCGCAGAGGCCAACGCTCCCTTGGTCATTCATTTTTGTAAAATTTGCAAAGGAATTTGAACTGCAACCGGCAAAGACAAGTCTCTACATTCATACCTGTAGGGCGTCGCAGGGGTGGCCGTGGGCACTGCGAGGGCCTGGCTGAGGGATGAGTTGACTCACCATCACTTCCAAGCAGGTCAGTGGCCTCCCAGTGAGGGAACAGCTCCCAAGGATGCCAGCACTACCCCCCGCAAGCTCAGCTGGCTTGGGACACAGAGATGCAGGCCCAGGCGCTGCATCACCACAGAGGCGTGGACTGTGCCACCTGAGTGGGTGCAGAGGGAACAAGGAGGGGCGTATGGGGAAGCCATCCAAATCCTAGAGTTTAGCCCTGGGATGAATTTGACAGAGGTTTTCAGAGATCTGACAACGGCTCTTAAAATTTTACGTTACCAATAATAGCAAGCTGTGCTGCTGAGAGAAATTTTTCCTGTCTCAATAATAAAGGTTTTTATAAAGAATGCTGGAGAAAAGACTGGATTCTCTTTCTCTTCTTTCTGTAGAAAATATGTAAAATCGTTGTCCTACGAAGAGGTAACCAAAGAGGACAGAACCAAAACCAGAGCCAAAAACCATAGGGAGAGAAGGCATTCCCGAGCACCCATCAACATTGGGACAGTGTGACATTTGTACAACTGTTAGCGTTTCCAAGTTTGTAATTTTTTTAAATATTGTTTCATTCTAAATAAAATTGTACCTAATTTTGTATTTATAAAATATAGTCTTTCTCAGAAAAAGCTTCCTTTACTCCCCAGCTATGGAAGCTTCAGGCTGCACAAAAGCCTGGGTAGACCTGCTCCAGAAAAAGACCGATTACGGTTTATCCTCTGTGCTGGGAATCTTGCCACCAGACACCTAAAAGCTGGGGTCCCACCACCAAGGAGGAAGGGAGGGTGAGTATAGGGCAGGCAGGGGCTGCTCAGACACAGTGAAATGCACCCCACACATACACGTATCTTTCCATAAGCCTGACATAAATATATCACCACTTAGTACAAACTGAATTGTTCTGTCCATTGCTCTTCCCCATCTCTGAGACAGGACTCGTCCACAGAGCTCAGCCTACACCCTCTAACTCGCTCAGCCACCGCTCAGACTCGTGGCCCTTGAGTTCCAGCCCCCACAGGCTCCCCTGGAAGGGAGTCCCGAGAGGTGGCCTCAACCAGGCCCCACTTAGTGGCTACTTACAGGACCCCAGGTCGCCCTGTTTTACAGAGACCAGTGTGCATGAATGGTCACTCTGCTTCCGGACATGGGACACTGGAGGCTGCTTATGTCCAGTAGGTGTCTGAGAAAGCAGATGGAAAATAGATAAGCCTCGTTTCTGGAGAAGCTCCTTGCACGTGCAGTCCCGGGGGCTATTTTATTGGCGTCATTAGCCCTTCTCCACTTGGCCCCATTTCTTGCTGGTGGGACAAGAGTCCTGGGACGAAAATGTGAAAGCGTCCAGGGGTCAGGAGATAGCCACGTTTTCTGTTGAAGTGCAAGAGTCAAGAACGGGGACTTGCGGGGGGGGGGGGGGGCTGCGTCCCTGGCAGTGAGCAGGGAACGCGCAGAAAATCGGAGCCGAGCCCGGCCTGTCCGCAGAAGGGCAGGGGCAACGCTGCCTGCCTGCCGCGCGTGCCGGTGAGAACACACCGAGGAAGGGCCTTCCTCCGGCCACGAGGAATCAGACTGATTTGCTTTCCAAGGAAGAAGAGACATGAATGTGACCGGTGCTGCTCGCCTCTCCTGCTTTTCCTCTGCTATTACCACCCTGACCCACCACCAGGAGTCCTGCAAATGGGCTTCTTCCCACCATTTCACTCCTCAAGAACCAAAATGAAGGCAAAATAACTGTTTTAAAGCCTTCTTCTAGAATCCGGTCCCACAATCTGTTTATACCACGGGTCCAGTCGTAACCCTCATGTACAGACTGGTCTCAAGGAAAGCTGATGATGCAGGCCTTGGCCTTTGCCTGGTCCTGCCGTGATCACAGTATCTTATCGCACTTGTTTTGCATAGGAAACATCTAGACTATGATACTGAAAGTTTCACACTTAAGTTTTCTGTAGAAGTAAAACGTCTCATAACTCAGTATTGAAAGCCTCATTGGCCTCTGACGTTTCTCACAATATGATGAATCCATGTGCATCAGCCAGGCTTCTTGGTGGCAACAGACACAGGCACAACGCTGACAAGAAAAGGGAACTGATCCAAAGCGTATTTAAATCTGGTTGAGTTATATTATGAAACGTTAACTATAGAAATAATTGCATAATTTTTAATGTTTTTTGGTGGTGTAGCATAAATAGGTATGATTTGGGGGCTTCAAAATGCATAAACTTTTTTCCATTAAAGTAAATGGAAATTTTTTTACTTAGAAAAATTCACTCTATGAGGGATTTTTCAAGGCTTTTCATCAGGCTGGGGTACTCTATAGTGAAAAATTAGAACCACCTCAATAAGAAATTGTGGTATGCCAATATTGTGGTATGCAACAGTTAAGAAAGAATAAAAAGAATATGTCTTATAAGTTTGGGTTACTGTAACAAATATACCGGGTGGTTTAAACAGGAAACACTTATTGCTTAGTTCCAAAGGCAGGGAAATCCAAGATCAAGGTGCCAGCAGATCCAGTGTCAGGTGAAAGCTCATTTCCTAGTTTGCAAATGGCTGTCTTCTCACTGCGTCCTCACATGGCAGTTATCAGAGAGAGAGGGAGCAAGCTCCACTAATCCTATCTGTGAGGGCCCCACCCTCATGACCTAAGCCCAAAGGCACTGCCTCTGAATACCATCGCATTGCGGGTTAGTCTTAAACATTTGGGGGACACAAGCTTTCAGTCCATAGCAAGATGGAATAGATCTAAGTACTATCAGAGCCCAAAGTGTATCACTGATTGTAAATAAAACGCTACAGTATGGTAAAAAAAAAAAAAAAAAAAAAAAAAAAAAAGCATATTTAAAAGCCCACACAATCATCAGGCAGACAAGGCTTGGTGCTCGCCAGCCCACAGCTGTGCCCTACACCCAGCTTCAGAATGGCCTGGTGAGGGGACTCCAGCTGCTGCCACCAAATTCTGCAACCCAGGACCTTTGCAGCTCCTGCAGTGTCTGAGGCCCCCAGCAGAGAGACAGGTCCCTGCGCCCACTCTGGGAAACACTGGCCAGTCTCTGCTGGTGCATCTGACGGGAAGCCCAGGTCCCTGCCACACTTCAGCTGGAAGGGAGCTGGGAAAGCAAGTGTCCAGCTTGTTTCCCTTCTGTGACGTCTGGACACCACCCAATAGTATCTCCCATGTACACGAAGGGGTCACAGCCTGGGTAGCTGAAGAGAATGAAAAATGTCCACACTATATGTCATCTGAAAATGTCCACACTATATGTCATCTGCTCTTTAAGACTTCTAGAACACTTAAGAAGGCTGACTCGCCTGTAACAGCCAGCACTTGGCAAGAAAAGGTAGAGGCGAGTCCCGGGCACAAAGCCAGTCTAAGGCCGGCTTTCTCCAATGCGACACTGTCAGTAGCATCCTGGCCTCTCCCACGAGGTGCCAGCCCAGGAGTGCCCATTGCCAAACGTCTCCTGCAGGAAGCCTCCCCCTGCCCCCACTGCTCTGATGGGTGGCTCTCTCCTGGAAAAATCCTGGATGGAAACACTAACGGTCACAGAGAGATGAATGAGATTTAATAGTATCCTAATAAGACAACCAGATAATCTGACTCCAAAATTCATACGGAAAAGTAAACATTCAAGAACAGCCAGGAAAATTCTGAAAGTGGAGCATAATGGAGAACGAAGTGTAGCACCTACAGGCAGGTATTCTCAAGCTCACGTCACTACTGGTTTGGTGGGAGCTGAGGGGGGCACGGGAGAGGTCCCCGTGCGGCTCCAGCCAGTGGTTCCCAGGCTCCTCTCCCTGGTGTGGGCAGCACCTGACCTGTCTGTCCCTCTCTCCTCCCTGACTGTTTCCCTTGGCTGGCGGAACATTCCAGGGCTTCTCTGCCTCAGCCCAAGAACAGGTCCCTGCTCGACCTATGACCCCTTCCTGGTGGGCGCCTCTGCCTGTGGACCCTCACTCCGCTGGGCTCTCCCATGTCATCTCAGTGCAGAGGGGCCACTCCCCTCTCCTGGACCCGCTGCCCATCAGGCGCCTCCACCTGGAGGTCAGCCCATGGAATTAACAAAACTGGTTCCACCAGCCCCACCCCATCCCCTCAAACCCACAGTCTCCCCACGTCAGTTGATGGTATCTCCATCTTTCCAGTAACTCAGGCCCAATTCTGTGCTTATTCTGGATTCTTCTCTGTCACCTCACTTCCAGTCCATTAGAACATTCTTGACTCTGACCATTTCTTGCCCTCCAGTGGTGCCCCTGTGCCTGCCCTTGCCCCTGCAAGCAGTGTCTCTGCGATCCCCTTCCAGTGTGATAATGTCACACACTGTTCAAACCACTCCAAAAGCTCCCCTCTTCACTCAGCAAAATCCAACGTTCTACAAGTAGCTTTCAAGGCCCTACACTGTCTGGATCCACCCCCCCTTTTACTCTCTGACTTCATTCTTAATATCCTGTGACCCTTTCACCCACCTGTGCCAGCCACATGGTCCCCTGGCAGTTACTCAAACACACTCCACTCCAACCCCAGGGCTTTTGCACGGACTTTGCTGATCCCTGTCCCCCCAACATGCATGGCCAGTTCCCTTGCCTGCTCACATGTCACCGCCACCATGAGGCCTCGCTGACCACCCCACTGACAACAGCACCCCACTCTCCAACCCTTACCCTGCACTAGCTCGGCTTTTGTACCTCACAACACCTTCCAGACACTGTATTTTGTATTATGTTTACTCTTGTAATATATATGATAATAATTATAATAACTTACGTATTGTTTACTCTTCCCTGACCATCTCCACTACAAATGCCTGGAATAGGTGCAGGTATACAATAGGTGCCCAATAAATATTTGTTGAATTAGCCTGTATGGGGATTTAGTACATGATACAGGCATTTCCACCAACAGGGAAAAGATGGTGGTGGAAAATCAAGTTGGATCTCTACTTCTGAGGTGAAAGTAAACATCAAGAACAAAATGCCCAGCCTCTTTCTTTACCAAATGTCAGTATGTGGAGCTCTGTTCTTTGGCCCTGTGCATTTTTTCCACAGAAACTCAAGCAGTTTTCCTGCTTGGAAAGAGGTGAGGGATGGGGGTGGCAGGAAGGCTGCTGCTGTTCTGGGAAGACGATGTATTACTCGGGTAAGTAAGTTTATAAAATCAGCACTTCCCTACTCCTAAAATGTAGAGAGAATGTTCCTGCATTGCATTTAGAATCTCTGTCTCATCCCTGGTTTGCAGACGTTCATATAAACCTTGTTTTCAGCCCCTGGGCTCCTCCTCCTTCCCCACACACCCAAGTCCCTACCTGGTTCTGCAAGTTGAAAGCCTCTGTGGGGTCATTACTGCAGGAAGACTTCTTAGTCTCCTGGGGGAAAGAGAGGGTACAGGGGGTGGATGGGAGGTGGGGCGGGGCCTGAGGCTCCAGCCACATTACTTGCAGACTTCCAAGAACTTGCCGTTTTCAGCGCTCCAAGAACCCTCCATTTTTAGCCCTCTGGGGCTTTTTCTATGCAAGATGCAAAACCCAGAAACCACAGAAGAGGGATAAAATTGACCATACAAAAAATAAAAAACAAAGTAACAAAAAATCTCAAGTACAAGTAACAAACTGGGAAAAAAATATTTGCAGCACATGACAAAGAACTAATTTTCTAACTTCTAAAGCATGTCTATAAATCAATAAGAAAAAGGCTACGACAGACACACTTACGGGCCAGGCACACAAACACTGCATATAAATTAACAGCAGGAGAAACACACACGACTTTGAAGAGGCTTTAAAAAATATTTAATACAGCTTTCGAGAAATGCAAATTATTTTTTCCATATCAGGTTGGAAAAGACAAAAATATTAACATTTAAAATGTATACATTCTGGAAATAGTGTGGTAACAGAATCACCATATGATCCAGCAATTCCATTGCTAGATGTATCCCCACAAGAACTGAAAGCAAACTTGGAGAGATGACTTGTCCACACATGTTCACAGCAGCATTCCTCACAATAGCCAAAAGGCAGAAACAGCCCAAATGCCCATTGATACACAAACTGTGGTCTATACACACAATGGAATATTATTCAGCCTTAAAAAAGAAGGAAGGGGGCTGGCCCGGTGGCTCAGGCGTTAGAGCTCCGTGCTCCTAACTCCGAAGGCTGCCGGTTCGATTCCCACATGGGCCATTGGGCTCTCAACAACAAGGTTGCCAGTTTGATTCCTCGACTCCCACAAGGGATGGTGGGCAGGCCCCCTGCAACTAAGATTGAACATGGCACCTTGAGCTGAGCTGCCGCTGAGCTCCCGGATGGCTCAGTTGGTTGGAGCGCGTCCTCTCAACCACAAGGATGCCGGTTCGACTCCCGCAAGGGATGGTGGGCTGTGCTCCCTGCAACTAGCAAAGGCAACTGGACCTGGAGCTGAGCTGCACCCTCCACAACTAAGATTGAAACGACAACAACTTGACTTGGAAAAGGCTTGGAAGTACACACTGTTCCCCAATAAAGTCCTGTGCCCCTTCCCCAATAAAAAAATAAAAAAAGAAAAAGAAGAAAAGAAGTTCTGACACGTGCTACAACATAGATGAACCTTGAGAATATTTTGCTAAGTGAAATCAGCCAGTCACAAAAAGACAAATATGGTATGATTCCACTCACATGAAGTACCTAGAGTAGTTAAATTGATACAGAAAAAAGCACGGTGGCTGCCAGGGATGGGAGGGAAAGAAAGAACGGAAGGTTATCACTGCTTAATGGGAACAGACTTTTAACTTTGGGAAGATGAGTAAGTTCTGAAGATGGATGGTGGCGATGGTTTCACAGCAGTGTACATGCACTTAATGCCACTCAATTATACACTTGAAAATGGTTAAAATGGTAACTTTTATGGCCATTTTACTATAATAAAAACATTAAGTAAATTAAAAAAAAATACATACGAGTATCTATTTCATCCCGTCACAAAAATCCAATTCTTCAGAGCTGCCGCCCTCATTTCAGGTTGCGTGGATCCCACCACGAGCAAATCCAGGAACTATCCCACAGGTGTACCGTACCCCTGTGTATGCTGGACGCCCGGGCTGGCTGACTGCAGCAGTTTCAAATAGCGGTCCATTGGAACCAGCTCAAAGGTTCACTGGCAGAGGGCTGGTTAAATAAATGAAACAAACCAACATGCAAAGAGTAGCACATACCTTTATAGCTGATGCTAGGCCATTATCAGGGCTTGACATAAATGAATTCATTTCACAACCACCTAATAAACGTATCCAGGGTTTACAAATGAGGAAACTAAAGCTAAGAAAGGCTACGCAGACGACATAAGCAGGGCGGGGCTTGGAACGAAGGAGCCTGTGGACCATTGCAGACTACGGTGACACTCGGGCAATGGAGCCATCAAAACAGAGGCAATCTTGTGTGGATGTGCCAGTCTCGAGCTATTTTGTTACATGGAAAGACCAGTGATGGCTCGCTCCCATCCGAGCAGAGGGCAGGGAGTGCGGACGTGTTTGCTGGGGCACATGCTTCCAGCCTTTCCTATCTAACTGTGCTGGGTTTGGAGAAGGGACCAAGGGAACAGGTGGAGGAAAACTTACTTTCTGCTCACATATTGTTTATATGTTTGCACATCTGATGTATGAAAAAAAAGTTGTAATTAATATCAACAAATAAAGGAAGATACCTGTCTGCCTACTCTGAGAGCAGCTTATTGTCAAATGACGCCATTAAGGGAGGGGCCTGGGCGCCATGTGTAACTTTAAAAGGAGACAGCTGCACTGCTGTTTGCTGCAGCTTATTAGCACGGTGGCCTTTTTATAGCTTTTTCACAGGACTTAGGTTCCAGCATTGGACACACAGTTTTCTAGAAAAAGACAACCTGCTGATTATGGTTGGCTGCAGGTACCCCAACACAGAGGGAGGCTGGCCTGAGGACTGGGGCTTCTCGAGCACCTCCAGTTGGGGCAGTCTGTGCCCATGACCCAACGTCCCACATGTCACTCTGTCCAGCCTGTGACGAGAACAGCCTCCGCCTGCAGGCGCGCTGAAGGCACGATTTCTGCACATCTCCCCTCCTTGACACATAATTAAAGCAGATAACATCAGAAAGCTACAATTACTTTCCCTTATATTATCTGTCTTTTCTTTATAACCCAATATAAACGCACCCTCGTTCCAACACACCAGCAAACCCTGTAAGGTGCTCCTACTTAATCTCACTTCTCACGAGTCACATGTGTCTCCCTCATTACCCATCGCTTGTCCCAGTGCTGGCAGACTGCAATCGCAGTTGTGGAAATGCAAGGCAGGGGTAAAAGCGGTGCGGTCCTAACCCGAGGGCTGCCTTTCACATCTGGCCAAAAGCATCCTCCAGCCCTAGGACACGCACTTGTGCTTCTGAGGCCTGTTCTGGGAGACCTGTGACAGGACTGTTAGAGCAGAACAGAACTTGGAACAGAACTTGCCGACTGGGGACTCGGTGATTGCAGCACCTCCCACCCCACTGCCCTCCAGGGTGGGTTTGCAGTGGCGGGAGCAGTCTCAAAGGCCTCAGCTGAGGGAAATCACAGGTAGGAAGGCTCTGTTGCCCTGAGGGAGCCACAGGGGCGTGTGGCCAGGTAGCACGAGGCCCCTCCAGATGTGCATCCTGCACAGGGAGCCACCATGTACCCCTCAGCCCCCAGCAGGGACGTGGTGCTTGGGTACAGTGCCCAGCAGCCAGCACAGGCTGGCTGAGCCGGGGAAGGGGGGCGTTGCGTAGGGGGGCGGCGGGGGTGGTCCAGGGACCGGGGTCTGGAGTCTGGGGACCGGGGACTGGCCTTTGGAGCAGTTTTCCTGTCTCCCATCCCAGTTCTTAGGACTGATGCGCCAAACGCCTGAATTTGTTTTATCTCAAGCGACATTTGCCAGGGACCAGAATAGTTTTCCGTAGCCGTCTGGAGAAGATGGAAAAGTGTGGTCAGAGGCCTTTATCTGCATTGCTGCATTCAGCCTCGCTGCGTGTGCACTCGGGTTTTCCGGGTTTGGCTGGGCCTCCTGAGGGCTGGTCTGCTTCTGCTCATACCCGTGTCAGGATGCTCGCCCACCATCCAGGCGCAGGCTGAGGCCAGTGCTAGTCCTGGGGACGGTCGCTTCCTTCCGGCTCCTGGCCCCCTCCTCCTGTTTTAACACCCTCTAGTCATTGGACTGAACAGAAACGCCTTATTAGCAGACCAATATCCCCGGACAGCACCAAAGGGTGGGAAAAGATCTATAAAATCTGGCTCTTGAAAAGCCCCAAAAGGCCTCTCCTCCCTTCCACATTGTAAACCCCAGGTTATTGTCATCTTGTCATCCGGAGTGGCCTGGGGTTAAGAGTTCATAACCCCCCCCACACACACACTGAGCTTGGCCTCTGGGCACTGTCCGGCAGCTCTTCAAAGCCCAGGTCCCTCGGGCTCCAGAGGTCCAGCCCTGACCTTGGGCTGAAACGGCTCCAGGAAGCCCAGGCTTGGGGCGGCCACCCTCTGGGCACCTGTGCAGGCAGTCCTTGCAGTGGCTGGGCCCTGCAGAGGGCCACCCACCCTCTCTCTGCTCCCAGAGGGGATTCAGCCCAAGGTGCCCTGGGAGAGGTGCTCCAGAGACTGCCTTACCCAAAGCTGACTGCCCTTGTCACCTGCTGGTGAAGTGCCCAGGGCTGCACTCCCTCCCTGCTTTCTCTGGAATGGGGTGTGGAGGACCAATGGGGTGGGAGGCCAGCCAGTGGAGGCCACAGGCCTGGGACACCCAGAGTTCTGTTTGGCAGGAGATGTGCTGGTACAGACTGGCTTCCCAGGATGGGTCGGCCCAGCTGAAGAGCTAGGCAGATTCCTTCTCACATTCCTCTTTCCCCGCCCAGCTGGCTGTCTGTAGGCTGGGGAGGTGGCTGGTCTGGAATGGAAAACTCTGAAAACACTGGCCCTTGATCCTAAGTCACTCAGCTTTGCTTTCCAGCCGCCCTGTGTGTTAGTTGTCTTCGGTGAGGCCGACTGTGGCGGGCTGACCACTGTCTAAGCAAATGCCCTACGACGTGTGATCACACAATACGGTGAATGTTTAAATTAAAAAAAAAAAAAAAAAATTATTACAGTAAAAGACACATTGCCATTAACTCCCCTCCAAATAACCCCCCTCCCTTTGAACACACTTATCCCATCATTCTTGCCACTTTCTGAAGCAGTTCTGGAAGTCCTCTCTTGTGTCTTTAGTTGCCCTGTTGTCGCTGCTTCAATGTTCTGAATCATTTCGACTTTGGGGAAGAGCCAGAAGTCGCACAGTGCCAGGTCTGGTGAATAGGGTGGATGAGGACACAGTTATGTTTTTATTTGACAGAAATTGCCATGTACCAGAAGTGATGTGTGACACAGAACGTTGTCATGATGATGATTTACGGCACACTTTAAACATGCCATCTCTCAACTATAGCTCACACCTGACTGACTGCACTGAAAACGCTGAAACCTGTCACACACTGTTACTAAGGTTCGATGCTCCGCTTCCCATATGGAAGATCCCTGCCTTTCCGTTGGATGGCACTCAGCAGCAGCATTCACCGTATTTTGTGATCACAATGGAAAGGCTCCGTGTCACACAATGCTTCTGGTACAGCAATTTCTGTCAAATAAAAACAAAATGGTGTGTCCTCATCCACCTTATTCACCAGATCTGGCACCATGTGACTTCTAGCTCTTCCCCAAAGTCAAAATGATTCAGGACATAGAGGCAGCCATGACAGGGCAACTAAAAGACACTCATGAAAGAGGACTTCCAGGACTGCTTCAGAAAGTGGCAAGAACGATGGGATAAGTGTGTTCGAAGTGAGGGGGAGTATTTTGAGGGGGATTAATGGCAATGTGTCTTTTACTGTAATACTTTTTCTTACATTTAAACATTCACTGTATTTTTTTATCACACCTCGTACACGGTACCCCTGGCCCCAACCCCAGGATTTGGGCTGGGGATGTGAGGGAGGGGCTTTACCCAGTGTCCAGGTGATCAGGGTAGAAAGCCCAAATGTACCAGAAGCATCTTTAACCTTGTAGAGCCCTGCTTGTTACTAACAGGGACACTTCAGGTTAGGGATGCAGCTTCCATGTCTGCTTCCTACATTTGGGGCACTGGGTTCTGCCTGCTTATGTGACATCTCTGTACCTTGTTCGCGATGGAGACTATTATTTCAATGTTTTCATTTGAAATTCCAATAAAAACAAATGCTTTAAAACCCTTTAATCCTAAAATAGAGACCTAGAAGGAAAACTGAACCGTCTTGTCTTGCATTTCTTTCCCGTCTCCTCCCGCCTTCATTTCCTGCCGTGGTCAGGCGACAACTGCAGCCTCTTCTGCCCTGGCTGTTGCCCAAAGCCCCATGCCTGGTGCTGGGAGCCCGATGGCAGTGAGGGCTCTGGGTGCTCCTGCACCCCCCGCCTTCTGAAGCTCAGTCCCTCAGCCTAACCTGGTGCAGGAGGGAATGGGGCTGCCCACGGGGGCCACTTCCCCCGCCTGTGGCACACTCAGGGGACATCAGAGGCCAGCCTGCTGGGATCCAAGCACAGGCTGACCTGGCAGACCTGCTCTGAGAAGGGGCAGGGCCTGTGCTCTCAGGGTTGGAGGAGCACCCCACTTCCGGAGCCCTGTTCTCCGGGGACAGCTGCTTGGCAAAATCAAACTGGCTCAGAGCACAGGGCTGCCTCTTCTCACCCCTTTAACGAGCCTATACCCGCCAAGTTAAAAACCCTGCTGGTTCTGTGCCTCAGCCTTTGGTCTGGGTACCTCCACCTGCCTGGCTCGAGGGTGTCCCCGTCTCTGGGGCTCGGTGGGCCCGGGCACCGCACAAGGAGGGAGCCTATCACCTACCACAGACCACTTCTGGGTGGGGGGGCCATAGCAGCCCCTGTAGAGTGGCTGGTCAATGCCGACAATGTTTTAGGGTCAAATTCACACACAGCTGAGGGAAAGTGCAGCTACAGGGGGCGGGGGCGCTGGGGCTCTTTGCTTTCACTAGAGCGGGGGAGTCAGGGGAGGCGTGTGGACCGTCCTCTGTCCTGGCCTCTCTGCTCAGTGGAAACATCACCTTGTTGGGAAACAGGCTTATTCTTAGTGTATTTCCTACGCTCAGCCCAGGGAGCAGAGACCAGAAATTGTGCTAAGTGTGCCCGACTCCCGTGTAGACAGGTCTTGGTGACCTCTCCATGGTGACTTCAGTGCAGCAGACTGAAGCTCAGGTTTCCATGCCTTCCAGAGCAGGGGCCACTTGCCCCCAGCCCCCAGCCCCATCCTTACAGCAAACTGGCTTAGGAGCAGGGGCCTCTCAAACCTTGGCCGGCTGAGAACAAGACAGGGTGCCCTGAGTTTATTACTGAACAGGCCACACCCTGCGAGGCACTGGCATGGGGAGGAAAATGCTGAGCCACGTGGACCCACATTTATATCCTGCCTGTCACTTAGTACGTGCCCTTGAGAACGGAATTCAACCTGACCAAGCCTGATCCCGTGGGAACCTGGGAAGGGCCGGCACACCTTCACTCACGGGTGCACCACACGCAGGGAGTGGGCAGCAGGGCTCCTAGGTCCTCTGCAAACATCCCCGCCTGGCATCTCCTGGGAGGGGCTCTGGTCATGCTGGGAAAGTGCCCGAGTGGGGCACAGCCAGTTTCTAACTCAGATCCTATCACAGGCCTCGGGTGGTTTGTCAGCTCCCAACGCAGACTTTTTTTTTTGTGAACAGATGAACCATTTAAAAATGCAGAGGTGTACTCTTAGATATGTCTCCTTACTGACTGGCAGCCCTGGCCACAGGTTCCTGCACAGCGTGCTCTCTATGGCACTCTCAGAAAATTAGACTAGAGGGGCAAGCTGAGAAAGCCTGTGCAGTCTGCAGAAAGTCGGATGAAGTGGGTAACTGGGTGTGGCTGGAGCAGACAGGAGGCCCCCTCGGAGGCCAGCTTCCTCTTCCTCCCTCCCTCACCTCCCTTACTGGGGATACCACCTGGCACCAAGGTGCCCACGTCTGCCGGCAGCACAAGCCAACTACCCACAGGATTGGCCAAGACTTGGGGTGTGGGTTCTGACGGCTCTTCCATGACTGACCACCGCTCGCTGGTCATGACCTGTGCTCAGAACCAGTGGCAGGTCTCGGTGGCCCCGGGAAGGAGGGGACCAGTCATCTTCCTAAAGGTTACAAAATGTGGCTTTCACTTGTAGGAATGAGGCCAGTTGGTGCCCTCAGGCCACAGGAGGGGCTGAGCGTCTTCCCCAGGTGGGCAGGTGCTGGCTGTGCTCTGGGCCCCTTCCTGCCCCGCGTCAGAGGGGGCCAAACACACGCCGACGAGAGGGAGAAAGCATAGTTTGTTCTTTACAGAAAGCAGCACTGTGTTTATTTAAATTTAAAAATAAAATTTTGATTCTTGTACCAATATGGTGAACAGCAGACATAAACATAGGCAGAGCACATGCAAACCCTTCTAGAAAGACAGTCACTGCTAAACAACTCTGAGGACCATGAGCTTCGAATGAAGGAATGTGTTAAAACTGCTTCACCCCAAACAGGCCAGACGCAGTCAGGTGACAGCAGCCCCAGAGCAGCCGGGTGGTGTGGGCTCGAGTTCATTCTCGAGCAGCCCAGCCCGTGTGCCGTCACACGACGGCACCACCTGTGTGGCTTCGATGGCATTTTAAACCATCCTGCCCCTTGGATGATACTAGGAAGCTTGGTGTATTTTTTTAAACTTCCAACATTTGTGGGGAAGAAAGGCGACATTAACACAGACCCCTCCCCCCAAACACTCCCCCCTCGTGCCTCCAAGAAAAGCAGGAGAGCCCCTCCCCCGGCCTCAGCCTTCCGGGATACCAAGGCTGCCTGTTACACTACCTTTTTTTAGGAAACAGCATTAAATTCAGAAACAAACAGGAATACAAACACACTAATCCATTACATTTTATTATTAATATGTCTTAGATTCATATCCTGTACTTTTACCAAAAAGCACCAACATTTTGGGGAAAATCTAAATAATGGACGCATCAATCAAAATAATTATGTAGAATCTTTCTGAAATGATCCAGGGGAGAACAGCAAATGGTGTTCACTGGTCCCAGTATACAGAAACTCGGTGACTTTCTGGAATTACAGAAATAGCCAATGCAGCCATATGCTGAGGGGCCTGATGCCAAATGTCCAGCGGGTTTTTTGACATGTCTCAAGGTTATCTTTAGTTACCTGTGTGAAAGAACTGCCTTAAACCCACAGAAGAGACCAAATTCAGGTTCAGTGTGCTGAGGTGGCATTTGAGGGTGAGGGACCAAGGCCCCCGGCCCCAAGGAGCTCGTTTACGAGGCGGCGCCTGTCACATGTGCTCTGCTGAGAGCAGCCTCTGCAGGAGAAGCACCGAGGCGTGGGCGCTGCTGTCGGATGAAGGCTTTAGTTAGCGGCCTGTATCCTTCCTTTGATGCCCAGGGTCAATGCGATTCTGGTCCCACCAGGGCTACGAGGAGATTATGAGAAAGACTCTCACTGTGATCTTTCCTGCAAAGGAAACAGCAATAAAATTTATTGCCGGGTCACAACAGAGGAATTCCTGTAAACGGGTACCTTTGTGTGCTTCTGGTCTCCACTCTGGAGAGAGGACAGTGGCGGACAGGATGAGACCCAGGCCCCATCTCAGCCCCGAGAACGTGGTTTACAGCTGCCCTTGGCCTTTAGCCTTGCTCACGCGTGGCTGTGAAAGCCAGCGCTGTACCTCAGGCTCCATTCACAAGACAGACACCAGGGAGAGCGCCCCTTTCAGACTTGCATTCACTCCGGCTCCCAGCCAGTCACCACAGCGGCAGGGCAGCAGTGCCTGTCACACGTGCTCGGCACTCTCCGCATGCATTCTGCCTTCAGGGTGGAAGCTCATCCCTGTGGAGCTCTGCGGTTCCACCACCATCCACACCTCAGGACCACATACAGGTGGGCGCCGCCTCTGCCGCTGGGGACTGGTGGCCGACGCGGTGGCCCGTCTTCCCGTGAGTGGAGTCCCGGCTCCCGAGCCTCTGGGCACTTACAAACAGGAAGGCTTTTTGCTTGAGGGCTCGACTCCTGTTCCTGCTGAACTGAGCCAGTGTGTAAAATGAGAACTGATATCAGCTCAGTAGGCACCGGAGGGCGGGTCCAATCGACAGCCCGGAGAAGCAGTGCCTGGGCCAGCAAGCGGCTCAGCGACGTCCGCGGGGGACTGCAGGAGACAAAAACCTAGGCTGCAAATACAAGAGAGAGTCACGGTGCTCAGGGAAAATACAACAAGGCTCTCCGTGAATGACCCAGCCCGACTCACATACAATCAACCGCCGACATGGTTTTACTTGATTTTTGTGATGCAAATGGTTTTATTTACTTTTTTATACGAATAGTTTTTGCAGCTTTCAATACATTTGCCCTCTCCATGAGATGTCTAATTAGTGGTTTATAGTTCTGCAGACTTTTGGTACATTCCTTGCATTTGTGACAGGAGAAAGTGCATCCTTGGGGCAGAGCAGGTCTCTCCTCCTCCAGAATTGTGCTCGGCCCCCAGCTGCCCGCTCGGCGGCGGCCTCTGACCCAGCAGCTCCAACTTAACTGTCCCCATCTCACCTTCTCTTCAGGTGCAGAACTTAGCCACTGTGAACAAAGCGGAAACCAGTCACTGTTCACCAATCAGCTAAGCTCTGCACCTCGTCAGAGAGGTCGTCGGCCGGGCTAATGAGAGTGCTGGTGGGTGTCTTCTGCGCTGCTGGCTTCTTCTTTCCAGGGAAGAGCTAAGAGATGAGTCTGTTCTCCGAACTGCAGAGAGAGAGTGACTATGGCCTCTGGAGGAGCAGCCAAGGTCGTGGTTGCGTGGTAATCCCTGGCAATGTGATTTTATCTTAAGTCACAAATCAGCATGCCAGGAACCCAAGCAGCCAGAGCACTCTGGAGCCGCCGTGCCTGCGCGCTCAAGCCCACACCACGTGCGCCAGGATCCTCGGACACGCGGCGACAAACCACCTCCAGGCCTGCTACGCTACCAGCTGGGCTTTATTTTGTTGTTGTTCATTTACTTGGCTCCTAGAGGTATAACTTTTTAAATCAGAAGGACTCAGTGACGACCATACAAATGCCAGTGCAGTTTTAATCATGACATGAAAAGAGCACCGCCCAGCCTGTGGCAGGAAGTGACGACAGGGCTGTGGCTGCCTTTAACCCTGGGGTACAGATACTAAGGGGTGTGGGGTGTCCCAGGGGCCCCTCTCAAGCTGGGAAGGGTCCCCAGCTGCTGGGAGGTACAAGTCACTGATCTTCACTGAGAAAGCGGAGGTGGGGGACACAAGGGCACGTGACCTCTGTTCATCTGGAAGGGGCAGAGACAGCAAGGATGACCTCAGAGGGGAGGCGAGAAAACAGCACACTCGTCACCGGGACCACTCCTCTGCCAGTGCTTGGGGCACACAACTCAGTGAGGCTCCCGAGAGTTGTGTGTCCGCGGTGGTTCCCATAACTCGGAACATGGGACAGGGAAAGCACTGTCTGCCCAAATGACACACTTCAAGGAACACACACTCTCCGTGAAACTAAACATCTAAAGAGAAATGTAATTTATACTGATTACTGTGTGAGGCTGGCAACCAGATAACTGCGCAACGGTTCCGTTACTTAAACTGGCCCGTCTGTGCCAAGGAGCCGGAGCTCCGGGCAGTGTCTGCACACAGCTGTGTCACTACAAGACGTACAGCTGCTGCCACCACTGCCGTCTCCTGGCCAACACGGTTCCTGGACTCTTCTGGAAGAGCAGGATCACACTTCAGAAAACCTTTTCTCTCTCCTCACTACTAAAGTTCTCTCAGCTATAGGAGATACTTAAACATTAGACAGAAATGGTGTTTATAAGAGTAAAACATTAGGAGCAAACTAAATGTCCAACAATGGGTTAAGAGGACCAATACAAAATATTAAATATCCAGTAAAATATATATTTATAGAGAAGCTATATAATATGAAAAATGCTTGAGATTTGATGTTAAGTTAAAGAAAAAAAGATACCAAGTTAGACATACGCTATTAAATAACATGTAAAACCTTGAAGAAAAACGGAAAAGACACAGAAATGATTGTTAGAGCAAAAAATACACTTATTTTCCCACAGTCCTACTTTAAAATTTTATGCACCATTGCTTACTTTTGAAATGCAGAAACCTGCATTTAAAACCTAACTGCTAGGATGTAAATCTAGCAGGTCAATTCCAAGCACATTTAACAGAAGCAGCGATTTATTTTAAATATTTTAGGATGCCCACTCTACTGTGAGCAGGAGAGCGATTCTGCTGGGACACAGAACCGCCTGAGGACAGGCGGCGGCGAGAAGCATGTGGCAGAGGCCCTCCTGCCAGCCTGCGCCCCCGCGGTCAGGCGGGAGCAGCCAGAGAAGGCGCCGGGCCCTCACAGCCCCGACAGTTTGGGCAGCCGGTAGGTAATGCACGCCCATGTCAGCCTTCCCCGTGGAGACTCCACACTTCTGCTGGCCTTCCCTGTCTACCTGCTAACCTACACAAGATGTTCTCCTCCCCACTTTTGCTCCTCCAAGTAACAAAACGACGCCAAGGAGAGCCGCTCTGCCCGGGGGGTGGACAGCCCCTGCGTTCTGGTGGCCACTCACCAGACGACGTGCTGCAGCCTCGGCCGCAAGCTGCCGCTGCCAGCAGGCGCCCCACGCTCCAAGGCCACCAGGCCGCCTGAGCTGGAGCAGAGGACTGAAGCCACAGGGGCTCTCGACTCACCATTTAGTTATTGATTTGTTTGGCTCCTAAGAGGACTCTCCAGTAGGAACATTGGGGAAAGGACAGGGAGAGAATTACCTCGTTAAAACAACATCTCCGCCACCACCTGAGCAGAGCACACGTCCATCTGCCCCTTGGTCAGCTCAAAGCAGTGCCGGGCGAGCTGCTGCTGCCGGGCGTCCTCGCTCAGCATCAGCTCTCCGTACAGGTAAATGCCCATGGCCTGCGGGGACAGAGGCCAGTGAGCATGAGGAGAAGAAACTGTGTCCGCATGTGCACGGCCCATGCCTGTGGCTGCACACAAACCTGCTGGTTCAGAAATTGCCAAGACCCAAGAAATGGTAAGACAGTTGAACAGTTGTACTTCTGGAATTTATAGCTTTCAATCCCCTTCTCTTTCTTGTTTTCACTGAAACTCCAAGGAAGTCTCAGCTGTCAAGTCTGTCAACAGAACCCCGGCAATTTCAACTGACAACGGACTGAACATTTCTTTAGTGGTGATTGTGTTGGGAACGTTCTGGATAAAGACGAGGGTAACAGAACGACCACCAAGGAAGCCTGCTGCACAGCTGGAAAAAGCATCTAGATGCCCTGTGTACGTCACAAAGACACAGGCCTTCTTCCCGGGAAAGGGTGTCCCATAGGCATTGCTGGGAAACCAAGACCACCATGTCCCACGGCAGCCATGGGTCGGAAGTCATCACGCCATGCCCCCTGGGAAAGATGCCTGTTGCTTCAGCCCAGCCCTACCGCGTTCCCTCAACGATCCCACCACTGTGGCAAACACTGGCTCCACTGTTTCAAACACAATGCTGCAAACACTCCCATCTGCATTTCCCTCGTTTTAAAAATAGCCAATTATGTTCTGGAAGACCAAAGACCCTTTTGGTTCTGCCTTCTCTCTTGTTCCAAGCTTAGTTATGCCCTGGACTGCAGTCTGGCGGAGCAAATTAAAAGCAGGATCTCAAAGATAGCACAAGCTCGGTCTACTTAAGAGTTCAAAAACTCTTCCCTGAAAAAGTTGATATATATATGGTAATCCTTATTTGGGAAAGACAGTGGTTCTAAGTATACTGCAGTTAATTTTGGTTTTCAGAATAGACCTTAAATTTCTCTTGCATTTGATTCTTCTTATACTCCTCTCTGTGTTTCCAAACACCTCCTGCTCACTGTGCAAATGTGACATTTCTTCTGGTACAAAGTCGTGTATTTTTCTTTGTGGGAATACCAAGCCCTTGCTTGCTGGCAGCCCCCCATACTCAGGCCCTCTCAAAAGTCCTTTTGTTTGCCCTACCCCCACGCTGCCCCAGCTGAAACATGGCTCCGCTCTGTCAGCCACAGTGCTCAGCAGAAAGCTCGCTCACAGGCACAGCGGTCATGCCAACAGGAACACACTGGAGGCCAGCTCCCAGCGGCACGCCCAGGCACATGCACTGCCATGGAGAGCCAGGACGGGGTGAGGGCGGTGGGTGCAGAGGCAGTGAGGAGGACAGCCCCGAACACGGTCACACACACACATGCTGCCCGTCGACTCCTCAGAAGATGGCCACTATCCCATTTGAACAGTGAGGAAAGTTCTCGCAGGAAAGACACTCGGCACAGGGGTCTGGCCTGGCGAGGCAGGTGCAGACCCAGAGCAGACGGTTCCGGCCGCCCGGGGCTCTCCCAGTCTAATCCTCACACATACTTTACATCAGGGTCGTGAAGATACAGACACGGCCCTGACCTTGCCCTGAGGCTCCGCGAGGCCATGACGCTGTGTGAGCCTCACTTGGTACGACATGGGCCACAGCGGGGAAGCCCAAGGGCGCCTCGGAGGGGCACGGCTCAAATTTAAAGGGACAATGAGAAAGGGAAAAATCAGCTCAGTGTGTGGCAGGTGAGCTCCAAGGCCTTGAAAAAATCTCTGGAAAATGTTTAAGTATTTGTTATAAAAAATGTCGACACCGTGGGTGCCTGTGTTAAGTGCACCAGACGGGATAGCGTTTAGAGAATCCCCATCTGCTGAAAACCAAAACTTACCTGGTCTTCTTGAAGGAATCTCTCCACATTTTTGTACGCTTTTGTGTATTTGTGCTTAACAATGAGTTCACACCACCGATGGCGAACCTTAAGAAACGAGAGAAAATCCAGTAAGCAACAAACTGGTAGATTTTCTTAGCTTAAGGCGTTTAATGCTCGAGAGCCTTTTGTAGTAGAAAAAAGTTACGGTAGTCCCCCCGGTTCAGGGGATACGTGCCGAGGCCCCCCCTCAGTGGACAGATGCCTAAAATCTTGGATCGTATGGAATCCTATATATACTACGTTTTTTCCTACATATACGTATCTGTGGTAAACTTTAATGCCTTTCCATCTTAACTAAGCACTTATCACATACTGTGGCTATAACTTGCAGTTTGAGGTGCGACACCAAAACTTATTCCTTCTTCACAATTTCACAAATAGAATGAAGATTTGTTCTTACCACAGATATCTTAGCAACCTCAGCTTATGATTTTTTTCTTTCCTTATGGAGAACTTCCACTTTTTCACTTAAAAGAAGCATTTTATGGCTTCTCTCTGGCACATCTTGAATTGCCAGCATCACTACGCTTGCGCTTTGGGCCACTATGAAGTGAAATAAGCGGGACTAGAACAGCAGCCCTGTGATACCATGACAGCTGGTCTGATCGTGAGGTGACGCTAACACTAACGGGCGGGGAGCGCACACGGAGACGCAGGACAGAGGGATGAGTCACGTCCTGGGCGGGTCAGAGAGGGATGGCTCCCCCCTCAGAACAACACGCAACAGAAAATTTATGGTTTGTTTCTGGAATTTTCCATTTAATATTTTTCAGTCTGCAGTTAACTGTAATTGAAACCACAAACATGGGGGGAACTATTGTACTCTCTGAAGTATATTAACATTGTTGATACTTTTAGTTTTAAGTTTCATTTTAGTTTTATTTCTTTTACGATGAAAGGAACCACGTTCCTCATTAGGACTGTTAGTGAATGTCAGTTTATCTGCAAGATAACAGATGACCACAGAACGTAACTGGCGAATGGAACGCACCACCCAGCCAGGCTGTGCCCGGCCCGCAGGAGCTGCCCGTGAAGGGTGCGGTGCCTTCACAACTACGTAACTCCTGCAATAGCCGGTGTGGCTCAATGATGTGGACTGGAACAGTAACCGCCGCCAAGCAGGAGACACTGCTCTCACAGTCCTGAGACGAGGCACAGTGCGCCTTCTGGGGAGTTTGGCGCATCTACCCGAGGGGAAAGGAAGGTGACTACTTTGATGCAAAGAGCTCCTGCTGTAGGTTTGCACAACATACTGAATAGACAAGCCAAACGTGGATGCTGTTTAGTAAACATACACTTTTGTTACTAAAGGTTTAGCAGCAGGAATTTGCCAGCCACCCCCAACAAACACACCCGCTAGAGACAACATAGAAGTTTGATCCCAGCACTGGCTGCCTCAGCTGACAGAGGCAGGGGCCCTTGAGGCACATTCTCTACGCAGAAACTACCTGAATTTGGTTTTCAGAATCCAGTTCCAGACCATATTCTACTGCATCAAAGCACTCTCAATTACACACAGCTAGCAGTCTACCATTTTATATTCCATCATTGGTTTAACATTAGCCATACATGGAAGTGATTATGTGCATTTGAAAAAGCCTCCTTCCATCACTCTGTTTTTATTGCCTTTGAAAGAGGGAGACCCTTTAAAGGAATCCATTTGTGGCAACAGTAAAATATAAGCAATCTCATCATTTTGGCTGAGGCCCCTGTAAATTATATCATTACCCACCGACCTGGCCAGATCTCTCCTTTAATCTACTATAAATAGATTTATATGCAAACAATTAGGAATGAAGGAAAGAAACAAATCTTTCGGAAAGAATCCTTCCCCAAGGCTACAGTGCGCGCTCCCAGCTTCCAGACAGGGTGTTAATTCTGTTAATTCGGGGGACTCTGGTGGCGCTGCCCTTTGCCTGTGGGCAGCCAGGCCCTTTGAACTTGTAAGGACAGGATACCAAGGAACTTTTACATCCCTGAAAGAATTTCAGAGGTGCATGGAAATGAGCTAATAGCCTCAGACCATCACAACAAAAGGGAAGCCACTCAGACTGGAGGGGTCTCAGAAACCTTTCCATCTTCAATAAAATGTTCTTTCCTATACAGCCAATAGAAATTAACAACAGACCATAAAAGGGACAGAGCGGCCCCTGAAATATCCCGAGCGGGAGGAACCAGTGAAAAGAGCCCTGAGAAAGCCGGCTCCTCACACCACACCGAACTCAGAGGAAGCCGGCAGAATCCCCGGGGCCGCGCATGGAGGACCCCAAACGCCTCTGGGAGGCCTCTACCCCTTCTGTTTTCTCCCAACTCACGGTCCTCTACATGCCTCAGACACTGCCAGCCCCATGCATGAACTGGCTGTGCCTTTTGTTTGTGAGCCCTGAAAATGGAAGCTAGCACCCCACATGGGAGGGACAGTCAGGGGACAGGGACGAGGCCCTGGGGGAGGAGCCTCCCGTCTCACGACTGCACAGAGGGGACAACAGTCCTTGCACCAGTTTTTAGTGGGCTCACATATGGGAAAACGCTGTCAGCTTCAAAATGTTAGAACAGCTTAGAATCGTGTGACCTGAGCACAACTGCCTATGACGATCACTGCTGTTTGCCATTCTAAAACTCGCAGACAAGTTTATTTTTCAGACTTGATTTTGAGAATGGAAGGTTCAGCCTCTCATGTTTCCTTCCTGTGCTGTCCTTCATCTTATTCACGCGTACAGAAATAACAAAGCATAAATTAAGGCCTATTTCCTAGTAGGATAAGCCCCCAGAGGGGTGGAGAGGAGGCAAGGGCGGTCCCACCATGACTGGAAGAAGGTCCAGAGACAGCCTAGTAAAAGGCTCTTTCACAATCAATGTGAAGTCAGCATTTCCACTTCTCTTACTGTTAAAAATAGTTTATTGTCCTGATTAATAAGAGATGTAGTCTTCTGACCCCTAAGGGCTAACAAGGCATCCAGGAAGCACAGACCCACCACCCCCTCCCCACGGACATCAAGAGCAGAAACAACAACAAGCCTTTTCATTGCAAAAGAACTAAACGCATTTCAATATTTTAATGACAGGATGTTTAAAAGACATCAGAGATGCTGTGAGAGGCTGATGGCCTAACAGATTTTTTGCTCCTGCACAAGATTTTCACTTCTCTTCATATTTCACTAAGAAAATCCTTCTGTTTTATCCCCTAAACACTCTTTGTTTTTATTGCCATTGAAATTCGCTTAGCCGCTTGTCACCACATAGACCAGGGGTCTTCCCAAAAAGGTGGCAGCAAAGTGACATTTGTCTCAATTTCTCCCAGAAATATTTCCACAGCAGGCAACGATGGAACAGCCAGTCTCCGGGTCACTGAGACACGTACAAAGTCCTTGACAGCGGCCGTCAGGTACTTGTATCAAGATCCTTCCTTCACTGGTAACGGAGGGAAGTGGAGTTCTCAGTGCTGGCAGCCAGGACATTCAGAAGCAGGTTTCTAATTCTGTGGATCTGCTCTTCTTTGTTTTTCAATTAATTAATTGGGGTAGGGGTCACCTTATCTTTTAACTTCCTCAGCGAAATGAAAAATAAACAGTGCACACATGTACGACCACCCCAGGAGCCGGGCAGGACGGATGGCTTCCCGAGTCTGTCCTCCCGTCTCAGTGCTTCATGGGAGTGTACAAATGCCAAACTCATCAAGTCACATTTAAATATTCACGTTTTATTATACTTCAATCATGTCTCCATAGAGTCGAAAAAATTTAATGATTTTTTTAATGACTCAAATTCAGTCACTCTAAACGCACGCTAGAAATCAATGAGAGCCAGAGTCAGCAAACATCTTAGCTGAACAGCATAAACACAATCAGAAGCGGCCAGACGGAGACACAAGGGGCGAGGATGAGAACGGGGAAGGAGGCAGGAGGGCAAGCAAGCTGCAGGGAAGCAGAAGGGGCCAGTGAGAGGAGCAGGGCTGTGGGGAGGAGGGGCCTACTTCCACGATGAGCCGGCCTTTCTCTGTTGCGTTTTCAGTGCAGACCACAGCTGGGCCCGGCCCACCTCCTGCCAGCAGTGCCAGGACGAGTGCCTCTACCGCCCGGACACGTGCGAGCCATCAGCATGGTGCCCAGCCCACAAATAAGGAAGGATGATGGCGAAGAAGGGAACTTAGGTCCCCAGTTCTTCGCACGAAGTCACGAGGTTGCGACATACAGATGTGCATACACAGCTGTGCACCTGTAAATACTTTGATCTAATAGAAACTAGTTTGAAAATCTGCTTTCCAAAGTGCTCTGCTTTGGGGGAGACTGAACGGAAGGATGATGTGGGTGCTGCCCTCAGTGCTAGGTGGGTTTTAACCTGGCAGCGCTGATACACATGACTGCCAATTAATTCCAGGTTCCCAGGTTTCCGAAGCGTCCGTGAACAAAGTGGTGAGTGCACAGACATCAGTGCTGTCCCAGGAGTGGCCCAGAATGTGACTGGTTCTTTGGAGTTGGCACAGACAGGAGGGCCTTAGAATTTGGGGTGGGAAGAATGCGGAAGCCCATCCATGTTTGCCCCTCATCTGATGACAGAGAATGAAAACCCTCCAATGAACCATGTAACTGCTCCTGGAGGGGGCCCCCTGCCCTCACAGCAGGGACTCCCACCAGGATGACGGGGTACAACTGTGGTGACGGGTCTCAGCCACCTGGGAGACCTGAGCAGACACGTGGCCTGGGCATCCAGAAGGTGTCCCGCAGGAACACGCACAGCACTCCTCATTCCCAACACATTTACTGCAACCAACACACATACACACACACAGGCATACAACATGTACACACGTACACACACAGAAACCTAAGGTTGTTTTTTTTTTATACTTTCCCTCACTATATGCAACACACTGATTTTTATTATGTTTTTTTAATGATGGCTGGTGACCTACTAAATTGATTTCATGACCCACTGTGTCCTGCCCATGGAGACAGATGCCCCCCACCGGAGGCCTGGCTCTGTCACCCAGCCCTGTAAGCTCGCTTAGCTGCTCCAACCACACCCGGCTCGTCTCCCTAGAGTGGGGGGCAGAAGAGCGTGGCCCCTCTGGGCTGTGGGAGCCAAGCGAGGTCACCCAGGCAGGTGCTAGCACAGCAACTCCCACAGTGCCTGCTGCCAGCTTAGCAGGAGTAGCATGTTTCTGGCTTTCCTATTGACTTCAAAAGTTCATTATTTACTGAACTTGTAAAACCGTGTGAGTATTAATTCCAAAAACTGTTTGTTAACTGGTGAAATGACGGAGCAAGGTGGCTGTCACAGGGATGCTGTTTGCTGAGAGGGGAAGGGAAGGCGCTGGGCCAGCACGGCAGAGGAAGACGAGGGGCTGTCTCCTGGGACTGGACTTGGGAGCAGGAGGGGCTGGAGCAAGTCTCAGATTCGCCAGCAGGGGCGCCACCAGGGAGGGGCCCAAGCCTGGGGGAGCTGGCATCTCTCTTGCCACCCCGGATAGTACAGCAGGGGCCAGATGTTGAGAAGTGTGCAAACTATTTGTAAAGGTGGATGGCTCAGTCCTGCACCTGCATCAGCCCAGCCGAATGGCATTTCTGCCATTTCAAGAAAGTTCTCACCACCCAAAAGGCTCGGCCGAGCTGAACGACTTCTTGGCTCAGAAATACAGTACAGGGTGAAGGAAGCCTCTCCTCTGATTTCCAGCAGAGCCTGAAAAATGGCCCCTGCCTTGCAGGTCATTTGTATTCCTAACCACGTCTCAGATTCAGAGGACAGGACTGTGACCCAACGGGCATCTCTGTGACACAACCACGACCTTAAGCAGGACACACTGGGGCTCCCTGGCATTAACTGTTCTGTCCTGGAAACAGGAGAGAAAAGCTGCTGAAGGACAAGCCCACTCCCCACCTCGATCTCCTTTTATCCTGAGACAGGTTAGTGGATCCACAACCAATTTCCTGCTAGACTCCAGAATGGAGCCCGCAAATGTTTCCTGTCAAGGGCCAGAGAATGCACATTTTTGGCTTTTCAGCTCATTTGCCATTATATCACAAAAGCAGCCCTATCCAGTATGTCAACAGGGGCCTGAGCACGGCATCTGCAGATAAAACTTGACAAAAACAGGCTGCGGGCCAGGCTGGCCTGGCTGAAGTTTGCTGACCCTTGCTCTGTCTTGACGGCCCACGGCCTAGACTTCGGGAATCAGGCACAGGCAGGTATGCCCGTAAATGTTTAACCCCCCAAACCCACCAGTATGACGTCACAGAACCTCGAGAGCTGGCTCTCACCAGCTCCAGGGCGGTCCTGCCAGGAACACACAGGGTGCTCTTGAATTTGGGGTCTTCAAGTCCTACTCCTTTCTCTACGGATCACGTTCCTTCCGCACAAGCGAACAAGCTCTGGCATCCCTTCTGAAACGGAGCATCTCTTGGGCCTACAGGCCCAGCACAAATGTATATATAAGCTGCCATGTGTGGGCACGTGACCCCGGCATTGAGGAAACGCAGCTGTTAAGAGTAAGCCCTACACCAGCTTGCTCCCTGTCTCTCTGTGCCAAAGAGACAGCCCTCTGTGAATCACTACCCACTCCAGATCCAATATGTATTAACACTGCACATTTCTCAATGCTCTTTATAGCTTGCATCCTAAAGGTTTATTTTTTCTAACTTCAATTTTAGATCATTTTCCATGAAGCAACTTCTAAGACATAAAAATTCTTATATGGGGATGCTCCTCATAGCTTGTTTATTATCTAATAAACTAATTTTCCAAAGTGGTTTTCAAACTTTTCTTAAACATAATTCTAACATTTAAAATAAAAACGTAATCTGGAACCCCAGTATCTAAAGACAGATTAAAGAGGAGACTGTGAGTGGGTTCTTCAAGCAGTTTAAATCTTTATGTCAGGTAGGAATCACTGCTAAACAGTATACTGCTCTGTGGAGCCCCGGGTTCCTTGGAGGTGGAGTTTGAAAACCAGTGTCTTACAGAAGCATTATTGTGCCTGAAGAATAAATGGAATCACAGAGGCTGAGCAGACATTTCTATAGGCACAAGACCATAGGTTAGTTCTAATAACGCCAATCACGTCTACCAGCTGCCCAACTTGGTTCTGGTAGCCAGCGTACCATCAACAACGTACAGGAGACAGTCAAGGTCCCAGGAAATCAGCCGTGCTGCGGCCGTCACTGCCATCCCAGAGCCAGGGCTCGGTTTGGTTTGGTGCACACTTACTGTCATGCTTGAAAAAGCACCATGGCTCCTGTAGGGAGCTGCTTCCCTTGCTTTATTTTTAAATGTTTAAAAATTATAAAGAGGTAACTTTACACAAGTAGAGAACCCAACAGACATGAAATTCTAGCCATTCAGCCAAATTCATTTCTAATCTTTGCAATAGCAGCAGTCAGTACGATGCATTATTTTGTGTTCTTCCTTCTCTCCACTTGCCACTGTGTAGCCCACACATGTTCAGTTCAAAACCCACTACAGGGTATTATTCCCTCCTGTTAACACACTGCGGCTCCATTACTCCTTCGATCCTCTGCTGACGCCAGAAAGAAAGTCTCAAGTGTGTCACAGGAAGTCCCAACGTGTGAGGACAGCCTGTAGGAGACGGGGGACAGGGCAGGTGCGGTCACACTAGAGGCACAGCAGGGCCGTCTCACCAGCACAGCGCATAGGCGGGCTGCCGGGCCAGCAGCCCTTAACTGCCCCCTGCAGCCCGAGTTCTCACCCCCCACCCCCACCCATCCAATCCGAGGTGTGTTTTACAATCTCCTCCGCTCAGTGTTCTCAGGCACCGGGTGTCTCCTTTCGCTTGCTGATGTACTTACACTGGCGTGGAAGCTCGGTGAGAGTGGGGTCCGGGCACCCTTCCACCATCTCAGTGCCTGGTACCCGCCCAGTCCCTGCTTGATAAATGTTTCTGCAAGAACATATACTACTTTTAAAAAACTCAGAATGCTTTTCACCTACCCTGAAATTATAATGCACAGTTGGAAGCTGTAAAATGCTTTAAAGAATGCCACCCATCCTATTTATGACAGGAAGCACTCCCCTTTCTTTTCAGTCCTTTTGATTTCAAAATTTACTGTTGAAAGGAAAAAAATCTGTCCAGGGAACATGATCTGGGAAGCCCATTAAACCTCATTTAGAGTTTCATTTTATATCTGTAAACAGAAAGACCAAGGCTCATGGCTTTTGTGAGTTAATAAGTCTAACACTGCAATAAACAAACCTGCTTTTTCAATTTGTGTCCTTAAATTAGATTTAACTTTGCTTTAAAGTGGGTTTACTGCTGGTGAGGGAAGCCTGCCTGGCAGCCCAGGAGCGGGAAGGCAGCTCCAAGACAGATAGCATTTCCAGAAAGTATTTTGTTTAGGGGCATCTATAATGATCCAGTATGTCTCATCTGTTCATTCTCCTGAGAGAAGATAAAAGAACAGTCAGCTGTATAATTGTCACATAAACATTTCCAACATTTGTACTTTGAGTCCAGCACTTCTCGTTTTCTCTTTCACCTTACTGCTCCTTCCTCTCAAAGGGCTGCAATCTTAACAGTATTTTCTTTTTAACTAAGGGGAATGAAAAGTTACTTCATTTGCTGTCACAAAGCGAGGTTGATAAATCCCTAGGCCAGGGGTTATGACAACAAATGAGGCATCAGAGACCCTCCGCTCTTCCTCAAGGGCTCTTAGTAACCTCGCTCAAGTCAGTCCCTAGATGCCATCTGTGTGTTGACTGTTTATGTGGGGACGAGCCGTTATAACCAGAGCTGCAGCAACGCGCAAAACAGGATCTTCTCAAACTGCCACCAGGATCATTACACCTGACGTGTACATGGCACGTGATGGTGAGGGTCAAATGTGACGGCTCAGTCATCACGTGTGTTCTCTCCAGCGAATGCAACCTTCCCTCCTCCTCTAATGGAGATAGTACTTTACTTAATGCCATTAATGTATTACAGGCAGCTGGCTCCAAAGGTTGAACTTGGGAGCGCATGCTGGGTTCACCTTGAAATATGGCAGTTTGCCTTCCGAGACTACAAGACTGTGCACTAAATGGCAATACATTCCGGTATGTAATTCCACAATTAGGAAATAACAAAGTCCACCTTCTTTCTTCATTTCGTTAACAGGCAATACATGGCCTTTGCTGAAAAAAAAAAAAAGACTTTTACTGTTGGCAGCAAAGTGACCATGAGTTACCTCCTCGGATAAGCACAAAAGGGACACCTGCGCCTTCTTTCGCTTTCCTCAGAGGCATGTTCCACCATGGAGGGCCTCGCCAAGTCTGCCCAAAGGGCTTGCTCTCTCCTGAATGGGTTTCCACGGCCTTAATTATTCCAATGACCCTGTCGTGTCACACTAGTGGCTGCTATTCCAGAATACGTGGATATCCAGGAAAAGTCATTCTCCAAAAACTAAGTATTGGGTATTGAGGAAAACGTAGTGAATAAAACAGATAAGCCCTCTTGGAGTTTATAGTTCAGTAGAAAGTCTAGGAAAAATTCAGTACACCGGCAAGTGTAGACTCCCTTGGTGATACATGCCATGGAAGGTTGTAAGAGAGCAACGAGGCAAGTGGGGTGGCAGAGAAGTGGTCAGAAGGCTCCCTCAGAAGGGGCCATGCAGACTGAAGGAAGAAAAGGCACCTGCTGTTAGACGGGGCATCCTAAGCCCAGGCAGTTTCCAGTCATACCACATGTTTCATGAAAAGCCCAATCCTCCCTTCCCATTTCTTCTTAATGGCTGTTTCTTCCAATAGCCTTCCCTACAGGAGGTAGACAAATGGGCTTTTAAAAATAAACTCCAAGACTTCAGTGTAAGAACTGAAACTATAAAATATAAAACTCTTAGGCAAGGGCGGCCAGATGGCTCAGTTGGTTAGAGCATGAGCTCTGAACAACAGGGTTAATGGTTCGATTCCCCCATGGGATGGTGGGCTGTGCCCCCTGCAATTAAAGACTGAAAACAGCGACTGGACTTGGAGCTGAGCTACACCCTTCACAACCAGATTGAAGGACAACGACTTGGAGCTGATGGACCCTGGAGAAACACACTGTCCCCCCAAAAAATTTAAAAAACAAAACAAAACAAATTGAAAAACAAAACAAAACTCCTAGAGAAGACCAAGGCATAGATCTTCTGGACCTTGAGTCAGGCAATGGTTTCCTAGATTTGATACCAAAAGCTCAAGCAAAAAAAGAAAAAATAGATAAACTGGGTTTTTGTCAAAATTAAAACCTTTGTACTTCAAAGGACACCATCAAGAAAGTGAAAAGACAAACCACAGAATGAGAGAATATTTTTGCAAATCATATACTTGATAAGGGACTTGTATCTAAAATAAAGAACTACTATAACTCAATAATAAAGTCAAATAAAACCAATTTAAAAATGAGCAAAAGATCTGACTAGACATTTCTCCAAAGCTGTACAAATGGCCAATAAGCACGTGAAAAGGTGTTCAACATGTTATCAGGAAAATGAAAACCCAATACCACAATGAGATATTGGCTGAAATAAGAAAGACAATAACAACTGTCAGCAAGGATGGAAAAACCGGAACCCTCAGACACTTCTGGGGAGAAGGTAAAAGGGTACAGTAACTCCATTCCAAGATACAGACCCAGGAGAAGAGAAAATGGTGGTACACCCACACAAAAATGTGGACACAAACGTGTTCACAGCAGCATTATATGTAATAGCCAAAAAGTGGAAACAACCCAAATGTCCATTGGTTGGTGAATGAATAAATGAATGTGATCTACCTATACAACTGAACATTATTTGGTGATAAAAAAAGTTCTGATACATTCACATATGCCAAGTGAAAAGCAGCCAGTCACAAAGGTCACATACTGTATGTGATTCCATTTACATGAAAGTCCAGAACAGGCAAATCTACAGACAGAAAGACTAGTGTGGGTGCCCAGGGCGGGGGGGCGGGGGGGAGAGGGGGTGGCAGTTGAAGGGTGTGGGCTTCTTTTGGAGATGAAGACCATGTTCTACAACTGACTGTGGGGACGTACAACTCTGTGAATATACTAAAAAGCCTTGAACTGCACTTTAAATGGGTGAACTGTATGATGTATGGATTATTTCTCAAAAAGGTTGTTATTAAAAACAATCCTTGATTCAAGCTGGGGAAGGCTTTCTGAGCAAAGGGTACTAGGTATTCTATGCAGGAAACCGCCTGGTATCCTGAGATCTGAGCCAACTCCGGGCTGCTGCTCATTGGCTGGCTGGTTCCCTCAATGCCCGTGGGCTTCCTGGTCTCAGCCTGGCATCTGTTTCCATTCAACATGGGCACGACCAGTTGGCCTATGGTACACAGTTCAGGGCGGTTCAAGGCTGCAGTGAAACTACATGCAGACCAAGAAGCTTAAACTTCATTTTTAGTGCCACCTCATACGTTTAGATGATCTTTAAATTCCATACCCTGACATACACACAAAATACCATCATTTGTACATAAATGGGCGTCCTTTCATTTTTTAAGCAATTTGAATCCAGTGTTAATTGCTTTCTCTTTGCTGTCAGGCATTCCCATGGAACAACCTGCACAAATATTCCCATGTAAGAGGCACAGACTGCCTGGGAATGTGTGGGACCTCCAGAGCACTGTCCCCCGTCTGAAAGGCAAGCCCAGGGCCCATGCTCCAGCCACATGCTGCAGGCAGAAGTCGTTCTGTCTGCAGTTTGCTGGTTCCACAGATTCAAGTCCAGACAAACCGAACTCTCTAATCCTGGGTGCCATGGAACTAGACAGGAGAGAAAGGGGGAAGAGGAAAGGCACCGGAGGGAAGAAAGCAACAAGGAAAGCATTCTGGCAAAAGTGAGCCTCTGTTTTAGGGCATCCAAGGCACACGTTACATAGGAATACAGTCCAGTTTACAGTCTGAAAGAAAATGGCAGTGTTTGCAGACAACTTCGCAGACATGAAAGTGTGTTTTGGCATGGATCTTAGTACAGAAATCTAACACGAAAATATGTAAACTATCGCTGAAGGTATTAAAAAAGCCAGAAGCACCAGTAAAACACCATGTGTTGATTTCACCCTCTAGACCTTTAAAGACAAAATGAACCTGAGATGTAGCAGGGTTGGAGGCTATATGGAAAGAAGAGCATCCGGGCAATGTGATTTATACCCAGCTAATGTGCACACCTCCGCCCGTGTGCGGGGCCATGAACAGCAAGGGCACACACTGCCCCGCAGAGTCTGTCCACTAGGACATGCTGCTGAGTGCAGGGGCAGCAGCAGACACAAAGGACAGTAAGTGACCAGGAACTTTTCTAACAAAGTCAGGCTGAATCTGTAGCCAAAAGTCCACAGACTAAATGCTCTTTTCCTTCTATTTAGAAGTCCTAAATATTATGAATTGACTATAACTGTTTATTTAAATGGTTCTTTAAAAAAAAAAAATCAGACAAATTTTGCCATCAGTGGCTCGTTTTCTTCTTTACCTTCATTATTTAACATCTGACAAGTCCCAATGTGCTGTAACAATTCAAGGTCCAGGCCTCCGGCACAGGAGAGAAATATTGATCTAAAAGATGAACTGCTTTTCTTTTTGTTTGTTTGTTTGTTTTTTAGTCATTTAAGACCAGTTTTTGAGAGAAGAGAAAAAACAAAACAAAAAGCCTTCACCACAGTATTGCAGGGGAGACTACTTGTTGCAAGGTTTCCACAGAAAAGTTCCAGGAGTGCTGAACTTAATAACAAAGAAACAGAACTCCAAGAAAGAAATACCTAGAGATATCTTCCTGATTTTGAAGGAAATGTTCTTAAAACATTGTTACATAAACCAAATACAACACAGAAAAAACACACACAAATACAACTAAAGAATTATATAAAAGCTCTGTCCTTTCCCACATCACTAAATGCACATGGTTTGAAAAGATACCCTAATTCCTTTTCTTCAATCCATACCCCAGCCAGCTCACAAGCAATTGCCCTCACAAGCAATGCCTCAGCTTTTTAAAAATGGTATTAAGTCACACCTCACAACCTAAAGTTCAGATTCATCAGCATTTGACCTGTGATTTGCAACCTGAGTCTGACGACATCAAGGGGCCAATGAGCCAGACCCCTTGTCCTTGTAAAGCAATTGTGACAAACAGCTCAATGCTGGATATGGCAGGTGTCAAACTGCCTTTCCGGAAGCTCTCATTCCATGTGGCCCCTGGCAGCTTACCCTGGAGAACCACCATCCTGATGCCCCGCAATGGTCTCTTTTTAGTGATCAATCTGAAAACCTGCCTCGTGGGCTCCAGGATGGTGGCTTCTGCCAACACTGGGTGATGACCTGGGGAGGCCAGGGACATGCGTGCACCTAGGAGGGCCCCCAAGGGGCCAGGAGGAGAGGAAGAGGCAGCGGCCACTCGACCAGCAGTCTGGCCTGCTCCTATGCTCGGGCTTCGTCCCCACAGGTTACCCCCAAACACTGCGATTACGGACCTGACATCAGCAAGGCCAGTTTCTGCCTTGATGCTACTCAGATTCCGCATCAAGGCGGACCCAGGAGAAGGAGGCACCCCGATCAGTACACAGGATTTTCCTAAACAGACACTGGGAACTTCCTGAAGCCCACAGAGCCCCAGGAGGTTGGTTACACCTCGCCTCACCTGTACCTCTTCTGCGAGGAAAACAAAACAGAAATGTTTATTTTGTCGCCGGAACACTATCGAAAAGCAACCAGGGGAAAAGGGGGAACAAGAAGCTCCCCATGGCAGGGAACGGAACCCCAACACTTGCCACCCTGAATGGAGGGAGTTTTAACATTAAAGGGAAGGGGCAGATCACAGCTACTGATCAATTTTAGATTTCAGAGACTTGATACCTGGCCAAACCTTTATTCTCTGCCCTTTTTAATATGCCTCTCAAGAGAGCTGTTAATCATGAAATGCTCTTAATGCACAGAAACTATACTTTTGGTCCAAATGAAATTCAGAAATGAGCATCAGAGCTGTCAGACCATTGCAATTCTGGAATCACACCTTCCAAACCTGGACTTCAAACAAACGCTATGGTGTTTTCAGGCAAACAGTGAGTTCTCTTACTGTTGGGTCTGCTCTACACCCTCCCTGCATATGTAGAACCCACCATGGGAGGTGGCGATTTCCTATGGGTTTCAAGGGCTCATCAGCCAGAGCCAGAGGAAAGGCATGTGGGGAACGGCCTGCCCTGCCAGGCTGATGTTTTTCCATTTGCAATCAACCTTGAAAGTGTCCTTTTCAGAGCAGAATGCAGACAGCTGCTGGTGTGGCTTTCTCTGGTACTAGTGGTAGAACAGGTTTGTCTTTACTTACTAATCTGTTTCCTTAGATTTACTTGCTACTATTACTTTAGTTTGCAATTCCTTCTTTTTCTGCCCCATGAGAGATTCTGTTTTCACCTCTCCCAAGGTTACACGCTTTGCAGCCTTGGGAGAACACAGCTGGCAGAGGGTGGCCTCTCAGTGTTGTTAACCACCTTTCTAGCGACTCCACTGCATGTTGTAACCCACTGTCAGGCACCATTAGATGAGATGAAAAAACTGCCTTTTGTGAATCAGTTGCTGGTTTAGACCAGTGGTTCTTAACTGGAATGGCTTTGCCCCCATGAGACCTGTGGCAATGTCTGGAAACATTCTGGATTGCCAAAACTGGGAGGGGTTGGGGACGGGGCTGCCTCTGGCATCTCGTGGGGAAACACCCCCCACCGCACAGGGCAGCCCCACAACAGAACTACCCAGTCCGAAACGTCGGTAGTGCTAAGATTAGGAAACTGATTTAGACCAGGACCCTCCCTCCCCTCCAAAACCCCAACAAGCCCCCAGACAAGAATTCTTTGACCAGCTGCTTAGGGGATCCTAGTAGCTGGGGAGACGTACTTCTTTTCTGTCTTTCTCCCTGCCAGTCCTGACAGTCTCTTCAAAAGAAAGAGATCAGCTAAATAACAAAACTTGACCATTTCACACCAAATGAGAGATGGTGAATCTTACACGAGCAGAAATTACGTTAAAACCATGGATGCTCACCGACATTTTCTCATGTCAATTTAACAACCCTGTGAAGAAGGGGTTTGTGGCTCCATTTTAATCCTGAGCAGATGGAGGTGCAGGGAGGAAGCAGGAGAGCTGGGACGCTGCCTGTCCATCACGGTTCAATCCCATGTGTATGTCATAACATCCATTTAGTGTGTTACAACACACATTTTTTAAGAAAATGAAATAGGAAATAATAGAAAATGTTAAGAGTAAAGATAGTTTCATGAAACTTTTTTTGCCAGTTGGCTGTAGTCAAAAGCTGGGAAGCTGGCAGCCTAGCCCAAGCACTGCTGTGCAGATGAGAGAAATGGGGCCCTGGGAGAGTGGGTGACTTGTCTGTGGTCACCAGCCATCTGGGGACCCATGACCTAAGTCCAGCTCACTGCAAAGTCAATGCCTGGGCCAATACCACCAGCTGGTTGGCCTGAGTATTTCACATCGTCAAGACGTGGAAGAGCCGCTCACACACACAGGAGCAGGTGTCATTGTTCTCTTCACACAAGGCCGGCCACAAGGGTGGTACCCCTGAAGGCAGACTGAGGGAAGGCTCCGACATGGTACCCACACTTCCCCATGACAATCTAACCTAGGAGGCCTCTTCCTTTCAGCCAACAGTGCTGCCCAAAGACAGTGAAAGATGAACCCATGCGGGTAACAGCCTCTCCCAGATTAATTTTCTGGTGCAACGTACCAGCTGAAGCACCAGAGTAGGGCATGCTACCACGGGGACCTGTGTGACAGGTGGCTACCACTGCCACCTGAGACATGGAAGACAGTGAGTTGCTGTTTTTGAAGTGGGCCCCAATTTTGAAGTGCTCAACTGTAGTCTGCAGAAATAAAGTTGCTTTGCAGGCTCTTGGAGGGGAAGGCCACACAGCCAGGTTCCACAGACCTTCACCTCACATGGGGCAGCTACTTATACAGTTTGTAAGACCTGCTCAAGAGAGCAAGAAATTCATAACTTAAAAAGGGATCTTAGAAAATATCTTTTGTTCCAAGAATCAGTCGTCCAATATACTTTTAAACTCTTATGGCTCTTTATTTGAGCCAGGATGTTCTAAAACTGAAGACAAAGTATTTCTATGAACTAAGTTTCCTTTCTGCTCATTTTCCATCCCAGTGAGAGAAGCCCAGCATGTGGTCAGCAGTGTCTTTGGCTCAGGATGTGAAAGATGGTTTACTCCTATAGGTAGTGCCACTTCCCAGGCTGCGGAATGCAAACGTTGCCTCACCAGTGCCCCACTTTTTAGATGCTGGCAATGGGAGTGGGCAAGCAAGGCTCGAAATGGCACGGGACGACATGCTTTTCTCTGCCCAGCTTCTTAAGGTATTTGTTCCAGTGCACTTTTCCTTGGAGATTCTGAACACGTGGTATCCCTTCCCGCAGAGCAGACCTGGGGATTCATACCACACGTGACGCAGGCTCACGGACAGAGGGGCTGTTTAACCTCCACCCCCGACACAGAAACAGCTGGCCAGCGACATGAG
This sequence comes from Rhinolophus sinicus, assembly GCF_036562045.2. Lineage (NCBI taxonomy): Eukaryota > Metazoa > Chordata > Mammalia > Chiroptera > Rhinolophidae > Rhinolophus > Rhinolophus sinicus. The sequence continues at coordinate 113,352,724 of NC_133754.1, read as the reverse complement.
ACTAGGCACCACGCTCAGAAACCCTTACCAACAGACCAGACGTTCTGTGAACAAAACCGAAAACACAGAAGCAACACAAGGAACACAAAGACTGAGCTACACAAAGAGAACCATTAAAAATAAACCTCCCCGTGGGACTGCACCCTCCCACCCCCACACAGAGAAGGGACAGGGGGATAACGGCAAAGGAGCTAAGGCAACTTGTGCACGGTGGGCCCGATTCGCGTTGGGACAGGCTCCCCACACAGCTGAGACGCCTGGTTCGAGGCAGCAGGAATGTCCGGCTCTGCCAACGTCAGTTCTGCAGTGAACGAGGCAACGGGGGCACAGGCAGCGGAGACTCAGTTTACACGAGCTGCGGAACGAGCAGACTCACCTCCTCAGGAAGCGACTTTACATGTGTACGTGCTCAGGAAAAAACGCCAGTGCAAAGAAAAGTGAGGGGAGCCTTTCTATATCTCCTGGAAATATGGGGAACATACCCCACCCAACCTACCCAAGTCGTGAGCACCCCCTGCTCTGTGCTCGTTTTTCTGCATGGTCCCAGTACCCCGAACAGGGGGTGTTAGGGCCGTAACTCACACTGCTCTGCTCCGCACCAGGAAAACACCCCACAGCAGTTCCCACAGCGGTGCTCCCTGCACAATCTGCCCCCCGCCAGGATCTCTGGCCAGCTTTCCAATGCCTGCTGTTTATTCCATAAGTAAAAGCCCTGATAATGGCTGAAAGAGACTCTCCTATTTGCTTAAATCAAGGAGAAGCACCCAGAATAAAGTCAGACTCCTCAAGACTTTTCCCACCAAAAACAATTCTTCCATGAAATGTTCTGCTACTTAGAGGCAGATGGTTATGCAGCTAAATTCCTGCTCATTGGTGTCACAATAAACCACACTTCACTATAAAGGTTCTAGAAAACACCCTGGTTGGCCAAAATCCTTTTGCTCTTCTGGTTCTTGAGTGACACATCCAGGAAACACCACAATGCGGTAAACTGTCGGTGGAACTAACTTCATGCCAGAACAAGAGGATGGGGAAGGGGGTACGTTGTTAGAACAAAACCTGAGTGGGGCACGTGGCTCGCAGGACCCCCATGGTCTGGCCGCTGCCCACCCCATCACAGGCGTCCACAACCTCCAGATGGGGCAGGCCCAATCGGCCCGGAGCTGGGGGTGGTGTGTGGGTATTTAAATAGTTTGAAGAACGAACAGCAGCAGCAACAACAAATTATCTTGAGACATAATAATTACATGAAATTCAAGTTTCAGCGTCTATTACCAGTTTCGCTGGCGCACAGGCACGTCTGTTCGTTCACGTGCTATCTATAGCAGCTTTCACGCTACAACAGTAAAGGTGACTAGTTGTGACAGAAACCGAATGGCCTGAAGTATTAACTATCTGTTCCTTCAGAGAAAGAGATTGCTGACCCCTCTCCTGGCACATACCAAGCTCACACGCTGACACTTGCTGTGCCTCTCTATGAAGTCACCCCTAGCCCCTCGGCTTTGGCAGCTCCTTCTCGTCCTTAGATCCTGGCTCGAATGTCACCTTGTCTGCATGGCTTTTCCTGAATACTCCATCTAGAGACAACCAGCCCAGCTTCACCTGTGTACCTCCCTTGTAGCTCTTACCTGAAAGTCTCTTGTTCACTTACTTAGGAGCGGTTTTTGCAGAAGAATATAACTTCCTCAGGGCTGGCCCTGGCCTGTCGTGCCCACTGCTGTGTCCCTAGCACCAGGCAGGGTATTTGGGAGTTGCATGGACAGTGACACCCTAGTTACACAGCCTGAGCGAAGCCATCCAATCAGTCGTCCAATATACTTTTAAACTCTTGTCCAGACTCCTGTCCCTGAGGCCTTCAGCTGGCTGAAGACAGTGCCTTGGCTGTGGGCATCACAGTATAGTTTGTGAGACGCAGAACAAGCAATCAATTAAAACCTGTCTACCTCTCAAAGACTGCAGAAGTTACATAGAACAACTAAGCTGAGCTGTCAGTTAAGAACACGGTGTGTTTTATGCTGAAGGATGGGGGGGAAGCAGGGTCCACCACCTCATGGATTCCGGGCTCAGAGTGACAGGTGCCCGGTGCCTGCTTTGATCCTCCCCCCTTTGACTGTCCCCTGCCTGTCACAGGGGCCTGGCATTTCAGTGGTATTCAGCTCTGATTAAAACTTAACCTCATGCCTATAAATAGAAACATCTTTTAAACACTAATTAAAAATAACAGGCTGGCATTTGGAAACTCCTATAAACAAAAATATAAGAGCTGAAATAAACAGCAACAGTTGCACGTCTGATCTATGCTCAGGTGGGGAAAAAGCTGTACAAGTCTTCTCTGTGGCTTTTCAATTAACTCCCAAATGTATGGGGCTTTAAAATGTGTAACAATGTCCATCTTACCTTTTCATCTGATAATGTGTTGGCTTTTCTCCATTTACTCCCTTTTAATGATCATGAAATTAATTTCTATAGTGTTTTATTTTACCCAACATATCCAAAGTATCATTTTCACATTTTAATCAATACGAAGGAATTATCAGTGAGACATAGTGCTGTTGTTTCTGCTGCGTCTTCAGTATCTGTGCATTTCACACTCATAGCACATCTCAATTGGAAACAGCCATCAGCCAAGGGCTCAGTAACCACGTGTTACTAGTGCCTGCCATACTGAACTGCAGTTTTTAATGTTCAGTTACTTTCAACTGAACACAAACCAAGCTTACTTGACTTGAGCAGTTTTATATGAAAGAGCTTTTCTCTTTTTTGACCGTGTGCTTGTTTTTTTACTTAAGATGACTAACTACAATAAATATTTATTATCTATTTATATACACAGATATAAAAAACCCTGGAACTCCTCTTAGGATTCACAGCACATTCTTTACAATAAACTAAAAGATATTGCTTTCCCACAAGCATCCAATTTTGCTTTTCCAACCACGGCTGTTAGATTTAGCTTTCATTTCCTTTCCACACGGCTCCTTTTCTGTCCTAACTGAATGCAACCAACAGGCTCTGGCACATCTGAACCAAGTTTCCTTGAAGCGCGAGGACGCCACCACCGCACACAAGATGACCCGCCCGCGTTTACAATTCAGAAGCACTCCACCCAGCCTGCTCATTCCTTTAGGAGACTTACGGCTGCCCTTGTGATTTAAGAAGAGGGAAAAATCTAGGACCTCAAAATACCCCAGTAATAACCAGATCGGGGCGTCTGCTGGGTTGAACACGACCAGGGAAGCAGTTTACACTTCGCTGGAAGTACTTGCTCTTCACTCCTGAGCACACACATGGGCGCTGCTCATGATATAGCGGTTTCAACAGTCTGGGATGCAATGGGCCCTCCATGGCTCTTCACAATAGCGAGGGCCCCACTGTTTGAACTTCAAGGGTGGGTGGTCCTGACTTACCTCTGCATCCTGCTGGGGGAGCTGGTATGTCCTTTCAAGCCTTTGCAGAGTTCTGGGGTTCAGGGTCTTCTGCTCCAAGAGATGCTCCAGAAGCAGGACCAGCTGGTCTGGAAGAAGCTGAAGGCAAAACCAAACAGCCAGTGAAAATGCCATTCAGCTCACAAGACATTAAACCCAAATATTCAGAACAAAGACAGTAACCTGGGTACTTCAGTGGCGTCTGAAACCTGGGAAGACTGTAAACCTGACTGTGGTAACTCTCAGGGTTTACACTCTGTCCCCAAAGTCACGCATTCTGGGGCCTGATTAGCCGATTCTCCATGGCTTGTCGCGTCAGCTCTCTATTCAGACCAGATCAAAACTGTGTTTATCTTTTTTCTTTTTTAAGGTTGTACAATGTGATGATTGAACATATGTCTGTTAAATATATACCGGGGGTATATATTTATGCCAAAAATATATATACACATGACTTATATTCATCTTTTGTTATCAGTATATATTATTACAATTTTAATACAGGTTTTTCCTTTTTTAAAATGTGTATACATTTTGGCACCCTCCGTATATCCCGTGAAATGATAAAAACTGTACTTATCTTAACATTCTGATTTATTAGATCCTTTTACAGCACACATGTACCAAACAATGCCATTTAGCTTAGACAAAGATTTGAGAAACCATGTGACCTTAGGCAAACACATGGAAGTTTAACAGAAATGAGAAGTCGCTTTCAGATTTCCTTTACCACCTGACCCTTGCAAATGAACACCAAAAAATCAAGAGCATGTAATGAAACAAGAACATGTCTTACAATCCCTCCATTACAAAAGTTGTAAGTTTATTATTCCACTAAAAAAGTCAAAGAATGTGGTACACATGATTACACACACACACACACACACACACACACGGCCACTGATATAGTATTCCTTCGTTTTCATATAGGACAGGTAAAAAATGGGGTTACCAGTTAAAGACAAAGAGAGGAGGTTGTTTTTACATAGTACAAAAATAATAAAAACTATTTTATAAACGACACTTGTGAAATCCAAGAACTGAAAATCTCCGTCTTACATACCAGTGTCCCAGAGCCTAGAGCAGCCCGAGCCAGACAGCACTCACATAAACCACAAATGGAGAGGCAAGCACATTTCAGATGCACCTTGTAGGAACTGGAAAACATTTATTCTAAAATCAAGGTTTTAAAATTAGTGCTATGAATTCTACTACTCTCTGCATTTAGCTTTTCTTCATCCCTACTTATGCCCAGACAATCCCTGTCAACAAACCCAGATTTGCGAGTCTACGAGTCAATACCAGGCCAACAGAATATTCAGAACAGTTGGATTTTAATCTCTACTTTCTGTTATTCTCAAAGAAATTTTAAAAATCTGTGGGTTCTCTCTGCCTCTCTTTACCTTTCTGCCCCCACATGTGCACTCTGCCTGCCCCCCACCCCCACTTTCCCAAAATGCACGTGGAGGAAAATCGGGTGGATTGCATGCAAAACACTCACCACATAATTCCACCAAGTGTGCACTTCTTCTATTTCCTCACCTCGCCCTTCTAAACTCTAAGAAAACACCCACTTGCCTACACACAGACACATACACATCCCTTGATTCTTGGGCAGTTTTATTTCATAACGGCCTCCATGCACCTAAGCGAGGAGTTGTGACTCCTCTCAGGCTGGCAGGAGAACCGAGGTGCCTTCAGCCGAAACAGGGCTAAGCCAGCACTGACCCGTGAGGCTCTCCACAGGCCTCAGAATGACTAACACTTCATTTCCTCTCATCAGAAGTCACGTGCCTGTAAGATGCTGTAAGGATATCAAATTACATCCTAACAAACAGGAACAAAAATGCCAGTTTTCCCTTTTCTGTAGTTAGACACATGAGGCTACTTTTATGATAGTAAAAGAAATCTGCTGTTCTATAAAACAGGAACCAGCCTCTGGAGAGCCTCCTCACCGGGTGACACCAGGAGGCCTTCGCTGGTGGGGTGTTCTACCCCCTCAGGCGCGGCAGCTCGACCAGCACCCCGGCTCCCTGGCCCTCCTTCCTGTCCATCTCACCTGCAGCCTCACCTCCCTCTCTGGATCTTCGTTCCCTGAGTTCCATCCAGGAGGGGCCCTTCACTGGTGGCGGTTAAGTCATCAGCCCAACCCTGAGTGCATCCTTCAGTCCCCTAAGGTCACTTCCCAATTGTCCTCCTGCACGTGACCCCTCTTCACAGACCTGCCCTTCCTCCCTCACCATGGTCTCTCCCTATGCACCCCATCTCTTTCCAAAGTGTGCTGCAAACGACCCCCACCCAAGGTAGCCTGGCCTGGGTGCCCATGAAGCAACAGTCTAACTACCTCTATGGGGACTTGAGAGGGAAGGGCCCCAGACTGAGTCAGAGTGGCCACCCAGCCCTGCACCCCCAGGGGCATTCTCAAACCCAGCCAGCAGCCAAGCCCAGGGCAGCAACAGCTCAAATGCTGAGGCTACTCTGGACGCAGGAAGACGGCTTTTACAGAAGGCCCAGCCCGAGCCAGTGCAGAATACCCATGGACTGGGGGTGGGGACCTGGTTCACTAACTGAATATAGCAGGAACCAGCCTGGGCAATTTGCAGAATTACAGGGAAGGAAAGAGTAGAAAGAAAAGCATCTCCCTATTATGTGCCTACGCGTACAAAGAGGCCTATTGTTAGAACTCCCATTTGGGATATGGTTTAAACTAGAGAGTCCCATGGAGGAAAGAAACCATTGAGGAAGAAGAGTAGCTTGGTCCTCACTTACCCCAGCTGAATTTTACCAATAAACACAACTCCAGTTTAAAACCGAAGAATTACTAACATGTGAATTGACCAAATATCTGAATCCATAGTTTCATTATCTCTTGTAACTTTCTCTAAGCAGAAAGTTCATGTATCTGCACACAGAAACAGAACAGAAAAAAAGATCACTAAAAGTTTCTGTCCTCTCCTAATTTCACACAATGGAAAAAATATTTAAAGCTAAGCCCCCTGACTAAAGATAAACAGCTGAGATGGAACGGAAGGAGTTGAATCTTGGTGATTCTTTAATAAGTTTAATTTGCTCTAACTGGAGACTGGTAAAGAGCTGGCACGCACGCAGCCCTCCACGTCGCCCTCCACGGCACGGTGGTGCCGGCAGTGCTGCAAGAGCCAGCGTGTTCCCACAGGCCAGGACACACCCAGGCCCGCCACAGAGCCGGGAAGGCGTCTGCTCCGGTGCTGCTGGGCCCACTCTCCAGAACGGCTTGTACGAGTGACTTAGTCAACAATCTGAGGCCACCTGCCTTTCAACTCGAAGGCTTCTAATTCGCTGGGGGCAAATGTGGTTTCGAAACAATGAGAAAAGCAGAGAAAAATCAGTGGTCAAACTATTTTAGTACATAGAGAATAAAACTATCTTTCATTCACAAATGAGTAAGTAAACATCATATAATTTTTACATGAGATTAAAGACCATGAAAAGAGGATATTAAAGCAAAAATGTGGTTAAGTAGCTCGCTTTAATACAGTACATTTCTCTTTGTAAAATAAACATTTACTCCCAGTAAAGCCACCTTATGATAAAAAGAAGTACTATGCCATAAACCAGAAGTTTGCAAAGCAACTGACAGAGCTACCGTCCACATGTGCTCAGAGGCAGGCTCACCCTGGCAGCTGGCACGGTGGCAATGGGAAATATTGTGTGGGTCATTCCACTCCCACCTACATGGAAATCAAATTAAATTTCACATGACTTCTAGGCCAACTGTGTTTTAATACAGCGGCACTGAGAGACAAACATGGCTTTAGTCACACCATGGAGTGATTAAGAAAAATAAAGTACATGTTTCAGAGCATTATGTCCTGAGAAAGCAGCTCCTTTGAACAGGGTAAGATCCGGCCTTTACCACTGAGGGTCTCACAGCCACGGTTCGACAGTGACAGGAATAGAAAGTCCTTTACTTCGTACAAACACGGAATTCAGGATGGGATTGTTTTTTCCATATGGAAACCAGTTTGGTATTTTTCAAATGCATCTGCCTCAGAAACTTCAACAAAATAAGGCTATGGGGAGCCAATGTCATGTGGGTACTTGAAATAGAGAACTCACAGCACTGAAAAACGTACTCGGATACAGAAACCAAAATGCTAAAAGGAGGTCAGTCAATACAAATGCTATTTGTTAAGGATTCAGAGGTCTGTATTCTTGCTCTAAACAGAGAGGATTCCATAGTTGCTAATTAACCAGAAATGTACAAAGAAAATCTACCTGGTATTTTCCCCAGTGATCTTAAGAGCTGAGGCAAGCCACACAACTTTGAACGATTTTAGAGTTTCTACACCGACTCTTGGAAAGAAAATATTAATTTTCCATACCCACCCTTCCAGTCTACAAGCAGCACAAAGAAAACAAACCCTGACTCTTCCAGAAGCCTCCTACTGCTGTCACGGGGGACATCACTCACTCCTGGCTCCCAGAAGGACCACCCATGCAACTGAGGCCCGCCACCATTTCTTCCGTTAGCGGGACGCAGAAAAGGCCAGCTTGCCTCCTATAGAAAATGTCACCGACACGTCTCACTACTGACCTTCCACAGGCAGGCCCCAACGCAAGGACTCCGGTGCACGCGAACATCCGAGCCCCACTGCCTGCACCTCCAAAACGCAAGGGACAGCACCTCCCCTCCTGGCCCAGCGGGCGCGCTGCAGCCGCAGGGACCCAGGGACCGGGAAGGAGCCCCGGACTAATGCAGCCACCGACTGACAGTGGCGTGAGTTCTATTATTACCCCATTATCACTCTGGGATCTGTGCCTAAATGAAGCATGCTTCCTCCCTGATGCCATTTCCTTTTATCCTGGCTGGAGACTAAAAGCGGATCAATGGGGGCAATACATATGATGTCACTTCAATTTACAGCAGCAGTCTCCCCCCTCTCTTTCAGTCTGTCTAAAATACACAGAAAGATCAATTCTTCCCAAAAATGGTTAAAAAATGCTTAGGGAGCATTCTTCTTCCAGAAAAGCATTCTCTGCTATATTTGTCTATGTTTCTACGGCAGGAACTGTTTACACTGAACAAAAACAGAAGAATGGGGGAGGGAGAAAATCTTGAATTCTCCTGTATGCTGGAGACTTGCTGGCTGAAATTCAACACAAGCAGGGTCCAAACCAGACTTGCCACGGCTGCCCTTTGAAAGTCACATGTAGAAGGCTTTCTGGCATTTGGGGCACAACACAAGCAGTCCTCCTTTGCCTCCTGGATTAAAAAGGTAATCCCACAGATATAAAATGTCTTTTTTGTAAGACTAACAAACTCCTTCCAACTCTTCCCAGAAAACACCTAACCACACTGCAGCCTCAGGTGCCTCGACAGAGCACAGGTGTGAGAGCAATCGGTCCTCTCACAGGTGTGACAGGAAGGGAACGCTGACTACAGGACAAGACAGAACTTTGAACCAGGTCATCTTTCAGACGCTGCTCGAACCAAAATAAGTAAGAATCTCTAATTGTATAAATTTTCATGATGATTTTTGAAAACAGTGTAAAATTAAGATACAATTGACAAAGTTCCTCAAAACAAGAGAGTTCTTCCTTAAAACCCTACAAAATCCTCAGTGGATCAGTACCCGGGCGTTCTGGCTGACCTCGCCTAGCCCCAACCCTGGCAAGGGCCCGCTCTTCACATCACTGTTAGCATATAATCTTCTTTCATCTGTCACTTTCTTATTGATAAATGTTCTCAAGTATCAAAAATGAACTATTTAATAATTTGTACATAAGCAAGAGTCTGCCCATGAGCTGCTGTCAACCAGAATATCACGATAATAATTAAAATATTTTTAGTCTAAACTAGTAACTTGTACAGAGGAAAACCAGAATTGCTTGGTTGAAATTGCTACCCAAAACAATTGCTACTGACAACAAAACTTACAAAAGAAAAACCATCCTTTATAGGTTTAAGCAAAACCTTAACACATTTTAAAGAATTGCCAAATTTAAATGTAAAAGTCTGTAGTTCACATTATTTTGGGGACACAGATTTGATTTGCCAGGAAATGAAAGTCATCAAAGAAAATAATGAAAAGTGAAAATAATTTTCTTCAAAATAAAACAATCAAGAAGCATATATTTGTCCAGCAGAATTAGTTATTTTTGATTATCAAACATTCTTTAAGGAGTATGGCTGCAGTCAAATTTGAGAAAGAAAATTCAAGCAGAAGCAATTATTCATATAATTCATTTCACATAGAAAACCATATTTAAGAAAAAAGCATATTTACTATGTTTTTTTGGGAAATGATTCTAACAGCCACAGTTGAAAATGACTACTATACTTCTGAGCCATGGTTTTCTCATGGTGCTTCCAAAAATGACACCACAATAACCAAAACAGACACCATCATTAGCAAATACTATCTGAAATAATTTATTGGTATAAATTGTTCTCAAATTTCCAGCACATAAGGGTCAAATTTTCATGTGCTGACATTTCCTCAACTTTTATAAAAGTATTACCCAAACTATATGCAATCTGACACAAAGCATATTATTTAAACTACATAAAATGGGATCCTCTTGGAAACTGGATCTCTTATGACCATGTATACACAAATGGTTTATATTACACATTTTGGAAAATAAATATTTGTAAACATTCAAAGTGAAAATTCGCAAGTATTTTACAAGAGAGGCTTGGATCATCTTGCTGTTTGCCTCCCCTTCCCAGGAATCTGCCAGACCAATAACCAAAGGGGCCAAATGCAGACCATTCCTGATCTGAATTTTATGCTTCTCAAGAAAATCATCAGTCAGGTAGAAGAAACTATAAATTCCTACGTGATTCAGCCCATCCACCCGGCCATGACAACAATGGCAGGCTTAATGCAGGACTTCCTTCAGGCTTTCTAAAGAATTTGGGACACTTGAAAGTATCAGAGATTACTTTAAACTTTTCTTGTTATTTGCAGTTTTTAAAAAAAAAAATTTCATAAAAATGTAAAGAATTTTCACTTCCTTAGAATTAATGCTCTTACCTAAGTTAACAATATTGTGTTTAACAACTGATGTATTTATCTTGAATGAGTATATACATTTTATGAACCTGAGTTCCTAATTTATAGTGGTATTTTCTAACTCAAATTTCTAGTTACATACTAATTTATGACCTCCTAAGTAAGGTACATAATATAACTTTATTATGAAATTGTCAGCTGGCTTTGTGTGTCAAAAATTAGGGCTAGTGGTATATAACCACACACAATGGAAAACTATGCAACTATTTAAAAGAATGAGATGGAACTGTTTCTGTAATATGGTAAGATGGCAAGAAATGTTATTAAGACAAAGTTAAGAACAGAATGTAGGATATGTTTGAATTCATGTAAATAACTTCCCAAAAATATATGAAAAAAAATTAAGTAACTCTTTGAGTTAGCTCTTTCTCTGAGTAACCTACATGAGCTGCCTGGTCTTTTCCTTTTTTCATTTTTCTTTTCTGCCTCCAGCTCACGTTGAACTATTTTCCTGAAATCATGTTAAAAATATTTCCCAAAATTTACTTAATGGAGAGAAGATCTACTTTATGAAGAAATTCAATACTGCAATCTAATCTACGAGCACTGAAATTCGTAAATGATTAAAGCACATGCTCTAGCGAGATGTTGAACAGAAACCAGGGGCTTCTGTTAAAGCAGGTCCAGTTAGCGACAGGCAGACCCCCTAGCACTAGTATGAAACCTACGAGTGGCTCTCTATTCTTAGTCATAACAACATTTGAGAATAACACAGATCTCAACAGTTCTAATTTCAATACTTCTACAGAGATGAATGCTAATATTATTGAATATAAGACTTAAGTTCTGGGTGAGCAATGCACAAATATTGGAAGGATTTTACATTTTCCAAATGCTTTGCAAATGTATATGAAGCACTGTATCAAACAGTCACATGCTCAGACTTTTATGTTATCATTTCCAATATAAATGAACAATAAAGTATTTTTAGAATTTTTTCCAAAGGAAAAAACAGTAACTGTAGTTTCATTCAAACTCAAATTTTTTCCCTAACTTTCTGTATTACCCCCACTATGTCAAAATCAGATAGTCTGTGTGGGATTATTTATTACAAACCTAACACTTTTAGTAAACAACTGTGTCAACATTAGATTAATTGTAACATACAGCCCCAGGAACACAGGGATCCGAACCTTAGAAATACTCAGTCTGAAAACATAAGATTTTCCTGTAAATTACAAGTGATTAGCAAATGGGGGGGAAAAAAAAACACAGCTCTTGCTGAAAATATGCTCTTCAGAATCTTATGGACGAAAACAGAATCCTATTTCAAGTTTAAACAAAGAATAACTGAGTTCAAACAAAACTATATTTTAATCTCTATAAAAAGAATGCACATTTTTAAGGCAACTCCTTGAAGAATGGGACCCGAGCTTGCTCATTTCATGTGGTATCTACACCATGCCTGACACTCACACATATTTATCAAATTTAAATAAAGGACTTAATGTCCAATATAGTAGATGGCGTAACACAATAAAAATGACTGCAAGACAGCTGTCAATCAACAGTTTGGTGATTTAAATAAATCTATTAAAATAAAATTTATATAGTTACACATGAAAATCCAGGCCAGAAGTGATTCTCACTTGGAAACCAGAACAAATCCAAAATATACACACATTCAAATATATCAACTTTAAAAGTTTTATAAACATCCTGTGTTAACAATAGATGTGGTAAATGATTATTTTAAAAGCTGATGGTAAAATAACTGAAACGTCTCTTCAACTGCAATCGACTAATCAATGAAATGATGGCTCTGCAATGTTTTTAAAATGCTAATAAATAAGTTAGACTGTATGAGGACTAGTAAGAACCCATTCTGCTCTAAGTGCAAAAATTCAATAGTAACTCTAAGAGAGATCTGTCCCTTTGCTTTCCAGTCTCCTTGTTCAAACTTGTCATTACAGACATTTAAAAAAATTTTAATCAAATTTAACAGATAAAAATTTTTTATCAAATTTAAGAGCATTTGGACACAATGATATTAAGGAGAGTTGCAAGGTGAGGAAAAAAACCAAGAAACAGGAGGAGGGAGAAACCAAGTCAAGCACTTTGGCCCTCAGTTTAGACAAACGCCTCAGGCATGGACACACACATACACTCAGCGTATTTTTAAGCGGAGAACATAATTTACAAACAAATTTCACTCTTGGGTATTTACGCTGGTCTAAAATACTAACATTCCATTACTCCTAGTTCCTGCTCTTTCTTCTTCATAGTCAAAACAACATAAATATCTTTTTGGTTAATTTTATTTTCTAATATCCTTTCTGTATTTTCTACCAAATCCAAACTAAGCATAAACTTTAGCCACATGTCCATAATTTGTTGTGGTTTCTGTCATAAAGTTGACAAAGAAACATATCCTTAAATATATGTATAGCCAACCACAACTAAAGAGGAATTGTGTGGGGAGGTGAGGGGGTGAGGTGGAAGAGGGTGAGGAGTCAATCTCCATGAATTATTACTGGAAAAATAAAGGAATAAAGTTGTTTCTATTTGATAAAAATGTGTTGAGAGTACTGTACAATTTACTATCCAATGTCTGTTTTTTCACAGAATGATTTAATGTATAGAAAGCACAGGAATCGGACTTCACCCAAATCCTGTACACTTTTGGATTCTAGTCCAGACATTTTATATCCTGGATTAACTTTGAAAACTTTATGAGGAACAGAGCAAAGGATTAACTTAAGTGTCACTTCAACACAGAAATTTGCATTCTTGAAAAAGATACAGACTTAACTTCAGGACTACAGGAAAGAAAGGAAGAAATCAAGTTTCACATACTTCCAAGAAATGTTTACTTTATTTTTTTCTCCTTTTCTCTCTCTTCCACCTCAATACCAGCTCATCTGAAGGGAATGAAAGTTTTGAGTGGGCCAGCATTCTGCACGGAGAGAAATGGCTGTCTTGTGGATGCATATCACGTGAGAAGGTCAAACAGGTGATTGAGAAACACAATACATCAATGATGCCATGTCTGTTTACCCCATGTTGCATGCTATGTACAAATATGGCTGAATAATTCGTAAATTAATGTACTTCCTATCACAATAGGAACCACCTCCAACTAAACAAGTAGACTCAAACAGTGTTAGAACAATGTTCTTGTAGGGCAAAATGTCCACTTGACGGCTGTGAGAGTTCAGACGTTATAATCTTTCTTTTACTGTGAGCTCCAGCTTGGACTCATGGTCCCAGAGCAGCCTGAAGCTGACCCAGGAGCAGGAAACCTGAAATGCGGCCTTGTTTGCTGCCACGGAATATTTTCCCATGTGAATTCAAGTACTTGAAGGTCAATCAACAGAAGTAAGTCTTCAAAGAAGCAAAACACATCCTTTTTAACCATGGATCTAAAATCCTAAAACTGCTCACCATGGATTTAAAATCCTAGAATGCCTGAGACTTACCTACACCCTTTTCATAGGTGTTGGCACGACTAGGATTAAACCTAAGATGTGTTTTCGAGTAGCAATCTAAAATCCCGATGCTTGGGAGTTTACTGTTATTCATAATGGACTCCTAGAGAAATTTCATAAAAATTAAGAGTCAAGTTTTAACATCTCTATTCTTTTTATATCTGCCTTTGTGTATGTATAATGTGCTCATGTGAGAAAAATTCAGTATTATTTTATTGGTATTTTTCAACAGCACAGAACTTTCAGAAATTATAGGAAATGTGTCTGGATTTCTAAGTTTTTATTGTTTATTCAACTTTAACAGGAAATAATCAGTCTATGGAAAACCAAACTTTCCCTCCAGCTTAATTTATCTGTATAAATTAACTGGGAATTTATCTTAAAAAACCAAAGCAGTAGCAATGAAACAGTTTTCTTACAGCTTTTTAGAAACATTTCTGATATAATTAAAACAAACAAAAAAAACTTTAAAAAATAATGTTTACTCTCCACGTTAACAGAATGTCTGCTACTTTGCTTTTAACACATCAAAGTTACAGCATACCAGTCTATACCTCCTATCCCAAAGTAAGGCTTGACTTATTTAAAACAAATTAACTTGAACAACCAGTAATACCAGATTTCCCCCAAAGGAAAGGTGGACACACAGATTTTAAAACTACTAAACGCAACCTCACAGGTTGAGAACCACTTTTCTGCTGATTTCACCTTGTAGGGTCCCATCTCAGACCTTTACAATAACAGTTGAGACAAAAAATGAACAGGCTGCTCCCTCCAGCACAACCCAAACTTCCCTTTAGAGTCCCAGTTTAAAAGGCAGCTTCTTTTCTTGTCGGTGCTTAGCTGTCCTGTATTAGGGCCCCGTTTCCCTCAAAGATTGTTTGCTACAAATATTGTTTGCTACGTAGGAATTTAGACCAAAGACCAAAAACCCCTTTAGGTCAACACACAGCCCTTGACAGAAGAAGAAAGAGCAGAACAGGGATTAAAGTTAACCTGTAGAACATTTCTAAAGGCTCCAGCCTGAAGCAGTCATTTTTGTTACTCTTTTCCAGCCGTATGTGCCCTTTAAATGAACTTTCTTGACCGCATCAGAATGTATTTGTTTACCTGGCTTTTTTCCTTGAAGGCTTGGTAAATATAACACAAAAAAACTTTGCAGTACCGATGCCCACGCCCTTGAATCCACATTGAAAGTTTTGTTTACAGCAAGTAGTACAAAAGCGCGAGAACAAGGCAACAAGCAGCGCGTCCGACGCACCCTAGGTAATGCTGAAGGCGACTATCACTCCCCCTCCCGTCAAAGGCTGTCACCAAGGTAGTGGGGACGCCAACGCCACAGAAGGGGCTGTTAGCTGGGGCGAATGCAACAGGATGATGAAGCAGAACGAGTAATAGTGAACCAAACTTGGCTTTCTTTCCTGCTAAAGCTCATTTGGTGGAAAGATTGAGGTTAAAAGGAGGAAAATGAGAAGGGGTTTTGGTAGACGGAGAAGAAACCACCCTCATTCTCCTAACTAACACCAGCTGACGGCCTCGGGCCCCGCAGCTGTCAGACAGGCCGGGCAGCGGCGGGCGGGCCCGACCTGGAGGGAGGAAAGCGGCTTACTTACTGAGGCTCCCGTGGGGCGCGGACCGGAGCCTGGAGCCCTCGGGATCGGTCCCGGGCGCCGGCTGCTAAGTCCCGCGGCCGCCCGCGCGCCGCCTCTTCCTCCCGGCCAATCCCCGCAGAGGCCGCCGCGCCGCGCCCCGCCCCGCCCCGCCCGCGCCGCTCCGCCCCGCCCCGCCCTGCCCCGCGCGCCGGGCCGGGTTCCCACCGCGCGGCGCCCCTTCCCTTCCCAGCCACACCCCTGGCCCCCACCCCGCCCCGCCCGTCAGCTCCCACCCAGTAATTACTCTAATTAGAAGTTTTAGTCTCAGCAGTTAAACAATGTACGAACCAGTCCCAACACAGCCTGCAATTCAAATGGCTTTGAGAACAAAGGCAATCATAGCTGTAGCAATTTTTCCTCTAATTTACAGAATGTGGAGACTTTCTCTCACTGCACATTGTACTTAAATTTTTTTAAAAGTTTAACCTCTAGGGTACGTGCCATTTCACAAGGATATCAGCATTTTTGTGGAAAAACGCCAGACCACGCTGGCTACAATAAAGAAAAAAAGAAAACCCCCGTTTCAAAAAAATGAATATCAAACTTGAAAGTTTGCTCCCTCCTGCAGAACAAATGTTTCTGGATCACCTGGTCGAAATGAACAAGCTGTACAGAGATGTGGGAGGGTTGTCATCTTACAGTTCATAGACTACGTGAATAAAAGGAAAACAAACTACCCAGAAAACTATACTCTTTTTAGTAAACAATCTGCATAATTTTTAGTACTGATGGAAGTTGCTAATTTTTCACACTAATATCAGTTGAATGGCTACTTGCCCATCCGAAGGGGAAAACATCAAATGCCAGAATTCAGTTACCAGGGTACAAAGACACCAGAAACAACCAGAACATTCCAACAGCACACCAGAGACCAGTCGTTTCCATTCTTACAGCAATCCCAGTAGATAAAAGTCACCAGAGCAGATTCCAACAACAAAATTGCCAACTATCAACTATAATAACTATTTCCAGGATTCTGGGGAAATTTATTCACTGGGAATAAATGAAAGGGAAGGTTTCTAAGGAAATGGCCTGCTTTCCTTAGAAAACTGTAACAGTCCATTCATGGTTCTGAATATTAAATGCTTCATTCTAATTTTAAATGTACAGTGGAATCTTCAAAATGAGTAAAATTGTAACTGTAAATACGTGCTGAGAAAAATACAACAAAATGCCAAAAAACAAAAAAGGCTTTTTATACTTTTCCAGTACTGGTTTGATCTTTAAAGCAATCTGTATCCATTTTAGAAGAATTACTGAACAACTTAGAAGTTAAGTTTATGTGAAAGATTAAAAAACAAAAACAAAAACAGGCAATGAACTATTAAATGGAGTAGAAAAATAAAAACCACTACACAAAAATGTTGCATACAATAGGTTATATGACTCATATATCTTCCCTTTTCATTATATTTTTTACAAATACAGATTTTAATTTTTTCAAAATTTTGGGAAAGTACAGTTTTTAGTTCCACTGCATGCATTTACTAGGGTATGCTCTAAAATGTCTCCCATTTTAAAGTGCAAGAAATCTTAACTGTTCACTTTATGGAAAACTAATTCAGTACCTTAGTTTGTTACAAAATGCTATTTTTGTTTAAGCAGCTAAGTTTGCCTCTCACAATTTACAGAGTTTCACTGTGGTAACCATTTTAAAAGTTACTATTTTTTAACATGAAAATCAACTAGTTTCAAGTTAAAAGTACAAAACAATTAAAATCAAGTGCAAACATTTTCAAACGTTAATGTGTTTACCTCGTTAAAAACTTTACATCCCTGAAAATAAGACGACATTCTTAAATGCTTAAACTAATAAAACCAGGTACCTGGGAAATAAAAATATAGAAAGGACTCCCAAACACTTGTTCTGCAGATGAAATAAACATGAGCACGTGAGAACATAGGGAGAAAGTTTCTTCACAGGAGATACAATATTGCCCAAAAGCTTATCCTTCCAAAATTCCTGAGTCAAAATCTACATTTTTAAATGGCTTTAAAATCAATCTCTATGTACAAGACAGCATACCTCCCTTAACATTTATAAGATTTATTATGCATGTTTTCAAAATATAAGAACATTAAAATCATTCAATATAATTCTTTAAAAAACAAGTTTTCAGTTTGAAAAATCCATCATCTAGCTACCTTCAGATAATAAAAATAAACATAATACATATTCTGCAGAGGCAGACAAAAGTAAATTTTACAAAATATACCAAAATGTTCTTGTAAAAGTCTACATCCAATAGCCAAGCACCCATGACGTTATTAGCCTCATCGCTGACACCGGCTTATTTCAGCATTTATCTTTAAAAGCAAAAAGCCACTGCCGATGAAGCTATTATCAAACCTGCAATTTTGCTTTAAATTGAAAGGTAGAGAGCAAGGCTTAAGATAAAACCACATGTTGTCCTGAGAGTATCTTCACTTAAGTCCTCACCAACATTGCGGATGCCGTTTCTCATTGATTCCAATACTATTTGTTCACGCTATTTTTATAATGACCATTATTTCCCCTTTTGGAAATCAAATCAGTAGCACTACCCCATAAAACGGTTATCATCATTTTTTTGCAAGAAGCTGTATCTGGCGAACGTCTCCCCCGTTCCTTCCAAGCAGAGCGCAGTCCTGTGGCCAGCAGGGCCCCGAGCTCCCACCTCCCCTCACAGCAAGGGCGGTGACACCTTCCCAAGGCTTTTCAAAGGCAAGTCCCCAAACGCCACTATCAATTCCGGAGGGCCCGCTGGGCGATACTGTCCTAAATCGACATGTCTTGCTCCGCACTCTCAGATAACGTCACCTAAGTTTAATGATGGGGAGAACTACACTGACATCTGTCCCTGGAACACTTTCTTCTCTGAAAGCAAAGAATGACCCAAATTTGAAGCACAAGGACGAAAACCAAAATGTAAGTACCTAGCTCTTGTGGGAGCTTCGGCTGCTCTTCTCTCCGGCTCCGAAGCCGCGGCCCTGGGTCGTTCGGGATCCCTCGACATTACGAACAGAAGCCCTTCGCCCAAAGGACCAAGCCCCCAGCGTCCACCAGGAAGGCGCAGTAGGTCCCCGCAGGGAAGAGCGAGGGCAAGACGGATTTAGGAAATCTCACGTATGCCCCAAAGCCCGGCTTCCAAGCCGGGAGTAACTTAATACAAGAAAGTTTTAACCAAGCAAGTCACGTCAGCCCTGGAGCCCCACGGCCCGGACCCTCACGTGACACCAGCCTCCAGGCCCGGGCTAAAGTCCACCACCGTGCCAGTGTCCAGGGTGGCCTCCTGGTCCGAGAGAGTCCGCCCACCTGGCTGCATTTGGGGCTGAAGATAGTCGGACGGTGGGCGGGAACACGGGGCGGGGACGCGGGGCACCCACCAGGGGGAGGTGTCCTGGCCCCGCCTCATCCCCCGCTGGGAAGTTGTCCTGGTAGCTGAGGCGTCCTCCTCGCACTGAGCTGCATCACCTGGGGTACCCCTCTTGGTTGGTACAGGCGATGAAACTCCTCCCCCACCCCCTTTAAAAACTGGCGTCTTTACCTCCGAACACAAACAGCAGGCACTAAGGGCGCCTTCATCTGGCGAGTTCCCTAGAACCCAGGTCTAATCCTGCCTGGCTACTCACCTAGTTAGTGACCTTGGACACTGGCTCCGCAACTCAGGTAAAAACTCGACCCAGCTCTCAAGGATGTCCAGAAACCCCACTGGCGCTCTTTCTGTGTAAAGACCCACTTTGCTCCCAAGGGTTAATTTAGAATGGCCCGCCTTCGTTAAAGACTAATGGTACAAATAGTTTGGGTTGAGGAATGCAACCAGTGACCTTACCCAACTGCCAGCAAATGTAAACCAGTTGCCAAAGAAGCTCTCTATTCTCCCTGCCGTCCAGCGCCTGCCTTCCCTGCAGGCCCTCAGCAGGCCTGCTTTGTTCCAAGGACCTGGATTACAAACCCATTTTGCTTACCAGTGCCAGGCCAGGTGAATTTTGCCAAAGCACAACTCTGTTCCTTCTCTGTCCTCTGACTGAAACAATGACATGTGTGCTCCAATGTGTGCCGTCTGACATGCTCATTTCTAGTTCCAATCCTCTCCTCAGCCATTAAACAAACCTTTTCTGCAAACTGATATGAACTGCTAATACCAGTCCCTCTGCCTGGAATGCCCCCCATCCACCACCACTTTTCAAGAGCTAACTTTTCTAAAAACTCTTCCAGAAACCATTTTTGCTTTCTGGGTTTATCCTTTCCTTCACTCCCATGTAGTCAGTTCTATTCAGCCATATAACAGAATCTTTAAAGTGCCACTGTGCACATGCTTAAATTTCTGAGTTTCCTGCAGGCCTGGGATGTCTTTTTAAAAATCTCCCCACCTCCAAGCACCCAGCACAGACAATTTTGAATTAATATACTTCAGCAAAATCCAAGTTTCAATCTTGTGCCCATTAGCACCAATTTTTAGCAACTAAATGAAGAAAATTTGTTAAAACAGGATTAACTTTAAAAGAGAAATTCAAAGACACGACAGTTTTTGTTTTTGTTTTTTTTTTAAAGCCTCACACCGTTAATTTCACAGGCAAAGAAAGCCATTACAGGTCCATGTCACATCTATTTCAGGGACATTTTCTATTAGGAAGCTGTTGACAGCCTAACCCCTGCAGCTCTGCTTTACACAGCTGCAGGTAGTGCTTTTCTCCCAAAGCACTTCATGAAGCTGTGATCTCAGTGGACTCTGCCTGGCTGTGCACACAGGGCACATACTACCCATGAGCTTCAGAGATGACTGGAGAAAGGGGACACAGAAAAGTCAAGCCACTCAGCACGTAAGAACATGTACGCAGCGGTTAAAACCATGTGAAAATTTTATACATCTTGACCGCCAAAAAGGATGTTTATAGTGTTAAAAATATAGTATCATTTTTATTGGAGGTTCCCTGTGAAGTGTTAATAGAAAACAAATGATAGCACAAAAAATTCACCAGACAAAACATGGTTAATTCAAATATTCTTGTCAATAAAATTATGGTAATTGCATCATTCTTTTGAATAGAGAAATGCCAATTTCCCCCAAGCTAAAATTATAAATTATTTGTATGTTACACTTAAAATTTCTCTTTATATTCAATAGCTGACATTAGATAAAATTTCTCTTTATATTCAATAGCTGACATTAGCTATCAAGTAATACTGAAACCCCATTTAAGCTAAAAATGCAAATGACTTTTTCTACATTATAGCATATACATTTATGTATATGTACATATGTATTTTTCCTGACAGTAGTTACATGAAACTGTAAGAAACTATAAAACTCCATTTCTGAAGTTTGGCTCACTTGGTTAGAGGCCGGTTGGCTCAGTTGGTTAGAGCGCAGTGCTTATAACGCCAAGGTCGCCGGTTCGATTCCCACATGGGCCAGTGAGCTGCACCCCCCCACTAGACTGCAAAAAAACACACATGACTTGACTTGGAGCTGATGGGTTCTGGAAAAGCACACTGTTCCCTAATATTCCCCAATAAAAAAAACAAAAACAAAAACAACCAAACCCACTTCTAACAGTACACCTGTATTTGTCTACTATCCAACCCTATGATCCCCCCCAATTCACTACCCTTTACATTACCAACACGATAATGGTCACAACCTAATCCCTGAAACCTGTGAACACGTGAAGTTATTCGGCACAGGGGAGTTAAGATTGTTCATCAAGTAGACCTGGAGACGCGGAAATAATCCTGGATTATCTAGGAGGGCCCAAGGTGATCACAGGTCTTTCTAAGTGAAGACGGCAGATAGGAAACAGAGAACCAGACAGCCAAATGAAAGGGGCTCAGCCTGACCATGGGCTCTGAAGGAGGAAAGGAGACATGGGCAAAAGAACGCAGGGACCTCTGAAAGGTGGAAAAGGCAAGGAAATACTCTACTCTAGAGCCTCCAGAAAGAAGCGAAGGCCAGCTCATACCTTGACGTTAGCCCAGTGAGACTGATTATGGACATGTGACCTCCAGATACTGTCAGATAATAAATCTGTGTTGTTGTAAGGCACTGGGTTTGTGGATATCTGTTATAGCAGCAATAGGAAATGAATACATCTGGGTTCCAAGCTCTTCTTATAATCAACCTCACTGCGTCTTAATGTTTGGCTCACAACCTGTGAGGAAAATAAAAATACCCTTTAAAAGCTCCCAGCCACACCTGAATTCTGACCAGTTTCCTTCTAAGGGGGAAGGTTTCTTCCAGGTCCCTCCACTCAGCTTCCCTCCAAGTACACAGCTTTATAGGGGATTTCAGGCTCATTTCTAGTCGCTGAATGTGTGTTGTTGGTGGGGTCGAAGACAAGAAGAAAGCTGGACTGGAGGTCTTAAAGCCCTTTTGGGTCTGGTTCCTAACTGCTTGGCTGCCTTTATAGTGCCACAAAGCCAGGGCAGAGCATGTCAATGAAACAAAGGACAAGCATGAAACAAAACGCCATGGGCAACCACGTCTTGATCAAATCTAAGAGCCATTCAAGTTAATAAGTAACATAACCCCACCACCTTTTCATGGCTTTAATTATTACAGCCAGTAAAAAATATTCAGGCCATCCCTGTTTTATTTACCCCTAAAGGCTCAAGTCTTCATTAAACGCAGAAGAGTTGGGTTCAATTCAACACATATGGTGAAATCACAGCCCAGTTTATTGTAGGTTTTTGATGTCACTCCCCCTCCCTCCAAACTCAATCAATGAATCAATCAATGAATTAATCAATCAATCTCTCCCTTCCTCCTCTCTCTCTTTCAGATTCTGCGTACACAGCATGGGAATTACAATCTGGCTGTATTGAATTTTACATTCTACATATTCATTTAAAAGAATATTATTTCTGAACAGTTTCCCTTATTTTCTATTTTTCTGGCACCAGTCTTTTCATGAGGCCATTTCCTATGCTGTCAAAGGGCACCTTACCCTTTAGGTAACTCAAAGGGCTGCTAACAAGGTCTGCCTCTGACCCCAAGTGTTTCATTCACAGATGTGAAACCTGCCTAAGCTCCTGAATGGAACAGAGCCTTCTGGTTTGAGAAGGCTGCCAAAACGTACACACAGTAAAAAGGAATGTGTAAGAGGCTGGCACAACCCATGTGTCCGTGAGATCTACTCTGTCATGGTGTAGTGATTTGCTGTGGAACTGCCTGATTATGATGTTTTCCGAAGTTCACACTATTATCCTCTGCAAAGGGAAACAATCAACTGCCTCGTCTTTCCAGGTAAACTCTTTACTGGGGAATGACATGCAATTCTGTGGCACGTCTTACATTCAAAAAGCAATTTTTTTTCTGATCATTTCTCACTTAGTGGTTTTATTTGTTTTGTTTTTTTTAAAATAACATTGGCGCTTATTGGGCATACTGTCTGTGGAGCTGAACCAGAGTGAGAAGAGCTGGGAACATTGAAAATTAAGACCCTGCACCACTGCACAAGGTCGAGGTGGTGGTGGTTCTGCCGTGTGGCCCCACCTCCACGAATATGCCACCTGGAGGGAGCAGGGAAGTGTGCATCGCCAGTTAAGTGTCTCTTGGAACACCTCGTCAGAACTCAGTGGAGGAGAAGCGAGTAGGAAAAAGAAGACAGACATCCCTGCTTCCCCTTTAATCTCAGGGATGGAGACAGGTTCCGGGAAAGAACTGGAAAACATGGAGCCTTAGGCCGTGGGAAGCAGCCTAAGATGAAACACATCTGGGCCCAAGCCTGGACATTTTCCCTTAGAAAAAGGTGCTTATCATGCAGCTTTACAATGGTCTAAGGCTAGAAGCTAAACTTGGCTTTGTGTTTGATCATCTGTTTTATTAGCAGAATTGCAACATGGCCCTCCTTCAACTCTAGTTCCCAGAAAACCATTCCTGGTAGCAGAACAATTCTAAAGGGGAAAAATAAAATGCAGAAAAAAGAGGCTGGGCATTCAGAGCTACAAAGGACAGGATCGTAATGGCTGTTTGATTTTGTATGGGCAATCGTTCCCCCATCAATGTAGGAGCAAGCTTCTGGGGAGGCTGTGGCCTCTTGTGGCCTGTCCCTGTGCTCCTCTCCCCACGACTGAGGCTGTCTGGGCCGAGGGCAAACCAGGCAGCGACCTCTTGCTGCTCTGTGTGAGGCAGGGCTGGCACGGCCTGCGCTCCCTTCCTCCACTTCCTCTTACACGCACCCCTAATGCTGTTCTTATTATATTCCCGGAATTAAATTAAAATAGCATCTTTAACATGCTTTGGTTCTGTGGGAAAAGGAAATATATCAATCATGCAGTAACTATAAAAACTTAACATCCCCCAAACTGTTTTTACAAACTCTGAAGAATAAAAAGTGGTGTCAGCAATCATCTGCCATCACAGATCCTTGTTCCTGACAGTGAAGAATGCCGGTTGCTATTCTAAAGATTTTTCTTAAAATTAATAACATGAAATATGAATGACTGACTTAGTAGACAAATGTGATGCCCATAGCAGGGATAAACAAAATAGCAAACTAAGTTGTTTCTGTTTGTACACATTTTAAATTCAGATTTAAAGTTTGTGCAAGGTGCCCGGAAGCTTTGGAGAGAAGTATCATTTAAGCAGAACGTTGTGTGTTGCTGGTAGGCGGGGACTCACTTAACATTGTGACCTAGTTCTTGGTGAAGCCACCAATAGTTAATATTGAAGACAGCCATGCCCAAATACACAAACTTATAATCTGTTTCTATTTAGTAGCACAGTGTATTTCTTATTGACTTAATATTTGTAAAAATACCATGCCTAAACCTGCCAGTGCAATTTAAGCCCCTTAATATTTTGTGCTGTGAAATAAAGAGTAACTTGCGATCACCTCCTCTGAATATGGGATTAAAGGTAAAAATGGCAGGATGTCTGGCTTCCTCTTTACAGGAGAGTTTTAAGCCAGGAGGCCCTGAACGATCTGTCTGGAGGCACAAAGGTTAGAAGCCTGGTGCCGGCTAATCCCCAGAGCCCGGACCGTTGCTATTAGCAGACGGAACAAATTCAATTGTTAAAAACTATTCTTGTAGATCGTATTTTTTTTTTTTTTAATCCCCACAATATTACTTTTATTTGGCCCTGTCTCAACTGATCACACTGCTCAAGATATAGACTCCAAAGCATATAAAGCAGCCTGGCTGGTCCCCCTCCTAACCCTCTCTGACAATATACGGTTAATATTAAAAGGCACTGAACACATACCACGGAGGACCCATCTGACTTCTGTTCACCCAGTAGGTCCACAATAACCCTTTTTTCAAACCTACGTAGTGCCTAACGAGATCACTTAGATTGCCAAGTTCACTGGCAACCTTATTAATAAACCTTCCCCGTCAATAAACTCACCAAGGTTATCCTCAAGTGCAAATCGCCAACGGTGGTATTAAGTCACCCTGACTCTGGGATTACTCTTGTCACCTCCCCCTGGTGGCAGGGGAGGCACCGATAAGCACCTGCCCACCCAGAAGTAACGACTGGGGAGGCCAATAAAGTCACATTCAGGAAACCATCTAGTACCCCTTCAGGAACAGAGCTTGCTGCTGGCAATAACAAGATCTACAAATTCTTAGAATCTTAATGAAGGACTAATTAAAAGTACAGGAAAAGAAATCTCCCTTAACAATAAAAACCATTCCCATGAGGAGATCCCTTCTCTTGCAGGGGCCCCTGCAGGCAGAGTACCCATAATTTGCTTTCATTATAGAAATAGTCATCATTTTGCAACAAAAGGAGTTATTTACAATTGCTTCGTCTTCATTTCCTAGGCTTAACCACCAGACTCTCTAATGGCCATAGCCAGGATGCGGCCAGGATGTGTTCGCTGTCTTTACCAAGGGCTGTAACAAACGGGTTATGTCTATCTTTTTATTCAGGCTTTTTTTGGGGGGGAAGTGTATGTATGTGTTTATATTCAGATTTAAAATTCGTGCAAGTTGCCTAGAAATTAAAGCACAGAAGATTTCATAGCCTAATGCATGTTAAATTGCAGCTGGTGGAAACAGTGTTTCCCAAATACACTCTGGGCTGGGCTCATTCCTATCTTCTCTGTCATTCAAGGTTGATGGTATCTAGCTTTCCAGGGAGTTTGTTTAGTTACACCATCACTTTTGGTTTAACTGGAGAGAAATCAGTGTCTTTTTTAAAACCCTGCCTGAATGCACTTTATTCTTCAGGAAACTTTTATGCCTTCCACTATGTCAAGACAGTATATGTAGCGTTAGATTTGGGTGATATAGGCCTAACTGGCAGAGAACTTGCTCTACACAAAGCATGCGTGGGTGGGTGGATGGATGGATGGATGGATGGGTGGATGGATGGGTTGGTGGGTGGGTGGGTGGATGGATGGATGGATGGATGGATAGATGGGTGGGTGGGTGGGTGGATGGATGGAGGATGGAAGGATGGATGGAAGGATGGAGCGCTGGAAGGTTTCCCACACTAAAACCATTTCCACGCTGAGCAACTATCATCCAAAGAGTTCCATGTATTTTGTACATGTCTGAGGTGCCACCATTCCTCACCATGTCACCACACTCCTGGTCACATTTTGTAAATGGGGGCTCAGTCAAAAAGCTGGTCAGGATCACTGTCAATCAGAAAGGGAAGCCAGACCAACTCTTAGGAATTTATCAGCTTGTTCTGCCCAGGTAATGGGCTCCGCTTGTGATTGTAATGTTGCCATAGTTCTCAGGACTAAGAGCTTCCCCTCTCCATGAGGGTCTGAAGGCTTGCAGAGAGCAGCTGAAGAGAACAAACAATGCTGCGGGCTTTCCTTTTTAGTGGAGCAGACTGGACCGTTTATTACTCCTAAAATCCTCTTTTCACAGTCGTTCTGCAACCTCCAAGAAACCGTGCCCAGAATGAAAGTTATGCCTTCTTTACGCCACAGAGTTAGGAGTGGAAGAGAAATGTGAATATCCCAGGGGGAAAAAATGCAAGTTAAACTTCAAGGAAAATACCTGAATTCATTGGGCTTTGGTGCCCAAGACACCGTGCTTTTTATACCATAATCTCAAATAATAAAACCCAGCACATCCTTTATAACCTGATGTGGCAATACTTTGGACAACTTTAGGTACCACAGATAAAAATATTTTTCACGGTTATCTGTCCAGCCTATCATTTCCCAACAATGAACTCTAATCAGCTTTCAGTTAAAACAAACAAAGGATGAATTCTGAAAGAATTCTTAAGATAAAATGGTTAGAGGTTGATAAAGGAAAATCCTTTTTTTTTTTTTTTTAAGTCACAATAAAGGCTAAAAGGTGGACAATACCTATTTCCCTAAACTTCTTTTAAAAAGTTACTCATAACCAAACTACCAACAATGCTCTGAGGTCTTTTCAGTAAAAAAAACTTCAAAAGCCTCTATGGGATCTGAGAAGTTTTCACGCCCACGCTTAGGATGAACATACCTCATACAACTGTGATGTTCAAACTAAACAGCAGCATATCTGCTTCGAAAGTTTAATAGGTGTGACCACTTTTTGCAAGTGGCACATTGAGAATGCATATCCTGCCAGATCACAGTGACCATCTGATCCCCGTTAACAGCTGCCTGGGCAAGGATGACACTCAGGGCCCCGATAGTTAAGGAGCTGGTGGCCGGGCTGAAGAACAAGTCATAGGGCTCTAAACCCCCAGCCTCCCAGGCTGACTCCACGCCCAGTGTCTCGAGGTCAGACGTGGAGCTCGGGACAGCGGTCCTCCACCTCTCTTCATGCCACGCCCAGTGACATTCGTAATAAACTACAGCATTCTCCCTAAGTTAAAAAAACAAAACAAAAAACACACCAAAAAACTCCCCATCATTCTGACATCTGCTGAAAATAATGAAATGCCACATTTTTTAAAGCAGACAAATATTTTATTTTATATCCAATATTTATTTATATAATTAGGGAGTAAGGAAAGCTTTTCAGGAAATAAAAAAGACTGAACATCTTTATAAGGGATGAAAGACTCTCCCCCCACACGACCCCCCCCTCCACACTCCATTATGATTCTTGTCATTTTAAGGATTGCTACTCTTAGGAATTTATTTAAAATTGAGGATTTTTTTCCATAGGCAGAGATTATAAGTAGGGACCTACCAGATAAACTCCATCTTCATGAATTAGAATTCAAAATGTAAAATCAAAATATTTTATTTTCATCCTTTCAAATAACTAATTAAAAACAAAATGTCCTAAGAAATCAGTGGTAAGATTCTGAAAAGCAAGCAAGGTCACTGGAAGATTCCAGCTGCCCTGAAGCTTAGACTCCGAGAAAATGTGCTCACACGGCTCACACACACAGAAGCACAGGGAAGCCTTAATTAAACACAGCGGAGATTCCTAAAAACATCTCCATTACCATAGAGCGCAATCTCTGGGGTTGAAACACAGATATTTGTATAATCTTTTGTATTCAAGACAACTCAGTGCTTCTGATGGCACAGGAGCCCTCCTGGGGTCTGCAGTCACGGCTCTCATGTCCATTTTCGGGGTGAATCACTTGAAAGCACACGGTAGGAGGGTGTGGGAGAATAAATGACGGGGGGGGGGGGGGCACTTTCACTGACAGACAAGCTATGCCACACAGCAGTTTCTTTAAAAAATATTATCTGAACTTGGAGTCAAAGGGATTCATTCAAGAAACAGCAAATCCCCAGAACAGATGAAATTCCTCAGAGACTGACTTCTGCTTAGATCTTGAAGATGTTCCAGTTGGTCCTCGACGTGAGTCCGACTGTTCTGGTTACTGACTACTCCTACCGGATACACAGTAGGGGCAGATTTTTTCAAATATGCCAACAATTAAGGATCAGTTTCAGGAAAAAATCTGGGTGTAAGTACTGTTAAAAATGGTTTTCTTCCAAATTATTAAATGAAATGCCAGGTATGTAGGATACCTTCCCACTTCTGTCCCAGGTTCACAACAAAACCAGAACCCTATCAATCAATACAATCCAGCCATTAGCACGACAGCAAAGCCTGCCTGTCAAGCTCCTCTGTCTAGAGGTCCAAATCACATCATCGAAACAGTAGCTGTTTATCTCAGTGTAGCTCAAATCAAAGACTGTCAGTTGATCAGAATTGAAAGCATGACTGTTCCGATCTTTCTTCATTAAAAACAGGAGGGTATTTACATCTTCCAAAAGCCTTCAGCTCACATCACAAAACTGATGAGCTGAATGAGGCCTCAGAGGTCAGTGTGTGGTTTAACGGGAACTTACCAATACCCGAGCAATTTCAGGACTCGCTCTTCTTTACTTTTAAACCGATTCCACCTCCCCCCTCATTCCGTTTCTGCCGCATTTATAATTCTCAAATTATAAGAAGCATGGTCTCAGGTTCTCTCATCTCTGTGATCTGCGACAGAGTTCTCGATGGACATTTACCAGCTTTGTCCTTTGGCACCCTGACGCTATGCTATCAAATCAACCAATGTTGCCAGGAAGGAGAAAATGGGAGGGAAAAAAAATGTTTCAGTGGGTGTCTGGATCTATTTTCTTTGTCAAGGATCCCCTTTATGAAAACACCTGGCCAAGCTGTCATTCAAAAGTATAGTAAGAATAAAGTTGTAATAATCACTGCCTATATCTTGGCTTTGAGCAAATCAGAATATGATTATATTTCAAATATAACTGAAAAATCCCTGGCCTTCAAATATGTAGCCTGAGAACAAAGCACCATGAATGTCAGCACTGAGAGCCAATCTTCTAGTAGAAGACAAATGGGGGCAGGTCCTTAATATGTCATTTAGAAAGCAATGCTCTCATGTTCGATGGCTTCACTGCACTAACAGCAAAACAAGGAACAGAACAACATACAAAAATTTTAAACTCCCATGTGGTTACGTACATAATGAAATTTGATATTACAAATTTCTCTTTATAGTATACCAAACTGAACTGCTCACACATGGAATTTGGGACATTTAACTTCTGGCTATACAATATGATTTTTACTGTTCCTGTATGTGGAATCACTACGTATTTCACACTCTATTCCAATTTCTGAAATTTCACAAAATAAATACAAAAAAGTGTTGCGATTCGCTCAGTCTTGCCAAGGACTCAATGTAAACCTCCTATTTCTGAATGTCAAAATTTCCCACGTACTCTTTTTGGTGAAGGGCATATTAAGTAGGTCAAAGATGTACCGCAAAGATGAACAGCACGGCGCGATGGGGCTATTCTTAGCTACCTGTGTTGGCTGAAGTTGCCGGCTCCTTCCCCCAAAACGGCTCAGGTGTGCCTCCTACTGCATTGCTTCCAGTTTAAATCTCCTTGAAAGTTACGTGGGTGCCCTAAGAACAGCCATTCTAAAATGAACTCCAGCGTTCTAGTCCTTGGCACATTAGGAAAATCCTCATCCCCGTTACACACACATCCCTGGTCAGTAAAGACTTTGGGAATTTCTCAGGGCTGTACATGCTATAAAATCGGTGCTAGGCTATTTTATCATAGAATAAAGGCACAGAAGTGGGGACAACTACAAATCACCCAGCCCTGACTTCAACCAGTTGTGTATTCATGGGTTTGTTTCAGTGAACACGTTTTATTCCTAAAGAATGCCTATTATTTACTAGTTGTAAATAAACTAGCCTCTGGCACAACTGAAATGTGCCAAAATGAAGTCTTATGCCTCGGAGACACCTATGATACAATGCGGAGCATATGCTGGAAGACCCATGCTCTTCAGATTAGGTGCCATGGGACACCCGAGCAGAGGGTGACCATCACCATCTTCCAACAGTCGCCCAAAGGGCAGAGGGAAACAGCCACCCTGTGGCTTCAGTGTCAATACATACATCTTTGAATGGCAGAACTTTCTTAATTGAGAACACACCTGAAAGGCACGTTTTAGAAACAGGGCTGTAGGACCCGACTGGTTTCCCTGGGGGTGCATGCCCGCTCAGTTCGTGGAGGGATGGGCCTTCGGATGGGCTGCTTGAGGCCCAAAGCAGTTGCCCTGCACCTACAGAAGGCCCACTGGCCCCAGCACCCCACGAGGGCCAGGATGTGTTCCTACAGCTCCGGGAGGGGCAACCAGGAAAGGAAGGCACGCTCCCAGCAGCTAGCCTCGGTCAGGCAGGGCTCGTGGGGTTCTTTCTCAGACACTCACAACAAAACATGTTTCCAGGCCCGCTGAGTCATGCTGGAGGGTTTTTGGACCATCACGCATTAGTTTGGTATCCTGGGACATGTGCTTTCGGGTCAGGCCCTTCCATGTTATGGGTAATACAACAGGATGAGAGAAACCACAGAGTACAAAAAGCTACAGGGGACCCAGCAACTTATTCATGTCCCCTGTAAGCACTGGAAAAAGATGTCTTTAGTAGAAACACGTGTAATCAAAAGAAGTAGTGGGGGCTGCGAATCTCAAGGCCCCTCAGCCGTGGTGCAAGGTCCACAAAGAGGAAAACCCCCAGACACCTGGGACAAGTTGCAAGACAGGGAGCAGAGAGCGTTTACTTGTCTGAATTGAGATACGTTTCCAAAAGTGAACCCAAAATGAACGATCCAGCAGTGTTCGGGAAGCGTCCATGTTCCCTCTCCCGCTCTCCAGGAGCTGGGCTGGAACAGGACGTGAGGTGCTCAGGCGAGCTTTAGCAACTGTTTCCTCCTGGGAGTGAGCACCAACAGCCCCCTTCATCTTCAGGGGCATGCAGCTGTGACCTCGCATGTTACCAGCTGGCCACTGTCAGGGCACCAGCAGCGAGCTGTGGTCCCGGCCTCTGACGGAGGGGGAGGTTTCAGTCAGGTACCAGTTTCTATAAAAAAAATTGCTCTGTGGGACTTATTTTCTTCTCACATTAAAATGAAGACTTACGTGACACCATTCTGGCATGCTGGGAGCACGTGTAGCACACCCACCCAGACAATGTCCCGCTGCTGGATGTTTGTGAGAGAAGGGAGCCCACTGAAGCTCCATGACATTTTTTTTACACTGAAAAGCAGATACATGAAGAGCAAATGCAGAGATATGCACTGACTCCACTTCATTGAAGTAAATACAGGTAAATGTACAGAAAGCTGTTAATTACCCAAGTAACTAATGCTCGTCACCCAAATGTGTACTTGCCGTGCACTCTGCACCCACCCCAGGGGTGACCTGGGCACTTCAAACGCCACACTTTCCACTAGCCTGGCACCACGCCTTGCCCTGAGGGGTTTTCACCTATGTCGAGAACAAGATGGTCAGAATAGCCAGCCTGGCCGACAATAAAACAGAAACACCAAAGAAGAGGCAAAGCATCAGAGTTACAACCCCTTTCAGGATTCCTTTATGCTACTTTGAAGTCAAGACTATTTGCATTTTAATAAAAGCCAGAAAACAGGAGACGGCTGTGGAGCTGCGTATTCCTTAGAAATACGTTGGGAGTATCAATTTCAGCATTACTCTGAAAGCAGAACAGAAATAGCCCCACAGTTAATTGCTGAACAGAGAGGCTCATCTTCCATAATTTCCATATTGTGACTACGAACTCCAAACACAAGTCATGAGGTGGGCTGGCAGCATACCCTCAGATCTTGAAATGGATGTCAGTTTGAGTCACATTTGGACAGGGAGAGGAAAAACAGCAGAGCTGCTGCCATGTTACATCGATGGTCACACACGAAGTTCAAGGTAAAAGGAGCACAGGCATGCACACCTCGTTTTGTTGCACCTCATTTTACTGCACCTACAGATGCGCTTTTTACAGATTGACGGCGAGACCCTTCACCAGCAAAAAGATTGCAATTCGCTTTACTGCGGTCTGGAACTGAACCCACAATATTTCTGAGGTGTGCCTGTAATCCACAAACCCTCTCACCGAATCCTACGCCCATTCATGAGAGCACGAGATCAGATCGCAGTCTGCATTTACAGACGTTTACTCCAGGACACAGGGGATGGGCTTCAAACGGATTTAGTTAAGATGTGCAAGCCCTCGGGAAAGTCTGGGCTACAGCTGAGGTGAAATGCCGAATTCCAATATTCATCATCAATCAAGTTACTTTTCATGGTAGGTACAGAACAGGTACAAAAAGGCAGAATTTCAAAAATCGCTGAATTCAATTAACTAAAAAATAAAAAGTAGCCCAAATAAACCACCTCTGGAGTCACAAAGTAGAGTCACAAATATAAAACACACTCCCTTTTTCAATAATTATTTTCTCTAAGACTTAAAGGACAAATGCCAAAATATTAAGAGTAAGTAGCTCTCTGGATGACTGGAT
This sequence comes from Rhinolophus sinicus, assembly GCF_036562045.2. Lineage (NCBI taxonomy): Eukaryota > Metazoa > Chordata > Mammalia > Chiroptera > Rhinolophidae > Rhinolophus > Rhinolophus sinicus. Next base: position 113,319,962 of record NC_133754.1, on the reverse strand, counting down.
TACTGGTAGTTTTCCATTTTCTTTGTTACACCTTCCTGTATTTTCTCAATTTTCTCTAACAGTATCACTCTTATAATAAAGAAAAAAAGGTTAATTTTCTTGGCTCAAATTGGTTTGTTTGAAACTAGAAAGGGGAAAAATACACTAAACTGAAATAAAAATACAGGAAACGTACCCAACAGAAAACGAAACGTGGTTACTTTGCACAGGAACTGGGGACACACTAAGGGCTGCAACGATCAACTGGGCACTCAATACAGAGTTCAGCCATCTGTGCAACGCAAGCTGGGCCCCCAGGGAGCCTCCTCCATCAGCCTGCTGGGCATACGTACCTGAAGCCACCCTGCACGTCACTCAGGTTGTACCAGGGGACTCTCAAAGGCATACGCCAAGGCGTAGTGGAAACTCACGTTCTTATATTGATTATTACAAATGAAAGCAAATTAAAATTCATTCCAGCCTCCTGTCCCCAAGTAAACCTTCCTCAGAAGCTCCCATGATATGACTGAATTAACTTTTCTCCTCCCCACTGTGTCCCTGGTAAGCTGCTAGAGAAGGTGCTTAGAAACACTGAAATGTCCAAAATAACAGTGGAAGGAGGGGAACCATTATTAGGAAACCTGTAACCTTCAACCAATGCTAAAATCGTGAGGAGCTGGTGAAGCGCCATGTCTCTCACACCCAGGGGTGGAGTGACTGGCACGGCGCCAGGTGGCCTGGAGTGATGGATGGATGGCAGATATCTGAGAGCCCAGGAGGGCACCGAGGGCGCATGAGTGTGACATGCAGCACGCAGGGAGAAGGGCACAGACACATGAGGGTTCCCAGTCATGCATCCTGCCGAGGACACACAGGCTTGGGAAGGGGCCACTCGGGGTGTGGCCCAGGGGCACAGGTGCTCATCAGGAACGCGCACACAAGTGTCGGCCGGGAAACTGAGACTCGTAAGATGATTTAATGCTGTGTCTAGGCAGCGCCCATCAGGAATTCGGTGATGTCATCAGGAGGCTGGACAGCCTGATTCTTCACTCTCGTCTCTGCCCTATACCTCTCAGCCACATGTCTGCTCAGAAATGTGGGGCTGGACTCTTCACATCCCGTTTTCCCCTAAGAGGGTGCTTGGTGACGGAGGATTCTTCACTGGGGAAGGTGGCTGAGTCCTGGGAATACCATCCCACAGAGTCCATTAGAGAATCAATGCACAGAAAATGAGCGTAGCTCAATGACAGGCAGCCCCTCACCCCCCCACAAGGACCTGGAAGCTTTGCTCCCTGCATCCTCTGAGGGCTGCTACTGCCTCCCACCACCTCTGCCAGTTCCCTCCATTAACATTTCAGCCACATGGACTTAAGGCCTGTTGTAACCTGGAGCCAAGGCTCTCACGCTATTGGAAACAATGCCTCACTCTTCAAACTATCTTAAAACAATAATACATACAGTGGGAGAGGGGACCTTCATACAATGCCCCGTCTATAACATAAAGATGAATTAAAAGGAAAGTCGGTCAGAATACATTAATATGGATTTCAGGATTTACAAGCCCGAGTGCCCTACAAGACACATGAAGCAGTGAGAGGCCCGAATCCCCAGGAACACACAGCTAGTAACACAACTGAAGCAGGTGTGCCGTGTAGTTACTCAGACACAAAAGCATCCCCATTGACAAGATATTCTGAAATGGCCAACAGTGCTTGGAAAAATTCAGTGAAGTACAATTTGTCCAGATTCACCTGGCAGTTGCATTCCTAGAAAATTCGTCAACCATGCAATTAAAACCATGCATATAAAAGAGTTAGGTTCCAAGCTCAAACACTGGACACAGTTTTTCTCCTGTATAATTCTCCCGCGGGCAGCTGAGGGCTGTGCGGGAGGCGGCAGAATCTTCACCTCACTTGAAAGTGCAGAGCATGGACTCAGCACGGGAAGGCCAGGTGTCACAACCACTGTGACACCCACGTGTGCCCCATGTAAAGGAGAACCACGCCTTTATACCAAACTGCCCCACCTGACCAAGTGCCTATGGAGGCTAGAATTCATGCAAATTGCGTTCAGCTCAGGTTGTCTATTCAGATACCAGACCATAGGAAAAGCATCTTTGCTGCCAGTCCCCTCCCACAGACTCTGCCCCTTGGCTGCCTGCCCCTCATCTTTCCCTCTTGGTACGTCATGTGCCCCCTGGAGAATGTTATCTTTACCTGGTCACTGTGAAAACCAACTCTGGACAAGCACAAAATCAAGACAAACTGGCCTTCAATGAGTGTCCTGGGACAGATGCCTTTGCCCCTCCCCAAAAAGCAGTCACAGCCTTCACCCATAAGGGAAGGGCTGTTTTACCAGAATGCTCGGTCATGACTAGTTATATGACTTAGAGAAATAAGTTTAGGGAAAAAAAGAAAGAAAAATAAGTTTATTTGATAAGCTCATTGCCAAAATAAAACATATCTTCAAATTCCAGAACAAACACAAATAATGAGCAATTTTCGTTATTTAGTTCTGAGAGAGCATAGCAGTCGCTGCCATGTCAAATCACATAAATTCTTCTTGTACACCTTTTGTGACACCTTTGGGAATAGCCCTAGCTGCATTTTTAATAAAGAAGCCTTAAAAGCTACCTAATTCTATAAACTAGAAGGTTCACCATTTAATTATTTTAAAGTATCATAAAATATGGTTCTATAGACATGTGTGTCAACTCTATATTAAAACAATGTGTATAATCATAAATATAAACTCACAACCTTTGGTTTGAATAACCGAGAAACTAAAAAAATGAAAAGTCCAAAAAAAAAAAAAAATCCCTTCTCAAAGTAAACTAATTTAATGTTTATAGACAATTATCACACACACACACACACACACACCCCTTCCACACTTTATATCAAGTCTACAAGAAAAAAACATAATTAAATATAACATTGTTAAACTAGTACAAGCATGACTGGTGGTAGAACCTAGAGATTAGGCAGGACAGAGTACCAAAAACTACAATTTTAGTTAGCGTGTGTTAACGATGCTTGAAAAATTGCAAAAACCTTAAAGTAGTTCCTCGCTTTGTTTTGTTCGTTAAAATATCAAATAAAAGTCAAAAGTTAAGATTATTCCTTAAATTATTCCTTAGCCTGTGGTAAGGATGTGGAGTACCTGGAACCCTCACATATCACTGGTGGGAATATAGTATGGTGCAGCCATTTTGGAAAACAATCTGGCAGTTTCTTAAAAACATAAATGTAAATTTACTGTACGACTCCTAGATATCTACCCAAGGGAACTACAAAAACTTGTGAGTTGGGCCGGCCCGGTGGCTCAGGCGGTTAGAGCTCCAGGCTCCTAACTCCGAATACTGCCGGTTTGATTCCCACATGGGCCAGTGGGCTCTCAACCACAAGGTTGCCAGTTCAATTCCTCGAGTCCCACAAGGGATGGTGGGCAGCGCCCCCTGCAACTAAGATTGAACACGGCACCTTGAGCTGAGCTGCCGCTGAGCTCCCAGATGGCTCAGTTGGTTGGAATGTGTCCTCTCAACCACAAGGTTGCCGGTTCGACTCCCGCAAGGGATGGTGGGCTGTGCCCCCTGCAACTAGAAAACGGCAACTGGACCTGGAGCTGAGCTGCACCCTCCACGACTAAGACTGAAAGGACAACAACCTGACTTGGGGGAAAAAAAAAGGTCTGGAAGTACACCACACTGTTCCCCAATAAAGTCCTGTTCCCCTTCCCCAATAAAATTAAAAAACAAAAAACAAAAAAAAACTTGTGAGTTTTTATAGCAGTCTTATTTATGATAGTCCCAAACCAGAAACCACCCAAAAGTCCATCAACTAGTGGACAAAATGTGGTCTATCCACAGAATGGGACACTACTCAGAAATAACCAGGAATAAACTACTGATACCTGCTACAACCTGGATGAACCTCAGAAACATTACGCTAAGTGACAGAAGGCACAAGCGGAAGACCGCATATTATGTGAGTCCATTGATATGAAATGCCCAGAAAAGGCAAATGTGTAGCAACAGAAAGTAGATCACTGGTTGCCTAGGGCTGGGGAGAGGGGAGCAATGTGGCGTGACTGCTAATGGGCACCAGGGACCTTAGCGGGGTGATGGAAATGCTCTAAAACTGCACAACTTGGAAAATTGACTCTCAGTGATGTGTAAGGTATGTGAATTACACCTCCAAGCTGTTACACACACACACACACACACACACACACACACACACACACACACACACACACACAGAGCCCTGGGCAGCTCTGAGGTGTTCCGTCTGTGTTTCGGTTGTCCTCCTTACTTTCTCGACTCCAGAGCGGAAAAGATGACATCAGACCATTAACATTATGAGAATGCAGAATTTTGCTATTCAATTTCCTCTTAAAGATAATAAAGGAGCACAGGGTAGGGAGGCACTCAGGGGGAGCAAATAAATCTGCTCTTTCCTCATTACGGAGTTCACACCGGGTCACGGCCCTGTTAGCTGTTGCCACGAGGAGCTTACTTATTACTGCCTGCTGCCAGCGGGGCAGTGCTGGGCCTGGGAACCCAAAGTCCACCGTCCTGCAAACATAGGACCTTTGTGATGGGCAGAGCCAGGCCGGGCACGAGACTGAGTGTGATAATGGACATGCCAAACAACCAGGAAGTAAGAATCTCGGGAAATTCTTACGTTTAGTTCATGTACTAAAATCTAATACAAGCCACTTACCTCCCAAACCTCAAGGTTAGGTTTTATTTGTTAAAATCAGTATCAACTTAATAATTTTACAAAGAAAAAACTCGCTCTGTGCCCGGACACGACCTGTCTCGCCCTCCCCTCCCGTCCCCTACCGAGATAACTGTCACCGGCCACCTACTCCACACATTCACTGCTTTCCTCTGCTGGGCAGGCCTCCCAGCCCATGTGCCAGCTCTGCCCGGCAGTCCCATGGCAGACCCTGCGCGGCAGGAAGAGCAACCAGCCGGCAGCCAGCACTGCTGCTGTGGACGAAGACGGGGCCCTGGGGTAGAGCATTACCTGGGAGAAAACAGGGAGAACGTTCCAGCAGCCTCCTCAGGGCCCACACTGCCCGACTCTGCAAGAACCTGCAGCTGAACTGCTGCTTTCTGTCAACAGAGGTTAAGAATATTCCAGAATGCCAAGGACTAAGGACAACGACCAGCAGTGTGTTCTCATGATTCATTCCCCTTGGTCCCATCCCACTTTTTCTCTCATGTCCTCATCTCTAGTTAAAATAAACTTCATAGGGTGAGTCAAAGTGGCAACCTGTAGAATCTGCTAGAGCTGGCTGGTGAATGTAACATTTGACAGGAAGATCATCCCACGTCAAAAAAAAATCTTTCCCCATAAAAAATTCAAGCATGCTCATACTTCAGAGGGCATGCCGAGTTGCAATCTTTACAATCAGGAAGCCAGTCAGTCCACTGGATTTTCTCCAGTGACCCTTTCAACTACTTGAAAATGATGTGAATTATCAAATAATGTTACGGCTCACCTATAAAAATTTCTCTCTAAAAAATATTGGTCCTGATTTCCAGAAGCAAGGACAGTCTGTGAAGCCTTTTAACATCACGCATAACGTATTACTCACAGTTGAGACAAACACCCGGCCCATTCCTTCCGTGTGTAAGTGGCTTTCTATTGGTCAGTCAAAGCCTGGGGATTCCATGCCAGTTGTACATAAGAATGACAGTTATTGTAAACTCAGACCTCTATTGCTGCTGGGAAAAAAATCTCTCAGTACTTGTTTTTGAAAGCTTCCTGGAGCTCAGGACACCAGCAAGTGCTGTATTTCTGGAAGGCCAGAACTTTTGCAAACTGAGATCACTTTAATTAAGACCTGAACCAAAATCAGTAAAATAACTCTGATGACTTCAACTAAAACTCTCTGGAGGACCCCAGTGGAAACTTCCAACAGAACCCGAGGCAGTGCCTGCCTGGGACAGAGCAGGCCCCACGCCGCAGGCCCCCAGGTCATCCTGGGAGACAGGTGCACCTCTAAGAGGGGCTGGGACCTGCTGGAGAAGAAACTGGCCGCCAACCTGGTCTTAATGCTGGGGACACTTCCACTGGGGTTCTAAACATACGCTCTCATGGCCACTTTTCCTGGGTTTACCTTTCTTGGTCTATCCTGTTGGTTCTCAAGGCTCCTCCTCATAATATACCACAGATGACAAAGGATTTTAAACCCTGGAAATGACATTGGAAAAGCCCACCACCAATAATATTAATAATCACTGTATTACTAATGACGTGAGCTATGACCCAGTGGCATTTAGCTCTTGCTAAATGCTTTACAGAAACTGTTTTACAGATGAGAAAACCAAGGCTTACACAGGCCAGTTTGTCCAAGTTACAAAAACTGGTAAGGGGTGAAGATGGGATTTCAATCTGCCTTCTCTCCAGCACCTTTCATTTTGCTGGGAGGGAAGGGTGCATTCTACAAGTCTGAAGCAGCACATTATCTACCTGTATTTTTTCACTTGCCCATTTTGGGCACTATCCTTCTTTATCTGCTACTTGAACTGCAGAGAAAACAGAAGAATCTTTTTTCCTAAACCAAAATACTGTATTCCTACTCACTTTTTCCTGCCAACAGTACAGAGAGCGTCGAAAACATAAACCTTTCATAATCCAAGTTCAGCATTAGCTTTATCCATACTTTGGGGATGGAGAAGCCATGAGTTGGACTGCAAGCAAACAGCCAAGTCAGAGAGGTGGCAGAAAAACTTAACTCTAAATCTTCAATACATCAAGGAATGAATATGCATAAACACGGAAAGCAGCCTTGCATTTTAGAAAAAATAATCGCATACACATTTTAAAAAAATCTTCACAGACTGAAGAAAAGGCATTTGTGAGATTTCCTTTAGTGTCTTCCAATATAAAATGCTTCGTTATCTGGTCACACTTGTTTGATTTTAAAAAAACACAACAGTTGATGTCGTAGTTGCTTGGTCCATGGCAAGCGCCACATCAACGTCAAATAACCTGCGCTTTGTAAAATTCACTAATCTAATGAAAAGTGAAATTTCAGGTCAAGACTTGCAGATAACCAGCAGGCTCCCCACCGAGTGCCCGCTCTCTGGAATGACAGCCCTCACAATCTAACCAAGCCACGACGGCCAGGTTCTTTGTAAACCAGGAAAACGCCCTCACTCTGAGCGTGCTTCTGGGCCCCAAGGGACCGCCTTGTCGGGGTATCCCGAGTCCCGCAGCCCTTCTTTCCCTGCTTCCCTCACTGTCTGTGCCCCACAACACAACCAAGGCCAGCTCGACATGTCTCCCCCCAGGAACCTAAAACTGCTCCTCCTCCACACCTCACTTTGGGGAGCCACCCAGTTAGACAGTTAAAAAGAGCAAAAAAGAGGACACACCTGTGTCTCGTCCCAGGTCACCCTCCAGCCCGTGACCTCAAACCTCTCGGGGCCTCCACATTCTCACATGTAAAATAAGAGCTGGAATTTCAGCAGCAGTAAGGCTTCCTCCAGGTCTACAACTCCAGTCCTGTCCAGCCTCCCAAACCAAGTGACACCTGAGTTGTACACATTTCCATGTGACATTCTCCCCCGTCTGTTTCCTCTCTGTGGCCCAGCACACTCAAGTATTTAGGACCTCAAGTAGCTTTCGTAACACTACATGCACTAGCACACTGTTCCAGTTGCTTTGATTTATAATTTTTCCAGTTATTTTAGACAGCTCCTTGTTGGTGGTGATTTTACTTTCTGAAGTTACCTCAACTTTTAGTTCTTCCTGATGTCCTGTGCGGCAGCACGGTACCAAGATGAGATTTCCACGGACACAAAAACCATAATCTTTTTAACATTTAAAAACTCAACATGACCAAGAATCATTTCAGAGAAAAATCATCATTTCACAATTACCTGTACTACAATTCATTTTCTTGCCATGAAATAAATTAAAACACTGCAACCCTGTCTCTCAAAACAAAACACAGGCAGCTAGAACCTTCCTGCAGACAACAAATAGAGTGTAAAGTGACAATGAAAGAGGAGATGTGCCCAATACTAAATGATTTTCATTAACTGTATAACTGTATAAGCTCCACCAGCCTTCAAAAAAATTTCAAATCAAAGTAGTTTGAGCCAAAGAAATAAAAACAATGACTTACTGAGTATAAAAATGATTATAGACTAATTTAAAATGGAACTTTGCTAGAAAACCAATGTTATCAACAGCCTGAAGAACACTGTGGGTGCTTCCAATTTGAAATAGGGACAATGACAGTTTACTCTCCTACAGTGACAAACTGAAGAGCGATGTAAGTGAAATGAGGCAGTGGCTCTGAGAAATACAACTGGTCATCTTGAGTACAAAGCCAAAACACAGAGACCAAACACAGACCTGTACAAGTACTACTGCTGTATTTGCTGCAAGCCAAAGAGCAGTTACAGGAAGAACCAAGCCAATTTAGTTTAGGCTTTTAATTAATTTTAAGAGTATCTTCCGGTTTCATTGTCATGGAGAAGAAAAACGTAAATAAATGGTATTGCTATCCACATGCCATCAGGAAATCAGCCTTTCACAATCTTCTTGAAGAGCTGCTGTAAAATGTATTAAGTATTTAGTAAGGGCCAGCTGTCTTAGATAAGTTACCTCACTTAAGGCCCACAAGGCTCTGGTGAGGTCGTATCTTACCCCTTTGAGAGAATGACGTATGGCAGAACAGTGGACGTGGGGCCAGGCCTGAGTCACCTAAGCCACCCACAGCACTGCAGCTAAGGAGCAGAGAGGGTCACTTCCTCAAAGCACTTAGCACAGGTCTGCAGAAAACAACTGGATTTCATCAGAGGACATTCCAGGGAGGCAAAGGATGGATCATTCTACAAAGATCAAAAGAAAAGCCACACTTAACAAGGCTATGAGGACACAGAGGACCCTGCGTCATAGGCAGCCAAGATCTGAACAAAAGCAGGTTGCCGACGACGGAGGCACAGGGCTGGAGGCTCGGTGGCTCATTTCGGGATCTGGGGCGAGACATTTAGACTCTCCACTTACTGCACTACTGCCTTCTGGTCTGTAAAATGGAGGCCAAAGCACATTAGGGTGTCTGGACACTTTCAGGTCCTCGTAAGAAACAAAAGCATTAAGTATAAAAGCATGATTCCACACCCACAGGAATGGCTAAAATGAGGAAGTCTGATAATACCAAGTGCTGATGGAGAGGTAGAGAAACTGGGAACCTTAAACACTGCTGGTGGGAATGTAAAATGGTGCAGCCATTTTGGTAAGCAGTTTAGCAGTTTCTTAAAAAGTCAAACATATACCTACTATATGGCTAAGCCATGGCAGCCCTAGGTGTCTACCCCAGAGAAGTATGTTTACACAAAGACAGCTAAACCATTATTCATAATAGCCAAACTACCAGAAGATCCAAATGTCTGTCCACCAATAAATGTTGACAAACAAAATGCAGTACATCCACACAACAGAATATAACTTTATGAAACAAAAGAACAAATTACTGATACATGCAACACTGCTGAACCTCAAAACATGATGATAAAGAAGCCAGATCCAAAAACTTAAGTTCCGCATGATTCCATGTATGTGAAATTTCTAGAAAAGGTAAAACTATCAAGACGAAAAGCAGATTAGTAATTGCCTGGGGCTAGGGGCAGGGCTAGGACTTGACCACGAATGGACATGAGGGAACATTTTGGTGTTGGGAATGTCCTAAAACTGAATTGTAGCGATGGTTCACGATTGTCACCAGTTTCTTAAAACTCAACAAACTATCTATGAGTGAATTTTATGGCATATAAAACATATGTGACGTTATAACTCGACAGTTGTTCAGAGAGAATCAGAACCACTGTCTGCCGCTGTGTGTGGAACACTCAGCAGCCTTCACCTTCATTGTTATATGATAAATATTCTTCAACACTGAAAACTAAAGCTTGTGTGTGTTAGTTGAGAAAAAAATCAGAAATCAAATTGTCTATGAACACAATCCAGAGGCATGTTCTGTTTCTCTTCTGGATTCTTTCTGCTGTTTCTTGTTAATATCTCATGCCCTTCTTGGATATCATTAACTTCTTTTCTTGGACACCAACAAAAATTGCCACAGAAAATTAAAAACATGAGCTTTATGACTTTGTTATAAATGAGGCCACATAAAATGACTACTGTTGCCTTTTTTATGAAAATGTCATCAGAGTAAAAATATATATCCCGAGACCATATTTTCTTCTCATTTTATATGGTTTCCCTGGCATTAGTTATTGCAAATCAGTATGTTTTCCTGCTTTCATGTATATAAAATCTGAATCTTCACAGGTGTATGATATAGAACTTACCGCTCTGAAAAATCAACATTTCTTGATTTATAGAACAATACATAAAATGTTAATAATGATTTGAATATATACTTAATAAGATTTTTGTTGCGCACTTGACAAGTCCATTTGTTTTCATCATCAGAAAGATACAAAGGGTATATAGCTATTTATTTTAAAAATGCCTTTAAAAAAAAAGATGCTGTATCTGTGGTGCTGAAAACATGGGATGCTGTTTTAATGACAGAACACAACACACAAAAATCACGAGGGAAACTCTGAAGAGCTCTGGAACTTGAAGTCACCACCCCTAATTCCGTAACATTCTCCTTTCTCACTTTGCCTTGAAACCAAACATTAGAGGGAAGAAAAAAAAAGAAAAACCCAAAACTTTAACAGTGCAAAAAAAGAAAAAAGTGTGAAATAGATTGAAAACTTTATGCCAAGTTCAGAGGGAGCCTAAAAATTTGCTTCAGCACTTCGGTTTCACATTAGTGAGCCAAAGACAAATACTAATTTCATAGCTTCGGTATGGTCTCATGGAGTCAATCTGAATTTGGAAAACAAATCATGGCATCTTCAATCTTACAAAATAACAAAAGTTGGATGAAATGAAAACAAATATTTGTATCCTGTTATCAGCCTGACCAAGGCTGGTGGGTAACACAAACAGCCCAAGTAATGTGTGTTCCTTTCCTTATAGAGATCCAAATTGTTTTGTGCACCTACCTATTACAGCTGAGATAATGAGTCTGATTCAATTGTTTTCTACTCTTTATATAGTTTTTTACTTCTCAACTGTAAACTCTTTGAGGACTGTTTTCCATTCATCTTTGTACTCTCTACTCCTTACTAAGGGCTTTGTATGTTGTGGATATGCAATGAAGTTAGTAAACAGTTTAAGTAAATATAGACCTTAATAAGGAATGTGTTACATAGAGAATTACAGACAGTATTACATTTCTAGCCTTGGGTTTCCAAATCATTCTGATTCTTAAGTGTCAGCAGAATTTCTATGATGGGTTCCAGCTTTACTTGCAAAACATGGATGAATTTATTTTTAAGAATCACATGTTCAAATAAAGACACTAACACTAGTTATATGTACATCAATCAAACCCCTATCTGTGCTTACAAATCAGGTAAAAAGCATTAAAATGGATTCAGTTGATTCAATTACCCAATTTCCCACCATAACTTCCAGCCTGCACGCGTAAAGGGTTGCTTTATCAAAACAAGGCCCAGGCATGGAAACTTCAGGCCAGGGTAGCCTCAGGTAACATGCATCATGCAGGCATGTCCTTCGTTTGTGCTACACTGGTTTGGATTTATTTATTCTGTGCTGCTTTGTAAATGATCTCTGATATGTTGTGTGCTTTATCTCCCATGGCCAGAAAGGACATCTCCCGTTTCTTTGGTATTTTCCAGCAGCTTCTTTCACAGGGTCTTATGTACCACAAATCCAAGAAAACATGTTGGCTAATTAGACTGACTTGGGTTTTCAGCTCTCCTCACTATCTGGAAAATAAGTCCTTTAACTTTTTGTTCTGTGTATTGTTCCATGCACATATAAACTAAGATCATGTAAACTCAAGAGTTTTGTGTGGGGAACCAACATATGACTAGCAAGAGTCTGAGCAGAATGAAACAGAGATGGAGTTTTCTAAATGAGATACTTTTGAAAAGCACCACAGCTTACAGGCCAGTAGTTCACATGCGTGGGTGCAGACATTCTGTTTACCACGTGGAATCAGGGTGAGTTTATTCACTGCCAGGACACAGACAAAAAACTTGAGACTGTCCACTTTAGATGTCTCACAAGTATACAGCTAACTCAAGTCCAAGTCCAACTGCCATAAAATGAAATACTCTAAAGTTCAAAGTTCCTAACAAAAATAAAATAAAATACATTTCAAGTATTTTATATACAGTATCTCATTTGGTCTTCAAACACACTCTGTGAGGAAGCAAACAAGTCATCCTTATTCTCATTTTACAAATGAGGAAAACAAAGCTGAGAAGCCAAGTGACAACTGGCAAAACTGACTCAATGAGACATATTAGAGAAAAAAATTTGGAATTTAAAGAAAAATATCTGGGCATCCAGAACAAAAGATCAGGTCACTGTGAGGGAAAGAAATGAGACGAGCATCAGACTTTACGCAAGATAACAGATCAACATATTTAAGACACCTGAATAAAGAAAATACGAGCCAAGGATTTTATGTCTCGTTGAACCAACCTCCATTTATAAAGAGTACAAACTTATAAAAATGCAAGAACTCAGGAAATAGAGCTGCCCCACTCTCTTCCTGAGAAATCTATTAGCTTCGAAAAACCAAAATGACTGAAGATCAATAAAGGGCGGATGATAGGCATCAAATATAGATTTACTTGCAGAATTAAAAGTGATTTTATAAAAGATACAGTATAGTATGTAATGTCTACGTGCTTTGACATCGTAAATATAGTACAGCTACCACACGAGGGGGATAGAAAGAATGTATGAGAAATACAATCAACTTGTTGACTGTGTTGAAGGTATTTATCTGGAAGTAAAAAGAAAACATTTCAAGTCACAGGATAGAAGATTAAGGCAAAAAAAGGTTAATATTTAATTTCACTATTTATTGCAAGGAGTCAATATACAAGAGCAAAAAAAAAGTGGACAAGAGAGATAAAAATGTGCTATGTCAAAATAACCATTAGAACAAAAGTACACGCCTTTCTAAATGTCAAATAATGGGCAGGAGGAAAAAAATATCACAAAACTACAGGAAAGAATCAAGGCCAAACATTAATTTTATAATTAATGTAAATTGTCTCAACTGGCCTATTAAATAAAAGGATTTTCAGATGAAAGCAAAAGGCAAGTGACAAATTCAAGGAGCACATAGGTCGGTGGCAGAGATGGGACCAGTGCCAGGTCTTCCTGGCTCTGAGCTGTCTTTATAGAAGTGATGAAAACAGTGACCCACAACAATGCATGGAAAGCTCCACCAAATGTGCTTTAATGAAAACCTATCACCAAAGAACAAAATAATTAAAAACCTGAACATTAAAAATTTTGAATGCAGTAGACAGGTATGACTTTATCAGGTGTCATTTTTGGGCATTCATTCATCTAATTCATTCAACAAATATTTATCAAGGCTGCATGTGATCAGGTCCTTTTCCAAGTGGTGGAGATCGGAGGCTAGAGTGTCATTTTCTTCCTGTGTGCAGAGACCCAGACATATAAATACATGTTGCTGAACTTAAAGATACATGCTAGTGTCAGCCTCCTAAAATAGAAGATTAATGGAAACAATAATAGGCCCGAAACTATACTGATACCAGTAGGTGCCAGTAAAATAATGCATCTTATTAGGGCCACATGATACCGGGCACAAAACCCCAGCTCATTAAAATGCCGCAAATGCAGAAGATGAGAATGATTGCCAAGTCGAGCATTCTGTCACAGGAATGTACTAATGTTTCCTATGAAAGAAATTAAAAAGTCACAAAATTTTTCTCTGCCTGCCTCCCTTGTCCAGCCAAACTCTTATGCTTTATATTAAAATGACTTTCATCTTCCATGGCATGGAACAGTTGATGACTGCTGGCATCAAATCTGCTAAAATCAACAATAGTGTAATTACCTGCACACTTTCAAGTGCTTTCAAAATACATGCCGGTTGGGATTTTCCTAATTTAGAAATGTGTGCTTTATGCTGGTGGTCTAGGACTGTCAATAGTCTGGTTTAAAAAGAATTTTTCCATTTTGCCCAAAGCGTTCTTTTCTATAGCAATTCATTGATTTGTTTGTACCTCACCTACTTTCACAAAGCATTTGACTCCGTCCCCAATGCTCCTACCACGCTGCTGGTTTGTAACACTACTGTAATGTGCACTGACATGAGCTGGTACATGGAACGCACTTAGCACAATGTTTGACACATGACAAGTGTCAACTATTATTATATGAATAGTTCCATTCAAAGGTTCTTTTTAAAATATGTAAATAAGTGCGTGAGGGTAAGTGGATGACTATTCTTTAATATTCCACGTTATGCTAGTTGAAAATGGGAAGGAATTTTAGTACACTTAGAATTCCCAGAATAATTTTTTAAACTGCAGAGTCTTAAAAAAACAAAACAAAACAAAAAACCCCAAATCTATGGAACAGATGAAAATTTAATGGTATAAAATTATACAGATCAGACTTCCTTCCTGAGGCTACCCAAAACACGTTTTATCAGCAATTCTTCCTTGGTCCATCTTTAAAAAAAAAAAAAAAAGGCCAAGATCTTGTGAAACTGGATCTAACTTGAGACCTGGGTACAGAGAATTTAATACCTTATGTATTTGTTAGAGATTTACAAGGAAAAAAGGGAAACCCACTTATAAGACCAAGTCCCAAATATTTCAGCAATAAAATAATGAATTGCATATTAACAGCACTGTAATTACTCCTTTTGTTTGGTTTCTTTGTAATTACTTTTAATAAATTACTCTGCCTCCCCCCATCACTCAAGTAAGTTGTCATCCAAAGGCACAATCAGTACAGCATAGGACACAAAGCCACTCACAGACAGGGAGGGTGCGAGAGGGGAGGGTGGCTGGTGCCTCAAGAGCTGTGACTCATTAGAATCCATAAAGCTTTTCTATGGAGATCAAGTATCAATGAAGCTATTGTAAACGATTACAGCTACATAAATGTAGGCTAGTTATGAATTCTCACAGGGCAAGAGCACTTTCTAAAAGAAGCAAGGGCACCAAAGCCTGGGAAACCACTCACCACAAGCACTGCCTGAGTTGAGTAAGACTCGCTGCCCACGGGGTCCCTTCACCTTATAGGGACTGTAAGGGAGGTCTCTGTAAGCTGAAGGGAGCCTTGGTTCAACACTCCCTAAGTTCATCTTGTGCCATTTTGCCAAGCTCTGTAGCCTGACAGCTCAGGAGTCAAGCCTAACATGGTCGGCGTCTGCTGTGACAGCCAAGAAAGAGCCAGATAAGTTTTATTAGTCTTAAAAAGAAGTATTGTTTTCCAGAAAACATAAACCAAATATAAAACACATCTTTGCCACGGAAGACAAATAGTAAAATACTTTGTTAAATAGTTTAAAATTTGTACCTACCTTGATCATGTTGAATATTTTAATATTAGGATTGTAATAGAAACATTCTTAGAATGAATATAATTTCAAAAGGAGCAAAAAATGTGGCAAAATGAATAAACCAAGTTGGGTTTTAAATACAATTTTAAAAATCTGTGAATTATTATCCATACTAAGATTATCATTGATTGCAGTTCAGAATCCAGTATGTGATAAGAACAAATGAAATAAAGAGTAAAAATGCTGCAGAATTTAGGACGGATATTATCACAAAGAAAATAGTTCCAGCATATTTTTTCTCAAGGACAGAAAATAGAAATTTATCATTTGGGTCCAACTAAAATGGCCACTAAATATCATAAAATTCACTTTTTCACAACCATCTTCCTAGATTTTTATGTCTCACTCAATATATCAAGGAAAATTTCTCCAAACTTTAAGCAATTTTACGCTGAAGAGTACTGCTTTTCAGATTATGGTAAAAAAGAGTAACTGAAGTAACCTTAAAGGGTGCTTTTGCTGGAAACCACTCGCACCTAGTCCCTTATGACTAATCGTAACAAAGGCCAGACAACCTCAGCGTCACCAAGGCCACTCACTTCGAAACACACACATAAAGGAACGCTTGTTAGTAATAACAGCCAACCATAGCATTGCTGAATTTTCAATGTTTTGAAAGTATACCAATGAATACTTCTGACGTCAGTATATATACTTACTGATGACCAGAAATGAGTATTCTAAAATTTGTTCTCCATATATTCTCAGATATGCATAAAGTAGGAAAGGTGCCCCTTTTGAACCTGAAAAATTGGACTTTTCTTCCTCTTAAAGAACCACACTATTCATATATTTTCTTCAACTATACAATTTCATAAATTATTATACAGTATATACTTAATCCTTAGAATACTGATAAAAGAATTACTAAAACTTTGTATTATTTTACAAGTATTTTTTCAAAAACCTTATATATTATTCCTTAATCTTTGAATGTGATGGTAATTCATATTTATCTTTGACTTAAAGATTTAACAGCAGAAAAAAATGTGTTAGTCTTCCAAAACCAACAATAGATTCAGTAAAATCTATTAACATTATTTTTAAAAATACACATTATACAATTCACTGCTGCGATCCCCATTGTTTAACCAGCCCTTGCAGAACAGGCTGATCCATTCATTCTAATTGTTCTTTGTGTAGTTGTTCATGTTCCCCTTGCCTTTCTGCTACACAAATTGTTCAAACTAAATAAAAGGAACTCAAAATAAATGAAAAAGGAAGACTATCAGAATGGAAGGGGAAAGTACCTCAGGACCAGAAGCAAAAGAGAGATGAGTTTCGTCATTTAAAATGAAGATACTAAAAACAGTCTAAGGAACAGTTATACCAGCAGAAAAGGGCTAAAATATGAAAATAAAATGGAAATAAATGTCAGGGAAGAGAGAAGATGAATAAGAGAATGATCTATCTTCAGAAAGCTGAAATCTGGGAGACAGCACAGAGACAGGAGAGTGAGCTGGTGGGTGGGTGGGAGGGTGAGTGACACAACACAGTGGAACAGGCCAGAAAAGGCCAGGACAGCATTTGAAATCACTTCTCTGGGTGGTACCTCTCACTCACCCAGTTTACTTTATTTCATTATTCGTTATTTTAACCCACAGCTGAGCACAGGGTAAGTTTGTTTTGCTTCCCCTTCGGAGTTCACTGAAAAACTCAACTGGTACAGTATTTCAAGTTACACCAGGCTCTGCCTACCACTTAGCACCTTGGAGATTTTCTTGAAGGAGAAACACCCGTATCTCCTTTAGGATTACATTCTTCACGTGTGCTTGCTCACCCAGTGCCCGTTCCAGACGCTGGCCTTTGTTTCCCTTCCAGGCAGGGCAGAAGACTGCTTTCCACAAGTTAGTAAAAATCGGAGAAAAAAATGTTAAGACCCTAGCAGAGTTAAATACAGACTAGTTAACCAAATTCACTCAGCTAGGCTGAATCCTGCCTGAGACCTGAAGATGCAGACAGACTGGGGGATAGAGGAACGGGCTGACTGGGGCGAAGCAGGTCAAAGAAACAAAGCAGGCAAATAAAGTAACAGCTAGATTTAAAATGTACACCTAATAGAAATAACTCAAACATGATTTATCTTACAGGAATATAAAATGAATACCAGCAGAAAATGTCAGTTTTAATGGTGTAGAAAATATAATGGGTACATGAAAAAAAGAGAAATGGGCTAATTTGCTTCTACTTGTAACATGGCAGACATTAAAAAAAAAACATTAAATAGTACGTTAACTACCTAGATTCCTACTAAAAACAGGTTCAAAACCTAGCAAAAGGTTAACACATGACCTTGGTTTCAATATTCATTACCACACAGAATTCGATCTGTATTTTGGAATAGATATTGGGGCAGTCAGGGGAGGCTACCAGCTGCAGGATAGCTTCTGTATCTTTCGGAATTTGTTCTACTGCTGTTGGTCGCTGATCACACTCCCTTTCACCCTGCCCTTGAAAATATTGCATGCTTTGCCTCAGCGAGCTCCAAACCCTATCCTAGGCATAGTAGACGCAAACAGTGGGCAAAGGGCTCACCTGCTGTTCAGAGCCAGGAGGAAAGACTGGAAACACTGGTCCTTCTCTGGAAGTAACCATCTTCTTGCCCTCCCCACCTCCACCCTCAAAGCTAGTCAGTTTTAAGCTTCATTCCTTGAAAGGAAGTTCAGCGTGCTGGTCCCGACCTACTTCATTTTCATATCCTCTTTAAAACTGCTGCCCATATTTTCTAAGAAGAAAAGGCTAACGTGAGTCCTCCCCATAAGCTCTAACGCAATAGTCTCTCTCGAGGAGAAGGCTGGGAAGAACAACTCCCTTTCTCTTGGGAAGTACAATCCTCAGTCCCCCACCCACCCCTTTTCAGTTTCAGAAGGCTGTGGTCAGATCATGGGTGTCACAGATATAGTTACTTCAAGCTCAGATTTTGGTAGTGATGATACTTAGTAATCCACAAAGATAGCAGCTTCCCCTTCTTTTATGCATGATACATTACGCACTTTGCATAATCTTATTTTTCGTTTAAAAAATAACAGCGAGAATATATATTTTTTTTTAAATACTAAGCAAGACATAATTATTTTTCCTTCTTCGGACATTTTATGATTTCACTCATCACCTCACAAACATTTTTATACACTCCTAGACCATGAAAATTAAACAAACACAACCTACCATAACATGCCGAGGTATGGTCAAAAAACTCAAATCTGTTCAAAAATCACAACTCTTCTATTACTATTTAACTGAAGTGACATGTATGACCCTTTTTTCAAAACAGGGAAAAGCTAGGATACCACTTTTCCCATACTGAATGTCTCGCTACAAACGACTATCTTCCTCTGCCCGTTCCTTTTCCAGTTCTCTCAGAAGCCGCCCTGGGTATCCTCCCATGCACTCTGGAACTTTGGTGTCACCTTCATTATGAGGTGCTTTGTGCACACTCTCGGTGGCTGCAATGCCCATACTAAGGCAACACATCACAGAATTTGGCAGCAATGCTATCAGCAAGAATTTGGCTTCAGAATCAGGAGTGATTCATCATACATCCTAGCAGCAGAAAAACAACACACCGCTATTTTAATCCCTGGTGCTATCAAGAATCAAAAAACAGTACTTAAAATAATTTTTTAAAGTAACAAAAATCGTATCTGCTGTAGCACTGTAAAAACACTCTTCACTTTTCAGTGTTCAATAAAGGTCACTTAGAAAACAACAGACTACTTACCTTCTTTCACAATTCGTACTACAATGACAAATCAAGTTTTAACATAATTTCAGGAGAAAATAGGTAGTCCAAACTTCTGCAAGGTAACACCGAAATTCTAAATTTTGGAAAATAAATTTCTCATTTGCTGTACAGTAAATAAAATCGCTCCTAGCATTTCAAAGTAATCCACTTTTTTCAGCGTCTCTCTCCATTTTTTGAGATTAAAGTCTAAAGAGTAAGTAAGTATGCTATTGTATCTATCACAACCAAACAGAGAAACCCGATACTGTAGGTGATTTATTCACCTACCCTGTTAGGGGTACCTTAAAACATTGCCATAATAAACACTACTGATCTAATATGATAATGAAACCTACTTACGTCCTACTGCTCTATTTAATCATCATGAAATAAATCTCCAACCAGGGTCATTCTTGTTTCATGAAAACACAGTATGTTGATGACCATTAGGATTATCAGCCAGTATTTCAATAGAACTATCCACGCAAATTTACGATTTACTGTAAATTTAATTAAAACTTTTCGAAGAATGCTACTCTATTGTGACCAAGTCCTAGGGGGGCAGACAGGGAGGAAATTGATCAAGAATGCCACCCAGTGCTGTCTTTCGGGGACCCTTACCTTTTCAAACACTTCCTCCGTCCCCCTTCGTTTCCGTTTTCGGGGTCTCCGGCTCACTCGATTCCATTTCTCGACCTGAAGTTCAAAAACCACAGAGCATTTGAAACAGGACCATAGGTCCTGAGGGCCGCCCTTCAGCGTGAGAAACGCTCGGCAGCCTCTCGATGCAACCTTCCCAGCTTCACCTGGGGAAGCCACAGGCGCCTGTCCTGGCCACGGGGCCGCCTCCGCGCAAGTGGCTGGGGGGCGCTCGGGTCTGCGGCGCGCGGAAGCCGTGACCTTCGCCGGGCCGCACCCTCCAGTCTCCGGCCCGGGTTGCCGTCCGCGCGCCGGTGCGCCGCGGGGCCCCCGAACCAGGGCCAGCCTACCCACCGCTGCCGCGCGTCGGCGCCCACAGGGCGCCAGGGGTTCCACGCAGGGGATGCGGCGCGAGACCCACAGCTCCGGGAGGGAGGGGAGCGCAGGGACCATGCCGCTCGCACTCACCTCTACGCCCACTTGCCGCGCGAGCCCGCACTCCGCCCCGGCCTGGCGCTCAGTCTGCAGCGGCTGCGGGGGAAGGGGACGGTCAAGTTTATCCCGGGAACCGCCCCAGCCCCCTCCCCCGCGCCCCACCACCTCGGCGCGCTGACCTTGTACCTCGCCTGACGTAGGTGAGAGCCCGAGCGGAGGGGCCGGCGCCCGCGTCCAGGGCCCGCCGCCCCGCCGGCCCGGAGGAGAGCAGCGAGCCCTCCGGGCCCGCAACACCTAAGGCGCAGCGCGGGCAGCGGGCGACGCGGGGCTGGGGCGGCGGCGCGGGCGGCGGGCGGGCGCTGGGGCGGGGCGGGGCCTGCCTTAAAGGTATAGGCGCCGCGCCGCGCGCTCTGCAGGTCGGTTTCGCCCCCGCCCCCGCCAACGCGCTAGCGATTTTATTGTTCTCTTCGCAAACATCTCTCGTCCTCTCTCTAAACCGGCCAGCGCCCGCGCTCCCGCGCCCCCGCGCCCTCACACGCACGGACCGACACGGGCGCGCACGCCTTACCTTTCCAGCCCCCCACCCCCGCAGGCCCTGGGTACCCGCGAAAGGGTTTCTTGGCTGCGTTGCGAGCAGAAGTACTGCCCACTCACAAGAGAAAGGGCTTAGCAGGAAAAGCCACCTTACCCCCGCGTCCAGCCTGAAACTCACTCCTCCAGTCAGAAACCTAAGTGTCCAGATGCCCTTCGCGAAAGGAAAGGGACTTTTCTAATGGAGTTTTCTCCCGGAGTAGAAGAGACGTTTTAAGTAGACGTTTCTCAAAGGCCCCTCCAAACTCCAGGGCGGTGGCAGGTGACCTCCCCGGGGTGGAAGCTGGGAGTGCGTAAAAGGCGAGCCCCGCGCTCTGCTCGCGCGTCGCGGGAGCCAACGCGTTCTGGCTAAGCACAGCCGGCACAGCACTAGCCCGGCCCGTGGACCCCGAGAGCGACTGCGGAGAATTTAAAAGCGATACAATCTGTCGTCGTAATTAGGGGAAATTTTTCCATTTAGTTTATAAAAGTGGGTGATGCCCCAAGTTTTTCCTCCGACTCCCAGAAGACTTTCTTCCTTTCCTCATCAAAAGTTGGCTGAATCAGACTGGGGCGTGAGCGCTTGGGGAGAAGAGTCCGGTCACACTCGTGTTTGCTGATCTTGACCATCCCTTTAACTTTATCGCATTTCTTTAAAGAAAATCTGCCTTGCCCTCTCTTTATTGCTACTCTATCCTTCTTTCAAGATCAAAAGCTTTAGATCAAAGCCAAGATCAAACTCACTGCTTTAAATAGAAGCAACTTTGCTGCGGAGTATTTTACACAAAGAGGAGCTTCTTAATGGAGACATCACAGTGGAAAACTTTATTTTATCGCTTCACCCCATATTCACAAATGAACTACTTAAAATTACATTAATGATGCACTTCTAGTTCCTAAAATAAACAACAAGTCTGCTCAAATGGGGGATTCTTAACTTAATGTTTCCAGGAATGTAAAAAACAAAAACCATAGAGTTAGCTACATTAACCATTATGTATCCTTGTTAGCTAAGTGCTATGAAATGCATGCCCCTTTGCTAAACATTTTTCAATACACGCAAATGTTCTATATATAATGTACAACCATCATATACAATTTTTCTACTGTGAAAATGCATAAAAATAGTTAACGCCTTGCAAATCTCGAGTGCACATACACATAGGCAGGTAAAACTTACAAATGATGAAGTGGATTATATAATTGCAGAGCTGCTTAATTTAAAAAAAAATAAAACGCTGAGCTATTTAAGCTTCCATGCTACTAATAACAGTTCCAGAATCAATAGAAATCTATCACAGGCTGACATTTCCTTTTACCCACTAGAATTGTTTTGCTTGGGAATTTACCATCCCTAAGAACTCTGATACGAACAGTTCAATATTGATGTACTAAAACAGTGCCCTGCCTAAATGGACCTTTCTTAAGTGTCCTCCTTGTTGATTTATGAACAATTTAAAAACATATAGTCTTCGAAGAAACAAAAAACAAAATAAATTCCAACAATCCAGTAGCAGGAATAAAGATAACTATTGCAAATTAAATCTTATACAGGCTTCTATGAAAATCTGTTGTTACAGCTGGGTAATTAGTACTTTAGGTTTCCCCCCACCTTATAATTCTCACCTGGTTGTAGTCTCAAACACACACACACACACACACACACACACACACACACACACACACAATTGTTCCTCATTCTGTAAGTCCCATTGAGTCACTAAAAAAATCTTAGGAATGAGACCTGGGAACGGCATCTTGCTGCCATGGACAATCTCCTTTCTTCCTAGCACCCAGCCCATGGAGAACCTAATGGATTCTGGCATAAGCTGAGCCAAAGACAGATCCTCCTGTCACTGCTCTTCTAGTACCTTGAGTGGGTAGGGAGAGCTGTAGTCCCTTCTAAGTGCCTCCTAACGTGTCTCCTTTGTACTCTTGCCTCCCCACCCCACCCCCATAATCCATATTCCACAGAGAAACCAGAACAATATTTACAAAGGTAACTCAAATATCACTTTGCTTTACTGAAAATGTGTTTCCTTCTCTTCTTTGCCTGGCTGGCTCCTGCTTCTCCAGTTCTGGGCTTAACAACACATGTCCAGAAAGGTCTTTCCTCACTCCCTGATTCAAATTATGTCACCCCGCTACTCTTTCTAATAGCTTCCTGTTTATTTCCTATAAAATGCTTATCTTTTATAGCTATTTACAAATTTTTATTTTTAATTAAGAGACTTTTTAGAGCAGTTAGAAAATTTTGCACAGAAGGCACAGTCATATGCCAACATAACACACAGTTTCCTTTATTGTTACCATCTTGCATTCCTATGGGGGCATTTGTTACAATTGATGAAGCAATATTTGATACGTTATTATTAATTAAAGTCCATAGTTTTCATTAGGGTTCACTCTTTGTGTTGTACAGTTCTATTTTTTAATTAATTTTTTGAATATCTATTTTCCTGATTGGACTTGAAGTTCTAGGAAGAAAGAGATCCTGCCTTTTGTTCTTGATTTTTGTCCAATCATTAAAAACACTGCCTGGTGCATAGTAGATGCTCAAAAAATATGTTAAGTAACTGAATGTAAAGATAAAGGAACAAAGGACTGAATGAAAGGCATATGCAATTGCAAAGAGGGGAGTCTTGAGATAAAGATCTTTCTAATTAATCCCTGTTTTTTTCTCCACTAAAATACCTTAAAATTTGTAAAGAGCATAGAATTGTGCATTTTTGAAAAGAGAGACCATAGGACATGAGTTACATTACCAGAGTACTTCTAAATTAATGACCTTTTTTTTAATAGAGAAATGAGAAATAAAAGTCCCTAATTCCCTCATATATTAATCACTAAAATTATATTCCAAAATGGTAGTAGGAACTGAATTTAATCTAGAATAAAATATTAACCTATTGCATGACACTGGAAAAATATTCTTGATTGCGTTTAATATTACCTCAACACATTTCCCCTTTTTGTCTACCTAAATCTCCCTTTCTTCATGAGCTGACCCCAGTGGAGTTCGGGTGTGGAGAAACTGGAGGAAGACGACTTTTTAAAACTTGCAATTCTGTAGTCCGGGATGGATACCCTAACAACTATCTTTGAGAATGTGGTAAAAGCACTTTAAAGCTATCTTCAAAAACAGATGTTTTCTATTTGAATTATATCTTTAAAAAATGTTTTGTGCAGTAGAGACGCAAGTTTTAAAAGGAAATTGTTCTAAGAAAGTTTCTTGTCAAAGCAGTTTATAATAGCTGAAGACAATTTCAGAGGCTGAGGAAAATGCCATTGCTTTAAAATAAAAGCATTACTTCACCTAGTGGCTGGAGATTAGTTCTGGAGGGAAAACCTTTCTCCGTTTTCTTCCGACGACCTGTTTTAGTAAAGAGATGACTTCTTTCGCTGGAAAACGATAGTGATGCCAATTTCATACTGTTCATATGGATGTGTGTGCAGCCTCGTGATGAGGTTCAATCGGAGGAAGGAGAAGCAGCAGCACTCCTTCCTAGTGACCAGAGGCCGGAGGGGCACACAGGGGAGCCCTGAGTTACACCTAACTGCCTCCGATGGCAAATGACACTCCCCTGGGCACAGCGGCAGGAAAACTGTCCACTATAAGAAGTCAGGGATTTTTTAATACGGAACAAGGTAGAGAGGTCCCGGAACTTTGGCTGCCTTCAGAAGGGCTGTGTAGCCAACATATATTTGGGATGAATTAAAAAGTAAGAGTCTACACGGGTGTAGAAATAAAATCAAGGTTAGTTTAAGTTGCAAATAATAACAAGTAAGGATTAGGGGCAAAGTTATCAAATGTTTATGTCTTTAAATTTTGCTCTGTCATTTTTTAAATGTAACATTCTTTTATGATATATTTTTAGTTGCTTTTAGAAAAATTACACGTAACTTGTATTATTGCCCACTTTGCCTCTGTGTTAGAATGAACGCCTAATTTCTTTCTGAAGAGGATTTTGGCCCTACCAAATGGACCTCTTAGTGGAAATCCTTATGAAGCATGGTTTTCTAAAAAGGAAATCCATCCCACGTTTGCTCTGCAGTGACCTGGCTAACAGAACTGCTTCCCCTCAGCAACCACAACCCTGAGCTCACTGTTCCTCAAAACCTTGTACAGAGCTTGCCCCAGGGGACATGTTCAGTTCTTCCATTTCTTGACTGCCCCGCCCCCGAGACTCTGATGAAGCATTAGCTATCAGCTCTTAGCTAGCTAGCTCCCTAGAGAAAAATACACCTATATGGCACACAGCCCCTCCCACCACTCCCCACATACATCCATCGTCTGGGTCACAGATTTTTCTGTTGCCAGAACTCCTATATGAGATCCTCTTGGATGAGGGCAGACCACCACACAGCTGGAGCCAGACTGCATCCCTCTCACTGGTGCTGTGTGAAATTCCTTTTAGGGCATTATGTTCTAATAAGAAGCCATCAACCTTTATTGAGGTGCATCGTAAGAAACATCCCCATAAAATCTATCACAGTGTTTACCGTAAGGATTGTTTTAGAGGGTTGTTTACCTCATTAAATAGTAGTTTTCTGTGAGGACCTACAGGAAAGATTTCTTCCTAGTATCAACATCAGGAAGTGTTACACTTAGGCAGCTAGTTTGTTTTGCCCCATGAACACTGCAAGTGAAAAGGGTTTCCCCCTTCTAGAAAGCTCTGTAACCCTACTTTAAGCCAGGCATGGGAACTTTAGGGGGTGCATATTGTACGCTAATGTAATTCCTGGGCCAAACTTATTTTCCCACCATTATTTTCACTTTTCTTATTTTTATGTTTCTTATTTTATTTTTGATCATGCTATATTTTGCTTTGGAAGCTGCCTTAGCCCCGTTTTGGACAAGGAGGAGTATGAATAGCTAAAATATTCTGGATTTATTTTTTTATTTTTTTTATTTTCTTTTCTTGGGGCTAGGGGTAGGAGGTCTGGAAAAATTTTTCTGGTTCTAATAAATCTCTCTATTAACAACACTTAGAGGTGAAGTGTAGAAGATGAGGACATATGATTATACCTTACTTATAAAATTCAAGGTAAAGAACTAAAAAATAAAACAAAAAAATTAATATAATACCATACAAACATTACACAGGACTAATATAAAAATGTTAACCCACCAAGTATTTTATCTCTCTTGATATCAAAACCAGGGGAGATGGACTTAAGACTGCAGGAAGAGGAATGTAAATTGGACATATGGACGGGTTATTCACTTAACATACTGAGTGCCTGCTGCAAAACAGAGCATTAGACTTGGTGAACACAAAGATGAATCAGACACCATCCCTGTCCTCAGAAGACTCATATGACCGGGCTGCAGTGTG
This sequence comes from Rhinolophus sinicus, assembly GCF_036562045.2. NCBI lineage: Eukaryota > Metazoa > Chordata > Mammalia > Chiroptera > Rhinolophidae > Rhinolophus > Rhinolophus sinicus. The sequence goes on along the minus strand of NC_133754.1, from coordinate 113,293,802 downwards.
GTATGGTATAAGCCTGTCTGGGTTTGAATCCAGGCACTGCCACTGATTAGCTGTGTGACCTCTCTAAGCCTCTATTCTCATAGAGTTGTGAAGATCAAATGACACGTGTGACGTTCTTACAAGAGAAGGCAGTTGTTATTTATCAAATTCTAGGCTTCTGGAACTAAGAAGCAAACAACATCGCTAGAAGCTGGAGGGAAGTGGCTTACAGACAAAATAGGTACTGAAGGGCTACACATACCTGAGACCATGGAACCTCAGAACTAGTAGAAAGAACCAGAGTGGCCAATTTTGTCTAGGACTGAACAGTTTACAAAGCACTTCCACATACACACCATTCTATTTGTCGTACACAGTTGCACCTTCAGGATGAGGAAACTGAGTCTTAGGAAATGTTAGTACCTTTAGGACTTCATATTGCGGGGCCCTTAGATCTGGCTGGAAATGTAGTGCTCTTTCCACTCCAGCAAGAGAGCTTAGGGAACATCTAGCATGGCCACCTCACATTAAAATACATGCTTATAATGTAGATCAGATCAAAACACGACCCATAAAATATAGTCCCATACCGCGAAAGTCTATTGTAACAGCCACTTTAGAAAACAGGTATCAGTACATCCCCTCAACGCTTGTAGCACCGCAATTCTTTACAGGAAATTAACATTCAGAGACACTATAAACTTCAAGAATTTTACAGGTGAAATATAAAATTATGTAGGAGTGGCTTCAGACCAGTGGTTCCCACCTCTGACCACTTATTAGAATCACGGGGGTGGGGTGGAGGGGTGTTACAATTCCTAATGCCCAGGTGGCCCTCCAGATAACTTAGATTCTCCTCTCTGAGAGTAGGACCCAGGCATCAGTTTTTAAAGCCCTCCCCACCCCCCACCCCCCAGGGATTCCAATGTGCAGCCAGTATCGAGAACCACTGGTTTAGCTCATTTTAATGATGACTCATCTCTAACAGGGTACTATGAAGGTATTCCAGATGTTTGAGAGACATCAACATTTCAAGGTCAATGCCACAGATAACAGCTACCTCTTCTGTTCTATGACAGTAAGTCCCTTTGGGCAGACAGCAGACACAATGCCGGGTGGCCTGGGCTGTCGGCTGACCCAGGATAATGTTTCTCATAGCTTACACTTAGAGATAAACTTCTGGGAAAGATGAGTTGCACACACACACACACACACACACACACACACACACACACGCACGAACTAAAGAGAAGTGGATGAGCTCAACACTACCCAGAAGGAAGGCAAGAACGAATGGATATTTGAGTTTTTAGAGTTTTGTCCAGGTTCGTCGTAAATAGGATTCTGGATCCTAAGTGAAAGGAGCACAGATCCTTGTCTTCCAGGAACCTTAATTTAGTGTTGACCCGGAAGGCTGTAGACATGAGGTGGTACTGCCCCCTGACCCCCTGTGGACAATATTCTAATTATGTCGGTGGCAGCCACCCATACCATGGAAACAAACAGATTGCATTTGGAAAACTGATGACTAGAATTAGGGGACAGTGAATGCAAAAGACCCTTTGTGTGTGCAAAGCGACTGTCCCAAACACGAAGCAACCTAAGTAGAACTTCCTTCGAGTCTTGGGCACTGTGCTCTAACCAAATGGGCTTCCTTCTTTAGAAAAGACACCATGCACTGATGCTATAGGAAAACTACTCTGGAAATGCCTTACAAAGACGTTGCTTACTAATTCAAAGCACAAACATATACGCTGACATTTCACAAACTTGAAAAGCAGACACTGACGTCTAGGCCCCTTGGATTATTCCCTAGGATGGAATGGGTGTGGTATCTGTGAGTCTGTGTGTTTGGAGAGCCTGCGCTCCACTGTTCGTCCCAGAGGCTGGGCATCAGGGAGTCTGTGACTCCCAGCAGGTCTAGCTCTCTTCCGCCTGCATTCTATTTTGTAAACACTTTGGCACTTATACTGGGTTGCCTGTCATCTGGCCTCCCAAAGGTACCCAATGAAGTTACAACTTGAAATAAATAAGAGGGACGGGCCTGAATCATCCTACCTCTATTCAGAAGTATTAGTAAGACCTCTCTCTGTGTCTCTCTCTCTGTGTGTCTCTCTCTCTCTCTGTCACAAACACACACACACATACACACACACACACACACACACCAAATAACGAAAATAAAATCCATCACAGTTGGGGGTGGGTGGCTGTCCCAAATATATATAATATATGAGAAAGCTTATTTTCCAGAATGTTTGTTCGCCAAACATTTAGATCCATATAAGAGGTGTTCCAGGAAAACAATGGGAAGGTCCAGAATTGATTGGCTGCTAATCTCTTTACCTTTTGTAGGATGTTTCCTCCAGCAGTGGATTAAATCCATGTTTAATGCTACCCAGGCCCAGCTATGTCCATATTAGGAAAGCCCAAGCTCACATCTCATTCTCTCTCTCTCTCTCTCTCTCTCTCTGTGTGTGTGTGTGTGTGTGTGAAAAAAGGATCTGTCCTCCCTCCCATTGCTCTGCTTCCACCCCCACATGTGTAGGTGGGAGAGTAGGAGCCGGGAATGTGAACTTGATCCAGCATTGATCAGCCAAGCAGCAAACTCTTATTGTTCTTTAGATACCAAACATAACTTCTTTCTACTAGGGATAAACCCAGCCATTCTGCACACAACACAGCTTTTGTGCTCAGTAGTGTGAGAGATGGAAAAGGACCACAAAGAACATTAGAGCTTTATTAGACCCATCATAAACACCTCCTAATATGCAGAATTTAAGAATCCACCCAGTTAATTTATATTCACATCAATATTAGGTATATTAGGCTCTCTTAAAACTAACAGTCTTCTGGTCCTCGCTGTTTTTATAATTATCAATTTCAATTTATAGTGTAAATACTTGGTCTGTTTTAGCTTTGCCTGCTATTTGAGCATTTCTTGTTTCACTACCTTGCTCTCTGAGGTTCAAGGGCCCTGGAAATCATGCGAATGTACAACCAAATATGCTGTTGCTGTTTTTTAAGTGCTGTCCTATGAATGTGGCTGACCTGTCTCTGTACAAAGCCATATGTGGTGAGAATTCAGACCTAGGCACCGTCCGGCCTTGCCACGCAGAAGGTGAGTGTTACACAACCTCTCCACGCCTGTGAAATGGAGATAATTCTATTTGCCTCCCAGAGCTGTGCTGAGGATGAAATCAGACGGCACTTGAAGCCAGAGGCACAATGTAGACCAGTAAATGCTCATTCCTTTCCAAAACCAAAGCCTGTCTGGTATTTTGAACCTAAGTAAACTTCCAAAGTTCTCAAATTACTGAGTTGTGACATCATAATAAAAAGCCTCACCTGACCACCACACAGATACAATGCCGCTGGACGGAACCTGCAGAGATACGACACGTTTGAGCCACTGCAAACAAGTGTCTATCCCTTCCCAGAGGACTAGTGGACATGAGGAAGCAAGTTCTCTTCCTCATCTGCCTTAGTCTAGAGGAGATCATACCCTTTCTGGTCCCATTCACTCAAAACAATAAGCCCACTGTTGTTATAAAATGAAATTTCACATTTTCTACATTGTTCTCTGAAGGTACCAGCAAGACCAGGTGCTAGATGCAAAAACATCTAAAATCCTCGTAGTAGTTACATGCACTTAAAACCAATGCAATAATTAAGAACTTGGGCTTTTCAGTCAGACAGATGTGCTTTTCAGTTTCCTCATCTATAAAATGGGTGTAATAATAATGCCTGTCTCATACAGTCGTGACAAGGAGCAGTAAACAGTTATTACGCTTTATGCACTTGATCTAGACTCTACTCAGTAAAATGACACTTTTTTTTTCATTCTGGATGTTCTATTACACAGTATACTAAGGAGAAAGGGGGAGAGGAAAGAATTAAATAAAAATATAATTTAATGGAGTTATACAACCTATACATTCTTGGATTGACCCATTTACAGCTTAATTCACTAGAAGCATTTATGCCAAACCCAGACAGACATCCTTCAATTACAAACTCAACGACAGTGATGAAGAAATACAATTTGAGGGGGAGAAACCTATTGGGAACTCAGACGTCTACTTTGTAATAAATACAACTGAGAAGAATCGTAAAGAGAACATATGTTTGCTTGGCTGCACAGAATAGTGAAAAGTGACGGCATGCACAAGTGAGGAAAAAGAAAGAGAGCACAGAGAGAAAAGGAGATGGAACACTTGGAGAACAGGCTGGAGACAGGAGAGGTGATTCCTCCCCAAGGAAATGCCACTGGGAAGCAGACGCTCTCTCCAGTGAAATCCCATCATCACTGGTCGCCCTGGAGTCTTAGCCCCCAATTCTGATGTATTGACTCTGGCCTCCCTTCCATGCATTTTCATGCCAATAAAGTTGCTGAAATTAAAGAAGAATTGAATTGTGAAGCTTTTGGGCATAAATAATGTCATATTGGAAAGTCAGGGCTAATAACAAGCAGGATGCCCTTAACGCTCTTAAGAAAAACCATCTGATCTATGTAGCCCTCAGTGCGGTTTGAAATTTCCCTCCACCTACAAAGGAAAATATTTTTAGCATGTAGCACACTTTGTAACAGACATATAAATGCACTGGAAATATAATTTTAGGGAAGCATCTGGGTTTGATCATTTCTTGTTATACCTCACCCCCCGAATAGGTCCTGCTTTCTCAGGATAAGGAGCACCAGTCTGCAGCAATCTGTGCTGTGACCACTGTAGCAATTTCTCATAAACATTTCATTACTGGCTCTGCTTGTTTTCATTTTTTAAAGCGGCAAATACTCTAATGATTTAAATATAAAAGCAGCATAAAAAATGAGGTTTTCCTTCTGGAGCATTTGGCCCCAGTGTTTTCCCCTCCTTCAAAAGGCAACCTAGACTGCACCGGACTACTTTCCCCAAGGTCATTTAGGCAGCAGACATAAATGAGTACTGACTTATTTTTATGTCTCCAAATGTACCCTAGATGTAATGGTTGCCACTGTCCAAGGTAAAAGTCACCTGCAGTGCTTATTAATCTGCAGGAATTTCAAGACATTAACAACCCTGGAAAAAGTTTTTTCATCTCCTGCTGGTCAAACAGGTTAATATCTGTGAATAACTGATTTAAATTACAAGTGAGCATATTTTTCAACGGTCGACCAGCATAAATGCTCTGGCAGATTGATTATGACTTAAGATTTCTCCCAATAATCTTTCAAATAGCAATTTTCCAGTAGGAGAAAAAAGAAATGCACAAACAGGGTTTCTTGTTAGTGTACATTTATAAAATACAACTCAGGACAAAACTCATATGAAAACTCACCCAGTATCACTACAAACTAAGGGCAAGTTTTCAGTCTGAGGATAATTCAACATGAGGAATGGAAGACACTTAGAGGGAAAGTACATCCCAACCTTCCTCCTCTCAGAGGCAAACAGCACACCTGGCGCTCGGGCCTCAGCGAGGTACCAGGCCGGCACATAGTGACATAGGGACGCAGTGACGTGAGGTGCAAAGTGGGTCTGGCCTTCACCCAGGCCAGCTCCCTCACTCCCCAAAGCCATGAGGACTCAGAGAAGGCCAGCGGCTCGCCCATGGTCACACAGCTTGCTGTGGGGCTGCCTCCAAAGCTGCATCTACTCTTCATCAATTCTTCCATCATCCAATACAGGACTAAGCCCACAAAGCAACACTTCACTACACTTTGCTCTGTGAAGACAGCAAAGTGGGTAGAACGCAATGGCTTCTCCTCCTCCACCCAGCCTCCACTCTTGCTCATTAATCTCAAAATAATGCAACCTTGCACTTTCTGCATCAAGTTGTCTGCACCCCACTGAGAGTGTGATGGCGCTGGTTATAACCAGACAGGATGAGAGGAAGAAAACACTGAGCTCCTCAAGGCCTACGCTGGAAAACCGACCTAGAAAGATGGGGTCTTCTACTGAAGGAGCTGAACACACTCTTTACCAAGTGCCAATAAATTGTGGACAGCTGCCATACAGAGAAACGTGTGCGACACAAATGCTGCCCTTTTTAAACTCACATTTGGACTTGGGCAGTTTGACAGTCACTGACTGTTACCCTGACCTGGGATACACTTGCTGGCTGTCCGACACTGCATGGTGCCCCTGACATTCTCCTGCTCTGTTTCAACAGAGGGGACAAAATGAGGACAAAACCAGGGACTCTAGTTGGAGTTTGCTTCTGAAAGCAAATAAGGGGATATGGGAAACATCCCTTAAATGCTTTAGAAGGTACATAGACACTTTTTGGTTCAACCAATGGCTTTTTCTCCTTTGTTGTTTTGGTGACCTGGTATTTATTATCTAATTTAGTTTCCATCTCAAAAGAGGAACAGTTGTGTCTTTCTAAAGGAAAGACCTACACTAATCTCCACGCTCACTCACTTTCATTCACACCAGCTGATGTGTTCACCAGCTCTCTGATGCAATAAAGTCCAGTATTTCCTATGCAAAATATACAGTCAGATACACAGGGCTACCATTTAGAAATATCTAAATGGAAGAGGGGAGTGTATACCCATGACACATATTCACGAAAAACCCCGGAAAGTGAGGTTTACATTACTATATGCACAAAGCCCATTTTTGTCCATTAGAAAACAGTTTCAGGAAAAAGAGTAGTTACTGATTAGATTAAAAATCATCACTGCTCAGAGCTCTCTGCTGTATTTATTTATTATCTCTTTATAGCTCTTATAAAAACTGAGGCAAGGATGAGACCAAGCAGATTTGGATTAAAAGCAACCCTGCTAAAAACACAAAATGCCTTAGTCGGGCGTGCTGAGGCCCGGGGTCCTGGATCAGAGTCCAGCTCTGCCACTACTACGGTGACGAGCTTGGGCGGATCAGCCCACCTGTCCTGGAGTGCAGCTCCCCCCATGGCTGGAAAGATGAGCTCTTCTCCAAGACTTACCCCTACTTAGGATTCTAAAGCAGACTAGAAGTTGTTCAACACCAGAAAAAACTAATATTTAACCACGAAGCAATAGAGGCCACACCCAAGAAATATATACACGTAGATGATAAATGTATTATATGCCTATTTTGTTCGACATAATGGCTCTCTACAAAAAAAGAAGTCAGTGTTCTAGAAGCAGCCAAGTGTCCGGGACAGCGCTCCTTGTCAGCAGGGGCTCTGGCGGAGAAGTTGGTGGCAGGCCCCCCGAGAACCTTGCACGCCCACGGTCAGAGCCGCTACCCAGAGCCTGGGGTGCAGACCTGAACAGCAGCAGAGCCTGTGCAGTGTCAGAGCCCAGCGGGCCTGCGCTTGCGCACATGTGCACGACACGCTGCACTGCTGGGGCTCAGGGCGTCCCCCGGGCGTGGCAAGAGCGTAATGCAGACAGAGAGCAATCTGCCTTTGATGAAGAGACTCCCAGAGGATGTCGTCATCCTAATAAAAGGAAGAATGGGTGAAGTTCTTCTTAAAAAGTAGAATCAGATGTTTTTCTATTGACATAAAGGTTTACAATCCGAAACTATCTGTGTCCTAATTCTTTGAGGGCACGTTGAGATCTTTCTGAAGATCTCTCTCTACAAAATAAATAAAGCACTATTCCAACAAGAGCCTATTAAATGGTATCGCTTTTTCTGAGAGCTACAGTGTCCTTACTTAAGTGATTCTCTCTGTGGGTGCACAGTATGTGTGAATCTGAAAAATGGATGACACTGTATGTCCAAACATGGCCCACCGGACTGGGCACCTTGAGGACAGTCACACTGCCTGCCCTGCACAATGAGCTGGCTGCCTTGTGACCGAGTGGGGTGCAGCCAGGTCCCCAGCATGCAAAAATGCTGTTTTCTATGCACTCAGTCTCTGGCTTGCCCAGCACAGCAAATATAGGAAGTTGACCTCTACCCAGATCCCAAGCCCAGGCAGAGGCCCCCTGTGTGCAGGGTGAACAGAGGTTGGTCTGTGGACACCCCTACAGGCCATGCGCTCATGGGCAGAGCTTTGCATGCCCACTCACTGCCCAGCACAACGCTTGGAAACTAAACCAGAAAGCCAAATACCTGGATTTCTCAGGAAAAGTATAAAATCGAAGGACTCTGTTTAGATTATGTACTCAGAAAAGAAGGAAACTTCTTTTGACAGAATATGGGTCCTAGCCCTACTTAGCAGGTGTGAGCTACAACCAGGATGTGTAGTTTTAAAGAGCTTCCAGGACTCGGCATAACTGGAGTAAGTGACCCCCAGGGCCTCTAACCCGAGCCTGTAAAGCTATGCTTCTGGCAAATACTCAGCCTTGTCTCTTTATTAAAACCCACGTGTGCACAGGCCACTACCAACTGTCTCCATCAACTGGACTGAGCCGAAGAGACTTTTCAAAGCGACTCCTGATCCTTTCTCTTCTGTTCCAAAAAGCAGAACAACCAAGCAAATACTGGATTTCTCTCTACACTTACAAAGAAAATTTTCAAGGGCGAGGAAACACTTTTCATCCTCATTATTTACTAGGAGTCTCGTCTTAGACTACGATGAATAAGATTCAAATTCTTTCTGGAAATCAGGTTTTGGAAGGCAGAGAACAGAAGAAAGAACACAGAGTTTTCATTTGGTGCCCCAAAGGAAAATGTCTCCTGTGTCACCATAGTGCCAATACACCTGGACAGTGTCAAACAAGATGCCCCGAATAAAACACAACGCCCAGCACAGACCCGCAGTTACCTACTTCTCTCTGGGAGGACAGACCCTGTCTCTTGTGACTGCCAAGCAGTGTATCACTTTGAGTCTGTGGGAAGGGCCAGGTGCTTTGGTGACACATCGACATTGCAGGTCCTCCTCTCAGGAAATCCAGAGAACCTAGTCAGTGTACCGCTGAGGATCCTTGACAAAATGTTCAGTCACTTAGAAAATGTAAGTCCAACCATGGACAGGAAATGACAGCAAAATTATCAGGAGCCCCAAAGCACAGCACATTATGGCAACTGCTATGATTGATATAAAAGAACGAAGGCGCTCACAGCACATGTAATTTGAAAAATACAGTTTCTCTGGAATTTGCAAAATAACTATTCTCAGTTTTCTTGAATGACCATTACATGTAGAATTCTTAATAGCCACTACTGAGAGTGAGTATTTCTAACAGGCCTTAGAATTATGTTGGTAATATTAAATAATACATAGCAAAAGAAGTCTACAAGTTACTCTCCTAATAAACCACCTGGCTTTCTCGGTGCTAAGAGTTCCAATTGACAGAAAGTCTCTTACATCATATCTTATCAAGTTTCCTCAATTTTGTGACTACTGCATTTTCCCTGCAAGACTTAAAAAGTTTTCCATCATGTGCTTGTGTGGCCTTTGGCAACTGGCAAGTGTTGGCTTGGAAAGAAGTGGCATTTTCCAAGATGACACAATAACCTGCTGTTCTAAATTCTGGGATTCAGGAGCGAGTCTGAGAGCTTGAGCTGATTCTTGCCTATTTCCAGGACACTGTAAGGGACCAACCGGCTGTTCCCGTCTTCTCTATCCTTGACACTGCCACTTGCTGCCTGTGATTGTGCCATTTAATGGCTGATAAGCATTTCCCCCAGAGTAGAAGGAGCCACAGAAGGGCTGGGACAGTCACGGCATCAGTGTGCTACTTGTAGCACTTTGGGAAACAGGTCGCCTGGGAGTTGAAATTAAGAGCCAAACTAAGGCTGGTAATTCATTCGTACCCTTCCTAGTGACTTCTGTGAAGCTCTCCCATCCATGGATTTTGATCATCTGTACTGTCACAGCAGACTGAAGGGCATCTATGGACTGGCCAGCTCTATCTTTATCCATACGTTTGAAAAATATACAGATGATTTCAACGGTGCCTATTAGGTTGGGGATTTTAAGGCATCATACACTCAATTTAAATCAGCTAATAGCTTTAGAGCAGCACCGTTCACTAGGACTATATGGAAGCCACACGTGTCATTTAAAATTTTCTAGTGTTACAAAAGTAAGACACAGCAGCTAAAGTTAATTTTAATAATATATTTTATGGGATATATATTGGGTTATAATGTATCCAAAATATTATTTCAACATGTAGGCAATATTTAAAAAATGATTAATGAGATATATTACCTTCTTTTTTTGTACTAAATCCTCTAAATGTGAGTGTTTTCACAATCCATCTCAATTTGGATGCTAAATTTTAATCATAAATGCTTGGTCTATATTTTGATTTTATAAAATTTACAATGGAAAAGGTGGATTCATTCACATAACTAAATTCCTCCAAACAATAACTGGATTATTAGATTTTAAATTTAAATTTAGATTAAATTAAATATTCAGCTCTCCAGGTGCACTAGATTATTTTTCAAGTGCTTAATAACCACATGTGGCTGGTGGCCACCATACTGGACAGTGAGCCCTGGAGCATCTACCATGTGCACCACAGCAGGTAATACAGGATGAGTCAAATACCCTTGTTTCCCTGGTGGGGCAGGGGAGGTATGAGACACATACAAACAGTAACAATATAAGACAAGTTAAGATACTTGCTAAATCCAGAGAGAGGAAAGCATCCCAAGGGGAGAAAAGAGCACACACCAAAGAAGGTGGTGGTAAAGCTCACAAATATTTGGAGACTGGTAATTACAGTTGGGCACATGACAAGGAGTGGTAACAAACAAAGTTTAAATAGGTAGCTTGGGGCAGTTCTGCCAATAGCCTGAAACAGCAGGCCAAAGAGTTTGTTCAAAATGCATTGCTAATGGGGAAAAGGTTTCTGGGAAGGATGGAGCTGAGCTGTGTTTGTGCAAGATTCACTTACATTGATGTGGATGACGATGGAAAACGGGGACAGCTTGATGTCTAAAAGACCAACCAGCTACTGCTCTATTCCAAGCAAAATATAATGAAAATATGGGGGAGGCCTAGGAAAGGAAAGAAATTTAATAAATATGTACATAAGGATATCAGGACTTGGCAATGTGAGCAGGAAATCAAAGAAAGGAAGGAGTCAGAAAGTTCTGTAACAACGAAAATAAGGAAGTACAGAAGAAAGGTTGGACAGGAAAAAGTTATTTCTAATGTATTTGCATATAAAAGTTTTAAAAGAAGATTGGAATATATGTACATATAGGGTGGGGTGGTGGAGATCTTTGGGCAGAGATGAAAAGAAATCAAAATCTATTTATAGAACTGTCAAATTAGCAGAAAGGGCAACTTTCTTAGAAATGATGTTTACTATTTCAACAGTGGCGGGAGACAGGTCTCAGTAAATCAAATTATGGTACTATTCATTAGACAGCTATGCAGCTGCTAAAAATTATTGCCCTTGAATTATATCAAGGGATATGGGAAACTGCCTTTTTTTTTTTTTTTTTTAACTTTGTGTTTGCTTTCATTTATTTTTTGAAAATAAGCTCTAACTCTGAGATCTTAGGAAGTTCCTGAATCGCTCTGGTTTTGTCTGGCCCTCAGGAGTACATATGAGAGCCAGTGACACACAGGGAACTGGTTACCAAACACCCATTAACTGTAGTGGAAGTCACACAGTGAAGCCCCATGCAGCGCAGTTGATTTTCACCTCCTAATGTTCTTTCAGCGTCTGCCTTCGTGGGTGGGTATTTACTGCAGAATATTAAATGTAAGATTCCTCTTTTTTAATACAGACTGAGTATAGTGAATTGTAATTGCCCCCTTCTAAAATCGGCAGGGTGCTAAAGATATGTTCATTCTTCAGCTAGTTAGCATTGGGGTAATCAGGCAAATACAAAAACCATCATAATCTAGAACACAATGGAATACAATCCATTTTTTTTGGTAAAATAATTATGACAACACAAGTATAAGAAATTGAGTATTTTTCTGTGACTTTTAAAAGTCTAATAGTTTTTTGTTTTTTTTAATTTGCTGGGGGGTCACACAGCTGATAAGGCACAAAGTAAACTGTGGACCTTTTGTTTTTATTCCTGTCCCCCCACCACTTCTCTCCCCTCTGGCAACCATCAGCTTGTTCTCTATATCTGAGTCTGTTTCTGTTCTGTTTTGTTAATTCATTTGTTTTATTTGTTTAGATTTTGCATGAGTGAAATAATGGTATTTGTCTTTCCCTGTCTGACTTATTTCACTTTGCATAATATACTCTAGGTCCATCCTTATAGTTGCAAATGGCAAGATTTCATTCTTTTTTATGGCTCAGTAATATTCCATTGTATATATGTACCAAACCTTTATCCATTGATCTATTGATGGATACTTAGGTTGCTTCCATATCTTGGCTATTATAAATAATGCTGCATGAACATGGGGGCATCTTTTAAAATAGTTTGTTTTCTTGGGATAACTATCCAGAAGAATTGCTGGATCATATGGAAGCTTTATTTTTAATTTTTTGAGGAACCCCCATACTGTTTTCCACAGTGGCTGCACCAATCTGCAATCCCACCAACAGTGTACAAAGGTTCCCTTTTCTCCACATCCTTGGGAACACTTGTTATTTGTTGATTTATTGATGATAGCCATTCTGACAGGGGGAGGTGATATCTCATTGTGGTTTTAATCTGCATTTCCCTGATGATTTGTAACGTTGAACATCTTTTCGTATGTCTATTGGCCATCTATCTGTATATCCTCTTTGGAGAAATGTCTGTTCAGGTCCTCTGCCCATTTTTTAATTGGGTTTTTTTTTGGTGTTAAGTTGTATGAATTCCTTATATTTTTTGGATATTAAACCCTTAGTGGATATGTCATTGGCGAATATCTTCTACCATTCAGTAACTTGTCTTTTTGTTTTGTTGATGGTTTCCTTTGCTGTTGAAAAACTCTTTAGTTTGATGTAGTGCCATTTATTTATTTTTTTCTTTTGTTGCCCTTGCCCAAAGAGATACATCCAATAAGATATATTGCTAAGAGCAATGCCAGAGTTTACTGCCTATATTTTCTTCTAGGAGTTTTATGGTTTCAGGTCTTACATTTAAATCTTTAATCCATTTTGAGTTTATTTTTGTATGTGGTGTAAGAAAATGTTCCAATTATTATTATTATTATTATTTTGCATGTATCTGTCCAGTTTTCCCAGCACCACTTAAGATATATAGTTCGGATAGTAAAGACTTTAAGTTCAGATAATAAAAATTCCAATTTTGTTTTAAAAGAATATGCACCTATATGCTGTACAGCACAGAAAATGTGTAGAGGGAATGACACCAACCTGTTAGTCACAGATTATCTCTGGGGGGTACAATCGAAGGGGCCATTGCTTGAACTGCTCTAGAGAACATACTATTTTTATTTTTAAAAAGGGAGACAAAGGAAAGGGTAAACTATATATTCATACAGAAAAATGACTGTAAGGATTTATTTAAAAAATTATCTCGGGGTCATTTTTATTTCATTACAAGCTTTTTTATTTTCCAAAAAAATATATATGTATTACTTCCATAATCAGAAAAATAGTCTGAAAGGAAACAATCTATAATTCTGATGGTACAATCAAATTTAAATCTGTTTGCAAAGCCAAAGGTTATAGGATTGGGTGTTCTTTAAAGAGGTTTGGATCTAATTACTTTTACTTCTTTGGGGCTCATGCTTACTTTTATTGCTGTTGAAGCTATTTCCACATTTAAAAAAAAATGATTTCCATTCAATGTGGCCAAAAAAGGAAAATCGAGGCCAACCACAAGGCAAGCCTTCCTGAGAAGACAAAAAGCCTCTGTAACCTGCGGAATGAAAACTTCACCAGTAGAACGTGACTCTTTTGTCATGAAGGACTTCAATTACTGGTGGACAGAAATTTTTAACGAGAACAAAGAGCATCGGAGTGATTTCAGTGCTCTGGTTGTCATTCCAGGCCAAGCACACTAGTAACTTTATATTATAATGATGGAGACAAAGAACAAGGTGTCCCATTCACCGCCAGGCTCCTGCAACCGGAGGGTCCCGGCTCTTGCAGAGCCTTTCACTGAAGTGGAAACGAGAAGGAACTCTCAAGGAGCGTGAAAAGGCTGCGAGCAGGTAAATCATCATCAACCATATAAATAACAGCAGAAAATGGGTATAGGGATGAAAAGATGCCATCTGATCATTCACGAATGGAAAGATATGCACTAAATCAGGGTCTTTTCTCTCTGAGGCTGTTGTTTTTACTGAACAGTTAAGCACCCAAGGAAATACCAGTTGGGTCTTAAAGACAATTTATAGCCGGGTTGGCCTCGTTGCACCTGGCTGTGTTTTGACAGCAGGTTTCGTCAGTTTATAGCAGAGATTCTTGTCTACACTATAAGCTGTCACTAATGCAACTAGACCTTTGGAAGAAACATAGGGCTCAGAGGCAAATCTCTCCCTTCCACGTACCCCTCCCCCTTTTAATGAAAAGCAAAAGCCTCCTGCTGGTGGCAAAGCCTGGGCCTCTTCAGGGGAAATTACGAGCCTCCTGGGAGTGAGAGGGTCAGCCCCAGTGCTACAGCTTGAGTGGGGTGCGTCTGCTTCTGGGCACTGATTAAGGACTCTTTCTGTTTTCTTCCCTCGGGGCTACCACTGAACACTGCGGCCCTGTTGTTTGGAGCCAGGAAATTCGGGATTCTGTTCTCTGAGCTCCCAACTCTTCCCAGCTTCCAGGCCACCCTAAGAATGTCTGGGAGCCTTGCAACAGCCTGGCCTAGGAACACTAGGCAGATGGGGATGCCCCCACCCCCATCTAAAACAAGGGCAAGGCTTCGCTATTTAGGATCAGACAGACCCTAAACCTTGTTTCCCTGAGATTTTTGTATGTGGCATGCATCCTGGTTTGGGAGCCACCACCTTAGAAGTCACAGGAGCTCATGCTAAGACCTGAGCTGACAGCACTGCCTCCCAGGACCAGCAGCTGCCTTACCTACCCCTGCTCTGTTTTGCCTTTTTAGGACTGAGTCTTTTATACTCTCTCTCTCTCTCTTTTTTTTTTTTTTTTCTCCCAGAAAGATCAGGCCAAACAAATAACTTTTAACAGGTGACACACATTCCTGAACTGAAGGCAATGCGTCCTTCTTAGGAATGAGCTCATGGTGGCTGGTGGCCGACATTGTCCCGTGTGGTAAAACAAGACAAAGATGTGAGGAGAGGGAAGAAAAGGTAATGGAGAACAGCCCCTCCTGTTCCTTAATTTCATGGTTCACAGACATTCATTGACATTTAGACACTCCCAAGGGGAAGCTCGTATAACTAGCCATGAAACCAGAAACGAGCAGGCTAACGGGCTGCTCGCCTGGGTCCAGGGAGGTTTCTCACCGCCATGGGAGTCCACTCCCAGAGGCAGGGCCGCTATGATGGGTCTGCAGCTACACTGGGGGCAGCCCCGATGCCCAACGAAACAAGCTCCAGGCCTGCAGGGTCCTTTGAACAGTCCCATTCAGGATGCCATCCTGGAACTTCCCAGGGTGCAGGCTCTAGTGAGGAACAGCACTCAGAATGGTGAGGGGTCAGGGCTGCCCTTTAGGCTTCAAGAAGCAGGCCCAGGATGTGGAGGGAGAGGAGGCTCCAGGCCAGGTGATTCCCAGCTCACGCTGGCTGGGGGCCATCTCTCCTTGAGAATTTCCCAGGAGCTGAATGGGAGGGAGAGAGTAAAACCTTCAGTAGGGACAGGTCCTAAGGCAGCAATGAATCTAGATGGCTCATTCAGATGAGACACCAGCCTGAAGCAGGGATGCAGAAGTCGAGGGGTAGCCGCACCGGAAATGATGGAAAAAGCACGAGTGGGACAGGTCAGAGGGAAGCTGCAGGCAGCCAGCTCACTGTCTGGCTGCAGCCAAAGAACAGAGCTGGAGGCCAGCTGCAAACCCACTGGCAGCACCAAACTGAGGCCTGGTGATGACACCCAAAATATACACTACGCTTTGCAAGAGCTCATCTACACACAGTTCAGAGATGAGCAGCATGTCTTCCTATGACAGCAGGTCACCTGAAGCAGAGGCCGGACGGCAGGCTGAGAAGGGGCGGGAGACCATCATCTCCCGATTCAGGGATATTCCAACTCAGAATGATGATTATTTTCATATTGATAAATATGTAAGTAAATCATTGTCATGATTGATACAATAAGTGGCAAGCTGTACTTCTCCACTGCCTCCCCTAAAGCAGTCAGTTATCTGGAGCTCACCTGTGGAATTCCGGAACTCTCAAGCCAGTCTTGGAAGATGCTTTCAACAGACAACTCAAGCCTTTAAAAATAAAACAATAACAAGCCAAGGATTAAAAGCACTGCACACAGAATGGTCTCTCTAACTATTTAGGCACATCACAGCATCGACCTTCCAGAGAAATACCTGTTCTCTGGACAGAGCACCGCTGTCCCAGGTTAAAGCAGTGCAGCTTGTCTATGGTCAGTAGGATGAAATAGAAGAATCCGAGGCAGACCACGAGAGGTGGCTTTACTGCTCTGAGAGAAACGTTTTGGCTGGGAGCCAACTCAGGGAGGACAGGTCATGTTCATAAGACACACCAGGCCTGACAGCTTCCTGAGAGTGGTGCCGCAAGTGAAACCTGAACATTACAGCACTTGGTGCATCCAAATGAAATTTGAACTTTATGGTGACGATGAGCTACGACAAGCAAAAGTGATACAAACCACTCTTGGAGCACAGAGAGGCTCAGATGAATGGAACTCGCGAGGTTTCCACGGCCTCTGCTTTCCAGCAAGCCCACATTCTGCTTTATTTGAAATACTGTGATTACTTGTTACGTCTGGTCCAAAGTCAGCTGAAATCCTTTTGGTTTCATGCCCTGCTGATTTGAATTCTCCTTAAATGTACCAAGTATCCAGTATATTTAGGGTCAAAGGACTTTAAGTTGTGCCTTCCTGTCTTCCTTAAGTTTGAAGCAATTCCTCCCCCATTTCTAGAAAACTCCTGCTCATGCCCGGAACCTCCGCTCACAGAGGCCTTCCTTGAGCCCTCTTCCAGGTTGGGTGTGGCATATCCACCATGCTCCCTGTCCTCTGTGCTATAGCATCCATCACGGTTTGTGACTGAGATTTGTTTGGTTACTAGATTTTAACTGTCTCCTCACTGGATCGAAGCTCTCTGGGATCAGGGTCCATGCCTGTTTTACTCACTTCCTAACCCAGCACTTGAAACAGTTATTGGTATAAAAGAGGATCCTTATGGACGTTTCTTATTTGAATGAATGAAAACACATTTCACTGTTCACGCAATAGAAATTATTCCTTTTTAAGACAATAATCACCTTTCCCAGTAAGATATTCCCAAGTTGTTAAGATATGTATCTTTTTGTATTTTACATTTTATATATTACATTTTCTATGTATAGTATTCCCTCCCTTCTTTCCTTTTGGAATTGTAAAAGAAGTTGTGAAAAGATGGGTGCAGTCTGCATTTGTTAATTGAGGTGCTGAAGGCCCAGTGCTCCCTTCACCAGGTGGGCTGTGCTGTGGCCGGGCACAGGGAGACAGGTGGGGGGGAGCCACGGGCCTGGGGGCACTGGGAAGGAGGGGCTGACTGCTCTGTCCCCTTCCTTTTCTTCCCCAGGGAGAAGCATGTCACTGGTGCATTTTGTCTCTGCTGGCCAGGGCAAGAGCAAAGGCAGCTGAAAGAGGTGACCGCTGCTATTTCAAAACAGAAAAAATACACAGGGGGAAAGAGGGACTAAGCAGGGAAAGTGTTTTGGATTCATTTTCAAGATGATACCCACCTGTGGTATCAGGCTGGGGAAGAGGAGAGGGCAGAAGTGAATCTGGGGGAGATCAGTGTTTCCCCGAAAATAAAACCTAGTTGGACCATCAGCTCTAATGGGTCTTTTGGAGCAAAAATTAATATAAGACCAGGTATTATATTATACCTCATATTATAGTGTTATATTATATGATATTGTATTATGTTATATAAAATATTTTATAAAATATTATAAAATGATTTTATAATATTTTATAAATTTTATAATATTTTACAAAATAGTTTAATATAAGACCGAGTCATATTAATTTTTGCTCCAAAAGACGCATTAGAGCTGATGGTCTGGCTAGGTCTTATTTTCGGGGAAACACAGTGGTAAAACCCCCGAGGCCGCTGGTCCAGGTTCCCAGACTCAGTGGGGCTGCAGGACATGCCTCGTATGAAAGGTCAGGTGCTGTCATCCCTGGGCCTGTCCCCACTGCTTCTCTGTTGTCATTTAACAGCACCAAACTCAGTGCAAATGGCCAAGCCCCCTCCATAAGCTGTGAGAGTGTGGGAGTGAGTGTGGAAGTGTGTGTGCGCACTCATGTGCCTGTGTGTGAATGTGTGCGAACACACGCGGGGGCGCCTGGATGAGAGGAACAAGCTCCCAGAGCCCCTCACATCGACATCATGATTCTTTCTTGGACTGGATTTACTTGGTTGGCAGCAGGGAGAGGCGCTGGAAATGCCCTTAGTTGGCATAACTGCTCTGCCAGGAGGAGGAAAGTGGGGTTGAAGGGGCCACTTTAGATAAGTGTCCAAGGAGGCGTGAAGTTGTTTTCTGATGGAGACTGTGAGGCTGGAAGGTAAGAGACATTTTAGAATTTCCATTGAGGACAAGATGCTCAGTGAAGCCCTGCTCTTGTTTGAAAGGAATGTAGACATTCCCACCTTGTCTGGTCGGAGAGGGGGTGGGGAGGGAGGACCTAGGTCAGGTCACTTGTGGGGGTCAAGTTCCTGCCCTGGGGCGCGAGCCGCTGGGGAGGCTATAGGCCTTCTCTGTGTCTGCCCTGATTTAGGGGCAAGGGCCCGTTTCTTCTCTGTCCTTCCCTCACTGGTGCTTTTCCCTAAGCAGCCCATTCATTCGCTTCTTTTCCAGCCAGACAGGACACTCCTGTGTCTGGAGCCCTAGGTCCAAAAGCTCCTGTCACTGGTCCTTCAAGGGACATTAAGGAGAGCCCTAGCAAGAGGCTGACTCTGACCTGAGCTTCACTGTGCTATGGCATTCTAGGAAAACGTTAGTCTTAAGCCTTCCCCAACTTCAGAGGAAGATGGAGAATTTAGAAAGAATTTAGAAAAGAGTAGGAGGGATGATCAAAGAGGGAGGTCAAGGGCACTGGGATTAAATATCCTCAAGTAGAGAAGTCTGGGGAATGACTTCATAGCCATTTCCGAGTGAGTCCACAAAAGATGGTAAACAGCTGTTGTGCATGCCCGTGGAGGAGTGTGTAAGAGGACACGGACATAAATTTCCTTCGGGGATACAGCTTGAAGACACTTCTTTAGGGGTGGCATGGGGAGGAGCTGGGGAATTGAGTGCTGGAATGTTACTGAGTGAGGTCCGGGTCTTCACCAGAGACTGAGGATAGGCAGCAGCTTCTCTATGTGCCAAACACTCGGTGGATACCCACTGGGCACAAGAGAAGGAGAGAAGAAAAGGAGGGATACAGGGAGGGAGGGAGAGAACGGACTGGGGAAGGCTGACATGGGAAACCCCACTGCCAGGCTGTCTGACAGGGGCACAGAGGACGTGAGTCAGAATGCTGCCCGTGCCTGTGGAGAGATGTGGGGACCTACATGTATGGAAGGGGCCCTGACTGCTTCAGGAAGGAGGACAACAGGAGGTGCATTAGGGGAGTCTTCTTAAAGGAGGCAGGCTTGAACTGTCACGGAGGAAGGCTGTGTTATTCTGAACAATGGGACCAGTAGAAACAAAAGGAAAGTACCGACAGGGCAAGGAGAGCAGAGGCAGTGGCTCAGAGAAATGGCCAGCTGGGCTGGCACATAGAATGAGATGTGAAAGGAATTGGGGTGTCCTGTGAGGCCCCTGAAGTCTTGCCATTGAGCCATGGCTTCATCAAGGAGACTCAGAAGCAAGGCTGCAGAATGGCACGAACAGAATGGAGCTGAGGAAGAATAACTGAGAGAGAAGAAGCTGGAAGCAGGGAGACTAAAAGGGAGGCTGTGAATGTATTCAAACGATAGGTGACGAGAGGAGGCCTAAATGGAGGTGGGACGCAGGGGATGAAAGTGGAGGGCAGTGCTGGGCAGGTCCTGTTGGAGGGGTGAGAGACGGTGTGAGGACAAGGGGCCCCATGGCTCTCTGCAGGATGACTTTCCCTAGAATGTGTATGCCCACATACAATCCATACTACAGTCTACAACCTGGACAACCGGCCAGGCCAACTGTGAGGGTTATTTCACTGGAAAGTATTAAGACAAATTTTGCCGTATTTAGTATTTGCACACACACACATACTATTATACAGTGGCACCAAAAACAAAACAAAATGCCTCTATCCACTGCCATGTAAAGGTATAAAAGGAGTAGTTATTGCTTACTGAACACCTACTATGTACCACACACTACAAACAAAATCTCATTTAAACTTTACAATATCTGTGCAAGACAAATATTATTATCCCCATCTTAGTGATGAGCAAATAAAGGTTCCAAGAGGTTAAGGGGCCTATCCAAGGCCACACAGTAACTATGAAGAGTAAGGATTCAAACCTACGCTGTCCGGCTGCAGAGCCCCACTTTTCTTTCTGTGCTGAACTCAGGCAGGCTGATACATCACTTTATGATTACGGTGCAGACAAGTCTGCTCCAAACATGCTGACCCCTCGTTCTTGCTCACATCTCTCTTGCTGAAGATGGTCGGGCCTCTGCTGCGGTTGCCCTGTTTGTCTGCACTTGGATTAGAGTTCTGAAGAGATGGGGAGACCCGTGAGAGGGGCAAAAGAGTGAGGGCAGGAGAGTTCACTGGTCAGCTGCATCCAGGAGCAAAAGACACTCCCTCTTGAGGGAAGAGAACATGTGTTTTCAGATCACTTTCTTCTGGAAAAGTTCAAAGCATCTTATAACCATTATCACTTCATTCCTCGTAATATCCTCGTGAAGTGGGTGTCAATTGTTGTGCGGCTTTTTAGCAGATGGAGAAACTGCAGCATAAGAAGACTGGTCAACGTCAATCCAGACAAAGGGCTGAAGACAAGACGGGGCTCCCAGACTCCCAGTATCAGCGCTGCTATCACACCGCACCTAGGCCTGTCTGCAGGTCGCTAAGGCTAACGTGGAGTAGGTGTTACACTCCGAGAGGAAGATGAAAGCGTTAACTCCAGCTGCTAAAAAATTGTTCTAGGATCCTCTAAGTGGCCTTACCTCCCCAGGAAATTATGAGAGACTGCGTGAAAATGCTTAATTCTCAGGGAAGAAATGGACTGCATGTTTTAGGAAAAAAAGATAATGTGTAGCTTTTGCTGTCTGACCGTAACTATTGAGATGACGGTGCAGGTGAATTTTTAGGTCTGGGTGTGGATGTACAGCAGCAGTGAAGCGGAAAGCTGACTTTTTCTAACCAAGACATGCAGAGTCTAATCCCCCTCCCCCCCAGGTTATGTGGCTTAAATCATCACAACAGACAAGCAGACGCATTTCCACCTCCCTGGGACCCAGGACTTACAGGAAATTACTCTTCTGCATGTCTGATCACTATGGAAATTGATTTTGTATGGACAGCTAACAATACACAGACTCGGCTACTCGCCCTCAGGACCTGTGCCCGTGGGCGGCACTTCCGCTCCTGACTGAAGCCTCTGGGGTCTCGGGAGCAGCAGGTGGGTCAGTCCTTGAGCTAGGGAGATCCCTTGCTGAACTCCAAAGTCCTGTAGGGCAACTCTGTGTTTCAGAGTTCCGTCTGCAGGCTCTGTGAGCTATAAATGTGGTCACAGGTTGTTAATGCAGCAGGGGAAACACTATGTTGGACGGCCTGGCACGATGTTGCTTAGAAGCCAAGCAAGTGACCGACGGCTCTTCTCTTCCAGACGTTCGAGTACGTAGAAGTAGCTCAGGCTTGTGTGGAGATGGCAGTGCACGTGCTGTGATGCTCATGCAGTGCATTTCTGAGGGTGGGCTGACCAGGACGGGGAGGTATCAGTCAGCCATATCTGCTACCTGTGCCTGTGGACTTGTTGCTGATCAGGAGAAATGTCTTTATCACTCCTGAGTCCCATCTTCAGCCTCTTGAAATTCTAAAGATCACGTTCTATCCGTGCTTCTGAAGGAAAGCCCCATGGTCCAGCACCTGGCACATGAACTTAGGGATAAATGGAAAGAACCTTGGGAGTGCAGGAACAAGACGGAGGCAAGCTCTGGGAACTTCAGTACTGAGTCTGAAGTGGAAAAATGCTCTTATTCTGGAACACAACCTACCTTCTGTGTGGGTTTTCAATTTCAGTAATTGATGTTTTTAAGTGTCCTTTCCACATGTGGTCACAAATCATGTACAACGCAAAGCTATGCACATGGTTATTTATTTTCCTAATCAAACAAGCTATTTGTGCTTGGGTAGATAATGAAGGTTGCTGACGCAACATTTTATAACACAAGTACACCCGAGCTCCGTGGGGGAGGAAAAGTATTGAATTAAAACCAACACAAATACAATAACTGAAGAGCAAAGAAAGAACCGGCAGCTGTCGATACTGTTGCAGTATCAGGTGGCAGGGTACATTGGATAAGGATTTGTCTGGATGTCCTTCTAAGCATGTCTAGCTTTTCCTTCCCCTGGTCTCATAAAACATCAGCTTTTAAACAGAAACCTCTCACTGAAGATGTCGAAAACAGAACTCATCTCCCTGCCTCCACTTTCAAATGCTTTCCCTCCCACTCCTTCTTTGCCACACGGATTCCCGAGACAAAAACAGCTGCCCCAGTATCTCCAGCTCGACTTCAGATGTGACTGAGTGGCCAAGAGGGAAAAGTCGGGCTCATGTTGGACTCCTCCATTCCCCTTTCACAACCCGTCACCCCGTCTTATCTGCGGCCCTCTGCAATCTCTCTCAGATCTGTTCATTACTCTCAAACCCCACTGCTGCCACCACCATCCCTGCCTTGGTTCCAGCTCTAGATCTCTTGAGTGAACTGCTGTATTGGTTTCTAATTGGTCTCCTGACCTCTAGTTCTCCCCACCCCCACCTACCTTCCACACTGCCCCCCAGAGCATCTTCCAATCTGCAGATGGCACTTCTCTACTTAAACCTTCAGTGGTACCTCTGCCTAAAGGCTGGAGGCTAGGACTGCAGAGACCTTTCTTCGTGCACCCAGGACTGGGAAGCTCACAGAGCACTTACTACACTGAGTCGTAATGATCTGTTCACAGATGTCTTCAGCAGATGAAAAGACCCCGAGGGGTAGGCATGGAATTTATTCCTTTCTGTTCCCTAGTGTCCAGCCTAAAGCCTGGTTGGGAGGTGCTCAACAGAGAATGTTAAATGGATCGAAGCGAGAGGACGACGCAGAGGCAGTATGACATGGAGGGTGCTAGCTCCGAATACTGACTGGCTGGTCTCCTCTGAAAAACCTCGCCCTCTTCAGAACAGCTCGCTCACGTGCCTAACAGATGTGCCTGAGGATCATTTTGCAACGGGGCCAAAGATTAGAGGCTCCAGGGATAGGTGTGGGGCCTTTGGAGACCTAGATAAAATTGGTACAATATGCTGCATAGGTAACAGGGTAAACAGTCTGTTTCAATAGCTGACTTAGATTCTGAGATTAGTTAGCAGGGAAGAAGATGTTTGAGTTTCAAAAAGTATTCCAGTATACTTGCTGAAATAGGTTTACTGTGCGAATGAAATTGCCTTAACTGTTAAGGTGAATTTTAAAAAGAAGCTTAAACCTGCTAGCCAACACAGCATCCTAACTGGGAGAGGTATCCCTCCCCTCAAAGGGGAAGGTTGGTGATCGCTGGCCACCATTAAACAGAGACGCTGCTCTTAACTTCCACAACCACAACAAAAGTTTCTTTGTGGGCCCACAGTGTGTCACCTCAATAAATATTCACAATGATAAAATCCAGGTCCCCCAGAGCCAGAGGGCTCAGGGCCATCAAATGAACTCCATAACCTTATTAGGAAGAGGGTAAAAAGAAAGACTTCCCAAACTAAAAATGCACTGTGTTGCCTCCATGAAAATCACTGTATTTGTGCCCGAAGAAGTTATTCTGAAAGACTGCATAGTCATTACTCAGAAAGAGACTTCGGTAATAGGAGGTAATATACCATTTCTATTAATTTTCTTTTCTTCTTTTTCTCCCCCCTGCATTAGCTCCTAAGGAAACCACTCCATTCTATCAGCATACCTGAAAACTTATTCCAGGGTAGGTACAAAAGAAAAGGGAAAAAAAAAAATCTTCCACGTAAACTATTATTCTTGACCTTAGGAATGGTGACCATATCTGATGTGATTTTTGCATTAAGAAAACCCATATTTCTGCTTAAAAAGAAAAGATGATAAATCTGAAATAGTTCAGACCTTCCAAAACCAGCCACACACTTCCTTCGAAAAGTCTCCTGACAAAGCTAATTTTCTTGGCCAATGACTACAGCCCCATGCAATCTCCCTGGATAAGACTTCCTTCAGCATCAAAAGGCAAACGGGAAGATATAGAAATCCAGGAATTTATCAAATAACGTGGCTATGTTAATTCTGTATGATGCACTGTTTTGCTTTATGTGTGTGTGCTCCCATCTGATTTTTTATAAAAGCCTAACAATAACACTTTTACCTGTTGAAGCAAGAATTGGAGGCAAAAGGTAGAAGATAGGGAGTTTAAACAGAAATGGCAAAGCAAAAATCTAATTCTTAGAAAAAAATCTCCACATCCTCATGGTCCCTGGATCCTCCCCTGAATTTCATGTCACCTCCTTGTCACATAAGGCCTGACACCTTACCTTTAAGACCCCCAAAGTAGGCTGCCTGTAAGACAGGCTTGTCGAGATGGAGGTGTCTAGCCTTGCATGGATCTAAGTCGATGTCTGTGTGAAACAATTCATTTCCACATTTGAAAATCTGTTCTGAGCATAAAAACGGCTAAAACTGTGTGTAGGTCAGAAAGGAGAGTAATGTTGGCTCTTCTTCAAAGCAATGTTTAATTTCTCAAGATGCCCCCCTTTAATGTCTGAATACCAATTTTGCTATTAGAAGTTACGTTTCAGGGTGTTCACTTTGAGTGCCTAAATTAAGATGGGGAATGAGAAGGAAAGCGTTGGAATGAATCTAATCTAAACATTGATGTCGGCCTTCAAGCTCCTCCTTGGATGCCTGGAGGTGGTCAGCCAGACTAAAACGGGATACCTCCCCCTCCAAGGAAAAGGGTGTCTTCCTTTCCAGGGCAGTGACTCGTACTGCAGGGAGCGTGGGCGAGAGCCTGACAGCCCTCATCCAGTCTGCGCTAGCTCCCTTGCCAACTAAGGGGTCTTGGAAAGTTGCATAATCTCTGGGAGCCTCAGTCTCCTCATTTCAAACACTGTGGATGAGAGCAGAGGTTCCAGAGCCAGGCTGCCAGAGAGCAAACCCCAGCCCCACCACATACAGCGGTAAGGGCCCTGGCGCTTCCTCAGACCCTCGGTACCTTAGTCTTCCTGTTGTAAAACTGGGATGGAAACACAACGCACCAGATAGTGGTGTTTGGAGGATTAGCTGGGGCCTGCATATAGTAACCTCCCAAGAGTACAGGCTTATAATAATCACAATGATGATGATGATGATGATGGTGATGATGGTGATGGTGATGATGGTGATGATGGTGATGGTGATGATGGTGATGATGGTGATGGTGATAATGATGGTGGTGATGGTGATGGTGATGATGGAGGAGAGTGCTGTAATGGATCCAGTGATCTATTCTATGTAAATCCTATATGCGTGCCTAATGCACAGAAGATGATTACTGTTATAACTATACCAATCGTTAATTGAGAACCAGCTTCTCATATATGTTATCCCCTTTGACACTCCATGAAACCCTGCCAGAGAGGGTGGAAAACAGAAATTTGATGGGGTGAAGTGACCTGCTCCAGATGCTATCATTAGGAAGGGGCAGAGCTGGGGTTAGAACCTCAAAAGAGCCTGACTTCCAAACCCGGACTCTTACCACTACACTATTTTTTTACCTTCAATTAAACAGTGTTTCCTCATATTAGGCCATGTTAAGTAGAGCCACCCTAACTTTTAGAACTTTCCTCTCCTCCATTCTTTTCCACTGCAGCTGAGACCACAGTGTCCTTGGCTTGCCTCAGAAAGCACTTTGGGGGCTCGCGACTCAGGGGCTCCCCGCTGTGCCCGCTGGCTTCCAATATCTATGTGGGCCCATTTCAAAATTTTGTCGATTGTCCCCGGACTCCTGCTGGCTGGGCTAGGTCCCTGCCTCTACTAAAAGAGGAAGATTGAACTTTCTCAGTTGTAACAAGCTCAACAATGGCAGGGTCATTTTAAAGATTAAAAGTAAAACTGGGCTCTTAATTCCTAAATTGGTCCTCACCCTTTTTCTTCTGGGATGTTCTCCAACAGCATTTGAAGGAAATCCTGGAATAAGAAAAAAGCAAACCATTAACGATATCCTTCAATGAATAACTGCCAGGAGGCATGCCAGAGACCGAGCGTTCCCAGCTGCTCACAGCTCACCTGCTAGAGAAGCTAGGCCTATGCTGAATTATTAGACTATATACTCAACTTATTAATTTACCAGGGCTTTAATCCAATCAGTTAAATAGATTTGTTTTGTAAAAACTACAAACAAATTGAAAAATGTAATGTTTGTTACTTTGACTTAACCCAGTGTATTTCATTTTGTGTTTTACTTTGTTCAAAAGGCTGGCCATAGCATAGAGCACAGCCCCTCTGTACTTAACCCGTTCTCCTCTTCATGAGCTTTCCCTAGAGATCTTGTCACATACTGAACAATCTCAACTCTTCGAGGCTAGTGACTAACTAGACAATATCCTAATGGAGAAATACAGATATCACAATTCCAGAAATTATTCACGGTCCCTGCCTCCATCTGCAGCCTCTTCTAGGGCCACTGTGCAAATCCTCATTTGTTTGACATTTAGGATGTTTCAATAATAGATTTTTTTAATTCTAAAGGCACGACTTAACACACACACCCACTGTTTCCTTTACTACGGAAAATTTCAAACACATTCAAAAGTAGATAAAAGAGTATAATTAACCTTCATGTGCCCATCAACCCACAGCCAATCTGCCCCATTCACTTATCTGCCTCCTGTACTAGTTGGAAGTGAATCACAAATATTACATAATTTCATCAATCAATGTTTCAGTAAATATCTCTAAAAGATAAGGACTCTTTTAAAACATAATTGCAGTACCACAGGGCCTGAAAAAAATTCACACACCAATGTTCAAAATCACACTTATATTTAACTTGCACCTTGAATATTGTGACCAATCTTTTTAGTCCATCTAATCCGGGAATCTTGATTTGGTCTCAACTAAGTTTGTCAGATAAAATATAGGATGCCCAGTTAAATTGGGGGCATACTTACACTAAAAAATTACTTATTTGGTGTTTATCTGAAATCCAAATTTAACTGGGTGTTGTGCATTTTTATTTGCTACACTAGTGTTAACCCTCCATCATCAGGAAGTTTGATAAGATATATTTTGGAAAAATACAGAACATGAAGCAAACACGAATAATATTGAACTTTCTTGGGATCTATACTTGAAGTTTTTCTTTTAATAAATTAAAATCTTTTAAAACAAATCTTTTCGAGAGGACACATGTGTGTAAGCTCAGACTACCAACGATGACACTGCTCAATGAGCACCCCTCCAGGTGGAAGCCCCACCCGCTCCCTGGCCGCAAAACCGAGCCTGTAGATCCAGGGTCAGTGCAGGGCTCTGATGAGATCCATTTAACTCAGAGTGTGAGATGGCAGCAGCAGCACAGACCTCTGGATTACAAACAGATGGAATTCCAGAGGAATGGAAGTCTGCAAACAATTTGTATGACAAGGTGTTCTTTTTCTATCATCGCACTAAGCATAGCCATCACTATGCCGGTGAAGCCAGCCATCCCTTTCTTTGAGTTTATGGGTGGTTAGGTCCATTTCTTCCAGAGGCAAAGTCTCCCCATGAAGGGCACTAATGAAAAATTTATTTTTTGCAATCTCTGTTTTCCTTCTAAGGCTTTACTTGTCTATTGCTGCTTCACCTCAAATAAATGATACAAAGAAAACCAAAAGTAATATGTAAAGCATGGATCATGCAGTCAAAATTGCAAGGGGATAACCGAAAATAGAATAATGCCTCATATCTTCAGTTCTTTCTTGCACCTGCAATGGATACAATGTGTGTGGGGGGGAGTGGGCGGACATACCAAAGGAAATAAGAGCAACATTTAGAATGTGAAGAATTACTTTTGCTTGAGGTTCTCAAAGTCATTATTTTAATTATTATTTTGTAAAAATGTTGAATTAGAAATTAATTTATCACAATCTGATATATTAATAGATTACTTTGCAGATATTTCTTTGGCAAAATAGTATTCTTGCTTCTTAAAAATCCAATTACTGTAAATATAATTTCTTACTAATTTCACTTCATTATCTCCTTATAGCCCATATCAACTTATCCCATATTTGTCCATAATTTATGCTCAATTATGTAGGGGGAAAATTACATTAACTCAATGGCAAGGGGGAGAATTTAATTGCATAAGAACCAGGAAATGCAGAGTTAACCTTAATTCTGCCTTTCTGCATTTTCCAATTACAATTGGATCTTTCTTTACAGGACTGCCGAGCACAGTGTTCCAGAATTTTGTGTGAATACTAGAAAAATACAGGAGGTCCCCAAGAAACCCTGCTTCATTTTTAAAAAAAGATACCTATCCCATCTCCAAGCAGGTGGCCATTGGCCTGTTCCTGCCTCAAGCTGAGACCTGCATGCTGCACAGCAGCTGGATGGAGGCTGCCAACCAATGTGGGGAGGACAGGCCTTATGGGAGCACACTGGGTCACAAAAACCCAACACCTCCAGCATCTCTAATGAGGCAGGATAGGTAGCCTAGGAAATTGACAACCCCCTCCAGGATACAACATGAGGTGCCTCACTGGTAACACAAGTAACAAGTAACTGTATCCAGCACCCATAGCAGGAGGAAAACAAGAACCAGTCTCATCCAGCTCAGTTAATCCCTATGACTGGGACCTGACCTTTAGCTAATCATAATGTCATTATAATCTCATTTACATTGTGGTTGCTATGACTCCCATCATGTACCTGATGCCATGACAGTTCCAAAAGAACCAAATGAGGAAGAAAAAGCGGGAAAGTGAGGATCCCACCTACTGGGAAGAAACTGATGGGCCACGTCAATGGGACGTCATGATTTCAGCCTCCGGGAGATATAAATACCCCTGGTGAGAACTTTATCTGCACGACTCACTCTCTGAATTCACCCACACTTCCCTCTGAGGTATGTACTTTCATTTCAATAAACTTCCTGAGCTTTCTTGCATCTGTCTCGCTCCTGAATTCTTCCTCGTGCTGAGACAATAACCTGGTCGCCACTGCTGCTCCCAGTGAGTCCCCTCTTGGACATCCTGTGAGCCTCCAGTGACACTAAAATGTGGTGCCTGTGTTCCCAAAGGCCATGTGCATGTTCTAGGTGTTCTGTCCTGGAATCCACCCAATCCAAGAAGACACCTGGTCTCATCCAGGCAGTCACTGTACCATCTATCAGTGGAATCAGTCCACCTGGACCTTCTTACTCCTTTCACAGGCCTAATTTTTAACAGTGAAATGCTAGATTTCATGCTGTGTGTGTGTGTGTGTGTGTGTGTGTGTGTGTGTGTGTGTACTGGCATATATCCCTGGAGGGGACTCATCATGGAAGCTTTTCACACTCTCCACAACAGAATAACAAAGAAGATTATGATTATCTATCATGATTACGCCCTCCCTTACCACCTCTTTTTAATTCTTTCATCCATCTTCAATCTTTCCTTCAGTGTGTTGGCACTTTTATAAAAGCAACTTAAAAATTTTAATTGGACAAGGAGGGCTTTCCTTCAAAGCTAATTCTAGGATCATTGACAGGATTTAGGACATTGATATTGATCTAGAATTATTGACAAAGTCAGCTGGCGACAAATGCCACCTCTACAGTATACCTGAAAAAAATAATTAAAACCAAAGGCAAAACAACAACAAAAAATCCCTGCTGTTTTGACAATGAGCTGGGATGAAACTTTATCTCTATCCCTGGCAACTGTTACAAGTCCACACCCCAGTCAAAAAACACATTCTTTAGGAATTTTTTTTTTTTCCATTTCCTACTCTCCTAATAATCTGTACACTAATCAGATCAGTCCCAGACAGCTTCTTTTGATTCACACCTAACAACACTACATTAAGCATTATGATTTAAAAAAAATTACACTGATTTTGGTAGATGGCAAGTTGGTAATTATTCCTCAGTCCTGGTCAAAGTACTCAATAAAGAGCAGGTGCATGTAGATACCACTGGATAAACTGTCATTGGCTTGATAATTACACAGGATTAGTAATTTCTGTCAGATGTTTTATGAATAATTACTATGGTCATGGGGAGAGGGAGGTAGGAAAGGCAAAACAAACAATCAAGACATTGAAGCAAGGACAGTGTTGGCAGGGGAAGAATTGAGAAGAAATGAAATGGTCAGGAAGAAATCACTGTCAAGCTCAAGAGAACAGTTTTAATTGTGGCTAGAAAGATGATAATACTAAAATGCTGGAGAGGTGGGGTGTTCAAAAGGAAAGGATTAAGAAGTAAATTGGAAAACGAAGAAATTGGGACTTCTGAGTAAAGAAACTGCATCACAGCCTTACTCATCAATAACTAACTAGCAACATAAACAAAAACACAATCATTAAAAAAAATCAGCAAAAACTTCACCAGCAGCATCCAAACAAGGAAAGACGTACAACCTTGTGGCATAAACTTCAAAAAGACAACTGAGGAAAGAAACACAAGATTCCAACATAGCTTCCAACCTTCCCCCTGCACCACCTCCAACCTCATGCTTAGCAGTAGTGGGACTGGTGAATTGCCCAAACCCTGAAAATTTTCACAAATACCCACACATTTGGAAAGAAACAGGAATACCTTTACCTTTCCTCTTTTATTGACTGGGAGGAAATGAAAATGTTTGTTGGAGAAAGGTGAGCAATGCCTGGGAAATAAACAACCGAGGATGACATTCTGATGAATCGTACAGGTTCTACAGCTCCAAGCTGAATAGGTAGAACCATGTTAATTGACAGAGTAGCTGCAGTGGGAAAAAGTTGCACCCAAATTAGGTAAAAAGAATCTTGACTGGGGACACTTAACAAAATTTCGAGAGTTAGTGGAGCCAGTTCTTGCAACAAAGGCTATATACAGCTCCAAGGAGCTCTTCCCCTTCACCTCCTCCATGCATAATATCCAAGCTTCAAACTGTAGCTCCGAAGAGAAGAAAAACATGTCTAAGACAAGTTGGGAGAGAAATCAAGGAGAATGTTCCAATACATATGAGAATAGAGAAAAGGTCAGGGCAGTGCTACTCATGCTAAGAATGAGCAAGAAGAAAAGTATGACAACTATGCAAACTAACACAAGGAAAACACACATAAAGAGAGAGACAGAAATAAAAAGCGTATCATAAAAGACAAAGACTCCAGTCTTGAAGAAAACATAATCCAAGGAACAGAAGAAAACTCCCCATGAATGCATTACACTATAAATTAAATTAAATTAAATTAAATTAAATTAAATTAAATTAAATTAAATACGGGCCGGCCTGGTGGCTCAGGCGGTTGGAGCTCCGTGCTCCTAACTCCAAAGGCTGCCGGTTCGATTCCCACATGGGCCAGTGGGCTCTCAACCACAAGGTTGCCAGTTTGATTCCTCGACTCCCACAAGGGATGGTGGGCTGCGCCCCCTGCAACTAGCAATGGCAACTGGACCTGGAGCTGAGCTGCACCCTCCACAACTAAGACTGAAAGGATCACAACTTGAAGCTGAGCTGTGCCCTCCACAACTAAGATTGAAAGGACAACAACCTGACATGGAAGAAAAGTCCTGGAGGTACACACTGTTCCCCAATAAAGTCCCATTTCCCCTTAAAAAAATAAATAAATAAAATAAAATAAATTAAATACAATATCATAATAAGAACATAAATTCAGTAAAAAGAAAGCTCAAAGACAAGGTCACAAAACAACAAAATGAGATGAAAAGAGATTTTAAAGCAAAAGAAATAAATTAAGGACCAAAATAGTACCAGCATAGGAACATTAATAGAAACAGCAAGGAAAAGAACAGCTATAAAGTAAAATTAATAAAAATAATAATTTTGCTTGAGATAAACACATGCCACGAAGAACAAAAAGACAAAAGCAATTAGAAAATAACAAGTGTGGAGGACAAAGATGACATAACATAAGGATAAGTGGTCACCTGCAAGGAAAAAAAAGAAAAATGCATCCAAAGATATAATGAAGGTAATTTCACTGAAAGAAGAAAGAATAGAAACTGTAACTAAAAATACACAGTTTTCCGGGGGGGGTGGGGGTGGGGAACTGATACAGACTCACAGACATCAAGCCATTTTCTGATTAATTTTTTTTATCTTTGATTAAATGTCAAAGATAAACAAAGAATTCTTCTGTCATCCGAGTGGTGTAAAGAGGGGAAAGTAGGCTGACTTCAAAAGTTTCAATAGCAATATTTAATGCCAGAAGTTTGTAATCCACAAAATTCTGAGGAAATGAAAATGCAACCCAAGAATATTATACCCAGCTAGTTTGTGATACAAATATAAAGGCAACAAACAAACATTCTGAATTAAGCACATAAGAACTCATAAATCACAGAACCAGTGAGTCTGCCACTTGAACATCAATTTGATATCAAAATTCAGCCAACAAAGAGTTGAGTCAAAATAAAGCATTCATGAGTATAGAAGCATAGTACAATGACTGGTGGTGAATTCTGAAATCCTTTAAATACAAGCTAAGGCTAAACAACTGTGAAAACTATGGTTACAGCACATACTATAAATGATATGAACCTTAACTATGCAAAACTTTAATTAAGAAAAATTAAAAGTTGGGGGGGAATAGTGGAAGTACATAACTGCTGATTTCCTCATCTTTTACAAAAACAAATAAACTGATTGATGCTTTCTAAAAATAAAATATATAGCTAAAGAGAAAAAAAGAATTTCAATCTTTTAAAGATTTGTTGTTGTTTTTTTTGTAATTGTGTTTTTTAACCATAGAAGCATCATTTAGGAAACGATCTCTCACATTTATCTGAAGTTCAGGAAAGTCCTTTCTATTCATTTTACTTTCTTTTTCATTTGTTAAATTCAAGTAAACTAAATTTAAAACATTTCATTAAAGATCACATGTAATATAATCCTACTTTTATAAAATTATTTCTAAATATATCTTTGTATCTATACATGTGTGTACACATGCATCTATATACTATACATACATACAAGGTGTGATCAAACAATACAGTAAATGTTTAAACCAAAAAAAATTTATTATGGTAAAAAGACACATTACCATTAATCCCACTCAAAATTCTCCCCCCTTGCTTTGAACACACTTATGCCATTGTTCTTGTCACTTTCTGAAGCAGTTCTGGAAGCCTTCTTTCATGAGTATCTTTAGTTGCACTGTTGTCTCTGCCTCGATGTTCTGAATTATTTTGACTTTGGGGAAGAGCCAGAAGTCGCAAGGTGCCAGATCCGGGGAATAAGGTGGATGAGGACCATCATCTTTTTATTTGACAGAAATTGCCATATACCAGAAGCAATACGTGACATGGAGCATTGTCATGGTGGAGGATGATTTATAGCACACTTTAAAACACAACTTCTCTCAATCGTAGCTCACACCCGACCGACTACACCGAACAAGTTGAAACTTGTCACACACTGTTACTAAGGTTTGACCCGCCGCTTCCCGTACTGAAGAACTCTGCCTTTCCGTTGGGTGGCACTCGGCAGCAGCATTCACTGTATTTTGTGATCACATGGAAATGCTCCATGTCACACATCGCTTCTGGTATGGAAATTTCTGTCAAATGAAAACATTACAGTGTAGCCTCATCCACCTTATTTACTGGATCTGGCACCGTGCAACTTTTGGCTCTTCTCCAAAGTCAAAATGACCATGAAAGGTAAATGTTTTGAATCAATTCAGGACATGGAGCAGCCATGACACTGCAACTAAAGACACTCACGAAAGAGGACTTCGAGAACTGCTTCAGAAGTGGCAAGAAGGATGGGATAAGTGTGTTGGAAGTGAGGAGACATATTTTGACGGGGATTAATGGCAATGTGTCTTTTACTGTAATAATTTTTTAAAAATGTAAACATTCAGCATATTTGTTGATCACACCCCATATACATGTGCACATAGCATATAAAACATATAGAAAGACAGAGAAATAGAGAGTGCAATTTCCAGAATAACATTCAGCTAATATTAATTTAAGGTATTTGGGCAGGTGGGACTTTGAACGATATTTTACATTCTTCTTTGTACTTTCCTGTATTCCTTGAATTTTTTAAAAAATGAGTATATGTCAATTGAAAAAGCAGTAATTTCCAAACTTATTATGATACTGCCATAAGAACAGAAATACAGATAAATGGAATAAACTTGAGAGTCCAGAAATAAACTCTTACATTTATGGTCAATTGATTTTCAACAAGGGTGTCAAGATAATTCAATGGAGGGAAAAAATAGTCTTTTCAATAAATGGTCATGAGAAACTGGATATTCACATGCAAAAGAATGAAGCTGGACCATCTACCTCACACAATATACAAAAACTAACTCAAAATTGATAAGAGACCTAAATATAAGAGTGAAAACTATAAAACTCTTAGAAGAAAACATAGGATTAAATCTTCATGACCTTCAATTAGGTGATGAAGAAAATATTAACAAAACATAATATGATAAGGGACTTGAATCTAGAATATATAAAGTACTCTTACAACTCAATAATAAAAGACACCCCAAATAAAAAAAATCAGCAAAGTTTCTAAATAGACATTTCTCCAACAAAGATATACAAATGGCCAGTAAGCACATGAAAAAGTGCTCAACATCATTAGCTATCAGAGAAATGCAAATTAAAACAATAAGATACCACTTTACACTCACTAGGATGGTTATTTAAAAAAAAAAAGAAAACAAGGGTTAGAGAAAGTGGAACCCTTGTGCTTTGCTGGTGAGAATGTAAAATGATGCAACCACTGTGGGAAACAGTAAGACAGTGCCTCAAAGTTGAATTAGCATATAATCTAGCAATTCCATTTTTGGGTATATACTCAAAAGAATGGAAAGCAGAGACTCAAACAGATATTTGTGCACTAATGTTCATTGCAACATTATTCACAAGAGCCAAAGGCATAAATAACACAACATCTATCAACAGAAAAATGGATAAACAAAATGTGGTCTACACATATAATGAAATATTACGTCTTAAAAAGGAAGCAAATTTTGACACATGCTTCAACATGGATGAACCTTGAAGACATTATGCTAAGTGACATAAGACACAAAAGGACAAATAATGTATAATGTCACTTACACGAGGTCCCTAGAGTAGTCAACTCAGAGAGACAGAAAGCAGAATGGTGGCTGCCAGGGACTACGGGGAGGGAAGAACATGGAGTTATTGTTTAACGGATCCAAGTTTCAGTTTGGGAAAATTAAAGCATTCTGGAGATGTACGGTGGTAACGGTTGCACAACAATACTAATGTACTGAACTATATATTTACAAATGGTTAAAATGGTAAGTTGTATGTATCCTTTACCACAATTTAAAAAGTAAAAATCAAAATAAAAGGAGGAATAAAGTACTGATAACATGCCTATAACATGAACCTTGAAAACATGTTGAATGAAAGAAGCCAGTCACAAAAGGCTACATATAATACGACTCCATTTATATGGAATGTCTAGAATAGGCAAATCCCTAGAGACAGAAACAGGTTAGTGGTTGCCAAGGGCTGAGGGAGGTTGAAATCGGGAGTGACTGCTAACGAACATGGGATTTCTTGTGAGGGTGATGGAAATGTTTTCAAATTAGATAGTGGGAACGGTGGCACAACTTTGTGATATACTAAAAACAACTGGCTCGTACACTTCAAAAAGACGAATTTTATGGTATGTGAATTATATCTCAATAAAGCCTTTATAGAAAAACCAATAAAGCTATTATTCAAAGAGAAAAACAAGAAGAAAATCCAAACGATTTAGTGGGAGGAGCACTAAGTGTTCCATGGGAAGTTGAAACCAGAACCTCAGAAGTCATGTAAATGCAATGCACTCATTTAACAATGCAGGACCTTGGTAAGAAGTAGTTTTTAGCAGTAGGCATTTGGGCTAATCAGTCAACCAAACATATAAGACTTCTGAGCCACTTTTCAAGTTGCCTTTCCAAATATGTGTTGAGGAAAACTCCCTCTTCTCTCAATGAAAAGAATGAAAAGAATGTAGACACGAGGACTAGCCATCTAGTCTTGTTACACTCATGCTCTTGCCTCCATGTGTTCAGATTATACATGGACATTCTTTATATATAACATTGTGGACAATGTGAGCTCAAAACTGTACATGAGCACAAACGGCAAATGGCAAAATTACCCATTGGTCCAATCTGTACTGGAGTTGCACCCTCTATTATCTGTCACTTACAAGCACTGTTTTCAGAGAGGGTCCCTCTCTGTTAAACTTTTTTGCTGTGCTCAGCTTGGCCCCACACCTGTATAAGCTGACAGGGTCTTTCTTTGAGCATTTCAGTGCATCTTGCTATTAATCTATTTGTGTATCAAATATATATGGTGTACATACTGTGTGCCAATCATATATTCAGTACTGGTGAAATAAAAGGACTGGTCTGGTCTTGATGAGCGTATACATAGAACGGAGGTGACAGAAAACAAACAAATGGGTCCATAAATGAAAATATAGAACATATAATTATAAATAATGCAGGGACGATGAAGGCAATGAGTAACAGGGTGGATGCCAATCTGCTTAGCGGGGGTGACTGAGACTGTGGCATTCAAGCTGAGATAAAAGGATAGAAAGGCTCCAACGTTGCAGGATTGTTTTGCTTTTATTTCTAAGGTCACTTGAAATGCAACTATCCACATCACTGTGCACAGGAGCTTTGGGTCACAGACTGTCCCCAAACTACAGGGATCACTCTCCCTGAAACACTTCCCACGTCCACCTCATTAACTTCCCATTTTTCCTATTGCATTAAATCGTAAATCTTTTCTCTGCTTTTTAATACTCACATAATCTAGTCCCCACATGCCACACCCCCTCCAACTGTACATCATGGACTCATGAGGACTCATAAATTACCTGGGAAAGAATCAATTGCCCATGAAATGTGCGCACAAATTTTCTTAAAAATGAAAAGTAGGTGTCATCTCCAAGTCTTCTGGCAAGGAATCGGAGAAGGAAATAGCCCTAGAAGAAAGGAAAAAGAAGAAGAAAAAAAGATGCCTATTATGGGTTCATCAGAAAATGCTCACACAGTTAACTCTAGCTTACCCGCCAGCACTTTATGCACATCTAGAATGTTCCATCTGATGTGTCCCAGGCTGCCCTTTACATTCTTACCACTAAGGTTGGGCCTAGAAATTATGCACAACTACTTTGCTTTCAATTCATCCGTTGATGGTATCGCATTTTTCATGGTTTACAGGAAGCCTGGATATCCATCATGGACCCAAAGTGAAGAGGCGCCCAACTCCTCTCTCCCTCAGCTATCAGAAAAGGCCTTTCCAACTTAAAATACATCCTTCTTACTCCTGTCTTCTAGTTGGAACCTGACAACTTTAAGATCCTGCTCTTTAAAGCAGAGAGAAGGGAGGTACAGGGCAGAAGGGAGGTTCAGCTTTCTTTGATTCGTGCCTCACTTTTTGGATATGAAGTGCTTTAATTATTGGAAAATCAGATATCTCTGCCCAGTCAGAAGTCATTTACAATGTTGATGATTTTTTTACTTTGCCTCAACCATGTTACTAATCTTCATTGTTTATGTGTACGACGTCTGACAATTAAGTTCGCGAACTTGTTGCAAGGCTATTGCTAAACTTTTTTGATATCAGAGAGATTATTCATTATGAATTTGTACCAACTGGACAATTAACCAAGTTTACTATTTGGAAGTGCTGGAAAGGCTACATGAAAAAGTTGGATGGCCTGAACTTTCGACAACAACTCATGGCTCTTGCATCACAACAGCTCACACGGCACTGTCTGTGAGGGAGTTTTTAGCCAATGAACAAATAATTGTATCGGAACACACTCCCTACTCCCCTGATCTGGCCCCCAATGACTTCTTTCTTTACCCGAAAATAAAGGAAATATTGAAAGGAAGACAGCTTAATGACATTCAGGACATCAACGGTAATACGACGACAGCTCTGATGGCCATTCCAGAAAAAGGGTTCCAAAATTGCTTTGAAGGGTGGAGTAGGCACTGGCGTCAGTGCAGTTTCCCAAGGGAAGCGCTTTGAAGGTGACCGTAGTGATATTCAGCAATGAGGTATGTAGCACTTTTTCTAGGATGAGTTCGCGAACATAACTGTCAGACCTCGTATAACCTGAAAAATGCCACACCCTAATAATGGGCTTCTGCCATTTAGATGCCCTTACCTTTAAGTAATGAACCTGCATGAAGACCTTCTCTGGATTGAGCCCATGTTTGATGACAGATGATCCTGAGTCGCTCACGAAGCCAGTTTTCTCCTTATTGGGTCTAAAATGATGCAGTGAAATTTTCTTTAAGTATAGCACATTCTTAACTAATTAGACCATATCATCTCAGTTCTTATTTTCAGAGTTGCTCAATAACGTCTTAATTCTATTCACTAGTACCAGGTATGATTTAAAACAGTTTACATTATAAATTCATATACTGAACAAGGAGGGATTTATATTTGGGTTGGCAACCTGAGATTGGCTATTGGCGATATTTTACATCATTTTATCCAAGACTACAGCTTGCCAGGCCCTCAAGGAATCTAAGCTCCAATATGAATTATTTAAGAACCTATGTGCTTGTCTTTTGACGGGAATGATGGACTGGAAATGCAATGGAAAATGTAGCTTTAGTTGGAAGAGTAAAGAACATATCTTTTTCCCCGAAATTTGAAAGCTCCAATGTTATCCACTTCTCTTGATTGCATTTAGAAGTAAGGCTCCTTTAAGAAATATTTGTACTCTGAAGCCATTTTAGAATCACAAAAACAAAAGTCATAGAAGCCTATGTTTTTAGAATGGGTGGGGACATTCGTAACCACATACTTCAACCTCCTCATTCCACAAACGAGGGAAATGGGGGCACACAGGAATTAAGTCTGCATCGGAGGTCTCACGGCTTGTTTTGATCTGTGGTGACATTAGGGCTGAAACCAACGTCTCCTTATTACCTATCAGAGCTTTTTCCATGATGCTCTATGGTTTTAAATATTTTTTTTAAAAAATTCCTGTAAAAAATATAGTTGTGTTAGAGTGAAGCTTCAACAACTAGCTAACATCAAAATATGTGACAAAATATTTGCACCTTTCAGCTGTTCTAAAACTAGTCACTTATTGGACAAACACTGAAGAGCATGTGTTGGGGTGAGTGGAAGGCAAGGGCCCACGAGAGGACTGGCACACCAGAGAGGCCAGTGGGCACTGTAAAGGCAGAGTGGTGCAGTACAGGGGCCATGGCCTTCGGAATCCAAAAAACCTAGCGTTGAATCCCAACCCTACTTCTTACACCAGTTACTGACTAGCAGGTTAGTGAAATTCTCTACTCCTCAATTTATTCACTTGCAAAATGGGAGTAACGCTACCTATATCCCTAGGTCCTGTGGGGAATAACTGAAATAATACGTGCAAAATCCCTAGTAGCAAGGGCTAGGGACACAGAAATTACTCAATAAACTTAACCCTTTTGCCGCGACGGTCAGATATATCCAAATGAATATTTCCATCCGCTGAGTACGGATGGGAACTTCCAGAAAGGAAGTTTAGGAAAGCAGATGTACATTTTTCTATATTTTTGTGTTTTTCAAGAATGAATAATAGGAAATTTTTACACATAAAATAATGTCATTTATATACAAAGCAGCTCAAATTGTTATTATTAATATTACATGCATAAAAGTCAAAACATCAACTTTTTGGTTTTTTGTAGATTTCTGACACATTTTGAAAAAAAACTTGAAATCAATACAGCGAAAGAGTTAATAAAATATTCTAATATTGTTAGTAATAAATATTGCTGAATTCAAGGTTGGTCATCGGATGTTAGAGACAATGTATATAGGTTGTTCTCTCACTTAATCCCATATGTTCGCAGACATAACATGTAAGGATGTTGGACATAAATGGAAGTGCCTAAGGATGACCCAGCTGCCAAATCAGTCCCTTGGCAGGGTGCTCTAGTGGCCAAGCAAAGATTAAGTCTCTGCCAAATACTCCAGTACATTATCCCAGCAGACACAAGGACTGGAACCAGCAGATACCTAAAGGAAAGATGACGGCACGCCACTAGGGCAAACTGCATAGTTTTCATTTTTCTACTTGATCCCAGACTTACCTACATGACTATACTTGCAGAAATAACTAGTTCCTTTCATCTTCATTTT